>NC_138050.1:87797082-88389582 GCF_964194185.1 Rhinolophus hipposideros | reverse complement strand
AGAAAAAATACAGGTAAAGTGTCAAGCTAGGCCTTTGAAGAATGTTATAATAATCAATGCCATTATATTTGGTGTTGGGCTTTTGACTACTATTCATTGCCCAATAAACCATTTTGTTGCCCCTTTTTTTTTTTGGTACTGCATTTTTATGTTATAGTTTTAACTACATTTGTGGATTTTACATACAGAATACTTTCACAGTGTTAAGAACATTAACATATTGCTCTCTGTTTTTTTTTAAACAAACAAACAAACAGAAAACAGAAATATCTTTGTTTCCTAAACAACTGTTCTGTGTTGAAGAATTCTGTAGATTTTCTAAACCACTAGGTTTCTTATGCTCACTGATTAATGGCAAAATTGTGGTCCACTACTGGCAAAGACATAGCATTTATGGGATCTATTTTTATGATAACCTCACTTTTAGCTGCATTTTATGTCTTTAACTTTGTTGAATTTCTTTAGCCTTGTTTTAAGTTATCTAGTTCTACACTATTTATGTCAATATGAGCTGAATTCAATCAATTTATTAAACCAGTTAATCTAAAGATATACATTATTTTCAAATTCATGTAAACTTCCAATCATTTAGTAATTAGTTCAGAAGACTATTCAAAATTATTGTTTTTACCACAAATGTCCTCTTTAATAAATATAAAATGTCCTTTGATATATGGGCATGGGACAAATCTGGGCATGGAACAAATCTCCTTTAGAACACTGACCAGAAAGCTAGGAAGTAGTACAAATAAAGTGAATTTGATATATGATACACATGACCCTTTGTTTGCACTTCCAGAAGCAAAGACCATATCCCACCACCTGTTACAGCAATTCAGTCTTAGCCCATTACACTAATTAATCTAAGCTTATTATCAGTGCTTACATATTCCTGTAAATGGAGAGTCAAAGAAGATACAGAATCAGTGAACTTTCTGTGCTTAATTGGGAGGAAAAGAAGCCTCTAAACATTTTTAAAATAGTAAAATTCTTTGATCTCTAACAATACCATGTATATCCTCAAACACATATTTGAAATGAAAGCTTGAGGGCATAAAGAATAAGCTCATAGTAGAAATTATTGCTGAAGCTAGCCAGCTGCCTTTTCATTCATAATAAATTACTAAGTTATACCATACAAATATGGCTTTTCGTTATCCAAATATTATTAAAATATAAAAATTGCATCTACTTTCCCCTACTGAGAATAAAAATACTTTCCATAGCAAGAAATTCCTAATGTTCAAAATATAAATATTTTACATATGTAGCTTTATCAGCTTAAAGACAGGAAGAATGTGGCTGAGACAACTGCATTAGGTCCTACTTCAGATTCACATATTTAAAGGAAAACTATAAATGATCACAAAATTAAGTTGGCATTGTGAATTATTGAATTTGCGAAAATGATGCTTTTGCCTTAATTTTCAAATTTCTAAACATATAAATTGAAAGCTTCTGATATTCAATTTAGACTTGTGTTTAAGGATAAAAACAAGACTCCTGAAGATTGTTTCTGACCGTTTAGTTGGAAAATCATTTCCTAAACCTAAATTAAATAAATCAAAGAAATCCTCTCTAATGCAGGTTGGTTAACGCCGGAGTTATGATTCCTAAGTAGCCATGCCCACCAAGGATACCCTTCGAGGAGTTATATTAGAGATAGGCTACTGACATGGCAAATGTTTGACAAGGATGTCTTCCCATGCCCAGTCAGTTCTTTGAAATACTGGAAGTTTTCTGGTCAGTTTTGAGGACATTTTATGTCACTGGGAAGCTAAACTCAAAGTTTGTGTATGAGATAGACACTGGCATCTGTTTCTGATACCTGCTCCCCTAGCTCACTTCAGGGCAATCACTTGAATGCACTATCATTTGTTCTGAAAATGAGAATAATAATACTGGCATTTGTGAAACTGTGTTCTACAGATCTCTTAAATAACAACGACCTGGGGTGTTGTTAAAAACGCATATTGCTAAATCACACCACATCTCTGTCACATCAGAATGTAAGTTGTAGAGGTCAAAGTGACTGTATTTTTAATACACTTTGTATTCAATACATATGCAATAAACTTTGCAAGTGAATAAATGAGGCTAATAATGTAGAATGGAAGAACAAGAGGGATAGAGTCTGATCGAAGTTCTAGACCTTTTTCTTCCTTTCAAGAATGAGGAATTAATTGTCCACTTCATAGACTTTACACTGGCATGAGCAGGAGATAAAAAGAAGCTGAGGGAGGGACTCCAGTGCTCCTGGTGGGACTTCCATCTTTTTTTTCTTCTTGATGATAGTTATCAGTATCTGACAAACAATTTATATTTTACTTCTTTCTTTTTGTCCTTATTGCCCTCACTAGAATTTTTGTGCCAAGGCAGAGTGAATAGTTTGTCAATAAGTGTTTTATAAATGAATAAACAAATTAAATGCCTGTGTGTAATAATACCCTTTATATAGCTTGAAGTTACGATGAATTTATAATGAATTTTATAGCCCTTTGATTGTAAAGGTCAATTCAGTTCTTCAATAACTGACAGGGTGAATTCCATCTCTTCAGAAGTAAAGGAAATAATATTTTTTTGCAGTACCTGATATTGGAATTATCTCCCCCACAACCTCATGCCCCCTGTTTAGCAATCTGATAAATGATCTTTCAGCCTTCAATCATCTCCTCTTCTGTGAAAAGTTCCTCATGCTTTAGACACCAATTATAAAAATTTCAGCAGTCATTCTTAATAAAAGTCCCATAACTAAATAAAAAAGTAATAATTATTTAAATGTGATAATCTAACAATAATGTTCACGCCATTAATGTTTTATCACTAGTTTTGAAATCAAGAGCCTATCACTGAGGTCCATTGATTTCTTTCTTCTTTAAATGCTTCTTTAATGACCCCCATCTCCATGAAGGATGAGTATGAGCATCTTGGTGATGGGAAAAGATAACACTTGAACATATTGCCTTGACTGAAGGCTTTGTTCACGTGCTCGAAGGTCCCCTACCAGGAAAAGTATTATGGAACCAGCGTCTGGTTCTTCTTGCTGCCAAGATTCAGTTTCTACCACATGCATGTGGTAGGTAAAACAAGTATATGGCTTGTTTTGTATATGGCTCCTACTCCAGCTGTCAATATGCACTTAGCAGAAAGGTAAGCTCTAGGCCTCAGAAGACCAGGACCCCCGAAATGGGGCTGCTCTTATTAGTTCTAGTAAGGATGACACTGACAAAAACATTCTTTCTCAGCTTGTGAAATCACTAGAACATTCCAGTGATGATGTTGCAACCCATGAAAGTGTGAGTGGATTCTTCAGGAAAGTGGAACTCATAGTACCACAGGGACCAGATATCCTTATCAAAGTGATCGCCAAAATATGGCAGCACCACAGGGAGTGTGTCCTTTTTGAGAACATTTGTGCTTCAAGTCATCCAACAAAGGTCCTCTTGGGAAGCTGAGCAAAGGGGTCCCTGGCTTTCAGTGCAGCAGCTAGCACCTGCTCACATTCATCCTTCTCCTTCTCAGAAGTGTGGCAGCCATCTCTTTCTCCTCTTTCTACTCAGTTTGGGGCTTCTGCTTCTCTTCCCAGGAATCTTTCTCTTTTCCTGAAGTATTCTTTTTAGGATGGCTTTCTGCAAACTTTTTAGCATAACACTAAACACTCTTCTCAGAGAGTTTCACCTTCCCCAAGACAGCCAGGAAGTAGGGTTGGTTAATGGAAGTGATGAACCCGATATTTGTTTAGGGAAAGGCCTGGCAAAAAAAAGGCTTTCGGACATGTTATAGAGTCACATCAGCGTGCAGACAACTGTGATGTGAGCCAGTGTCACACATTTGCCCACAGAAAAGTCTTCATCTTCAAGTCGGCATTCAGCAGCCCCACAATCCTTTGAGTTCTCTGAGGACTGCTTGTTGTTATACATTATGCCCAAGGTGGGGGACATCCAGGTAGTGATTGGGGACACTATCTTGTTATCAGCAAATGTCACCATGTCAGCAGTGGCCTCTGGGGTACTTCCTAGCCACTCTTCATTGTTCACATAGTAAGCAGTGGCATTGCTCTCAAACACACAGAATCACCTTACAATGCTGGAAACTTGCTGGCACATAATTCACAGAGAAATCCAGGGGTGACGGTGGTTTGTCCAAAGTAAACGTGGAGTGGTAGAGGGAGCACGCCAACCAGAGCCCACTGTACCGAGCAGCAGTGAGGTTCTTCACGTTCTCCAGCTTTTAGGATATATGTACAGGTTCCCAGCGTCATGGTGATTTCACAGAGAAAGGAACCACTGATTTCCATTTGCTTATGGCCTAATTATACAATTGTTTTTTTCTTTTTAAGGGTAAACAGCTACCTTCAAACCAATTCTTCATTACTAGAAGTAACTTGAATGACTCTCTTCCTTTTAAGCACAAGAGCCTAATAAAACAGCTTTTCTCACCATGATGTGAATTTCACACAGGCTGGGATACTCTCATCTTTCTCATTATATCTCTGATACATAGCAAGCATTTTTCTTTCCTCCAGTGCTAGATACCATTAACATGCCCCAGTCTGTCCCCAGAATCCTACTGCTTATCCTACAAGTTGCCAATTTAATGAAATGAGGAGAATTACAAATTATAACATCTTATAGTAATTACCAGGAGGGAGCAAAGAGAGGGCAGCTGGTCATGCTAATTTCTATTTGAAAAACATTAGAATAGCAAAGTTGCTGACTCACATATGCATAAGCATTTCAGGGTGCGTTATATTCCACAGTGACCACAATGAATAAGACTGTAAAAGCAGCTGGTCATTGGTCCCAAAGAACAACAGAAGTTAGAATACCTAGTATGGCTACTGAAATAAGCACTGTCACACAGTCCATTTGCAAAACCTTCCCATTTCCTCAAAACTACCCTCTTTCAGGCTCTCAGCTGGCCCTGAAATTCTGAATTATGACTTGTTCAGGTGACTCCCTTTTCTTTTATCCATAGTCTCAATTAACCTTACCCATCCTGATGTCCTCCAATCTCTTCCCAGGACTGGAAGAGTCTTATTTTATACTCTCAAAGCACACAAGTTCTCATACAGTGTAAGAACCCGTTCATTATCCTAGATCTTTTGCACTGAGTACTTTAAGTGATTCACTACCTCACACTTCACCTGAGAGCAAAGCTACCTTTCATACCTCAAAGATGATTTATTCCTTTATGGGTGATGGGTGATAAAAGTTTCTTTCAAATATCCCTTTCATGAGAGTCCTTGACAGAGAAGGAAAAACAAACGGAAAAAAAAACAACACTGAACATACGCAAAATTAAATTTATGGCCGAGTACACTAAAACTGTAATGAACGATCCAATCAGTGGATCACGATTACACTAAAAACAAGTGGTTCAGACTATGATCTTATAATGTTTTAAAATTGTACTGTTAATAAGATTAAAACCTATTTGTTGATCACAGCAGAAAAAAGTATAAGCACATTAGTATTCCCAGGACTTAGGGCTCATTATCATTAAACTCAGTGCTTAAGCAATCTGGTGCCACTATTCTTTCTATTTTAAGAAGAAGGTCCTTAACACCGTTGTCGGGCAGCATTTGTACACCTAACATACCAAGAAATATTTCAAGTATTAAGTCTTACATCTACAAAATTATATCAATTTTTATAGACCAGTAAGTTCAGATATTTTCAAAATGTAGAATTTTTATAATACATTTAAATGTATAGTATTTTATAAAAGAGTTGCATTGTTATGCATTGATAACTATACAACAGACATTTTTATAATCCAGATTTGTTACTTTGATTAAAAACCACTAGTTCCTCTTACTCTAATATGAGTTGTTCCATATTTTTTCAGATAAAATAAGTTGACACAACAATGCAAATAGAGAAAAAAAAGCCCCTGAGAATCATATCAGAGAATGGTAGGAGAGATATTTTTTGCAATTTATTAAGGTATAATTACTAGTATATAATTTTTAAAGAATCATGAAAACCCAAATTTTTTTTTTCTTATTATATGAGGATTATTAATCAGTCTTGGATTTCCTATCCCCCCCCCTTCCCAATTTGGACAATTATTAGAGTTTCACTCCATCTGCACCAGGATTTAATGGTGAAAAACGTGAATCTCAGTTATTCCAAAACTTTTCTAACTTTTAGTGAAACTATAACTACATCAATTGGTCAGTCTTAGAAAGTTCTCTGAATATGATTGTGGTATCATAGAAAGATATTTGGTCTTTGTCTCTAGTTCTTGGTACAGAGCTCCTAAAACCCTTGGAATTTACTGAGTGATAAGGGTGACAGGAGCTTACTTTTTGTTTGAATGAGGTAAATCTTGGGGGGCTCTTAGATACCTTTATAATGGTGGCTAGATGCCAGAAATACCAAATATTGATTGGGCTGGAAAAGTTAGCCCACCCCCCAATCACCAGGGAATGGAGAGAAGCTGTACATTGAGACAATTACCAATAAGAATGATTTAATCAAGCATGCTGATGTAATGAAACCTCTACAAAAACCCCTAAATGATGGCTTTCTGAGAGCATTCTCGAGGTGCTGGGAAAGTGGCACATCAGGAGAGGTATGGAAGCTCCACACTCCTCTCCACAAACATTGCCTTATGGATCTCTTTCATTTGGCTGTTCCTGAGTGTATCCTTTACAGCACACTGGTAATATTAAGTAAAGTGCTTTTCTGAGTTCTGTGAGTCTCTCTAGTGAATTATCAAACCTAAAAGAGATATGGGAATTCCTGATTTTTTAATAGGTAGATGGTCAGAAATACCAGTGGCCCAGGACTTGCAAATAGTATCTAAATGGGGGGGCAGTCTTGTGGGACTGGGCTCTTTCACTTGTGGGATCTGATGCTAATTCCAGATTGATAGTGTCAGAATTAAATCGAATTCTTAGACAGCCAGTTCATCTCAGAGAGGTAGAGAAGTGATGGTGGAAAAGAAACAGAATTTGGTGTCAGGAAAAGAAATGAAAAACAAGTAAGAACAACAATAACAAAATCCTCTCATTTGTTGTCAGAATTGGTGTGAAAGAAAAAAAAAAGAGTCAATATGTTTAATATAGTGTTTGAAGTAAATACATTTTCTGTTGGTTCTCTGGACATTCCCGCAACGAATGCAGTTGCTAGGCAAAAGGTAAATGGGAGGAATAGGATCATAGAATGCAAACCTACTAGATTCAACAACTTTAGTTGTTATGGGAAAGTCTTGGTTTTACCTGATATCCACAAGTTGATAAAATATTTTAATACCATGCAAAACCAGGACATTTTATATACAAACCCTTGGAAACCACTGAGAAGCCATGCCCTGAATTTTAAAACAAATACAAATTTAGTAATGACTCTTCTATTTGCTACTCATATTTGCTGCTCCAATTCATATTTGTGTTCCTATTAAAACTGATAAAATGTGCAACTTTGGAATTATCTTGAGATGCAGATTTCAAATGTGTCGCCTCCAACTTTCCTGCTATAGAATATATTAGAGTAGGTAATGCCCTACATCCTCATTTTGAAGATAATCTTTTTATTCAGAATAACTACTTTCTTGGGAGAATATGTATGTAATAAAGAAATGAAGATATTCATTTTAATTTCAAAGGGAATTTTGTATATTTGGTCACTGATGTACTCTCAAAGCCGAGGAAATTATCTATAACATATTAGGTATAAAAAAAAATCACAAAATATTTGATGAGTGAATATATTTGATGAATATAAATACATTTGAAGCTAAGGAGAAAAGATCTAGGACCTAGATAACCTTCCTTATGTTACAAATAATGACATGGTGTCCCATAAAGGTGGCCTTCTCAAAATCATAAATCTGGTGAATCTATTAATTAAATTAATTAATTATGAATTAAATTAAAATCAGAAGCCAAATTGCCAAGAACAGTATTAACTTCATGACACCAGGTGTTGTCACTATACTTCTAACCAAATTTATCTAGTAACTACTGTTTGATTGGGCAATAAAATTGCCTTTTCAGTAATTTGAAAACTGTCAAACATCAGCAATTTCATATGGTTAAAAAATATACATCTAGGTAGATAGATGGATAAATATAGAGGATGGATGATTGGTAGACCCATCTTGATACATACGTATATATGTATATACATTCGTACAAAGGTGCCAAAAAACTGTACACTTTAAGAAAGGAAAAAACTATTAATTATGATACTCCATATATACTGATAACAAAAGATAAATATGAGTCACTTTTGACTTCTGCAATTATGAGAGGTGCTCACAGTGGTTACCGTCAGCATCCAGACACTTCTGATTATGGCAAACATCTGCTTGAGCATAGATAACATCTCTTAAAATGTGTATACAATTTCTTGGCACCCCCAGTATATGTACAGGGGGTCCCAAAAAATATATACACATTTTAAGAAAGGGAAAAAAAGTGTATTAAAATTGTAATACTCAATATACACCAATAACAAAAGATGAATGCAAATCATATATGTACATTTTTGTGGCACCCCTGGTATGTGTGTGTATACATACACACACACACACACACACACACACACACACACACACACACATATATACATATTTCATAGAAGTATGTTTCCATCTGAGTTATGGAAGTTTAGAGAAAAAAGGGAAAACACATTACAACTTTTGCAATTCCTGCACCATTTTTTCTAATTTGTTTTAAATGTATTACTACTTGAGTATTAGTCCATCTGTAAAAGACCAAGTTGTATGCTCCAGGTCTATTGCCACTGGGAAGAAACTTAGCCTCTGTTAGATGATACCTTTTTTCTTCTTCCAAAATTAGTCTTCCTTCTTAAGAAATTAGTTCCTTTTTAGAAAGTTTCTCCTCCTAGTGCAATATTCACATTTTTGAATTTGTTTTTTGAGAAGATACATTTGAAACTATTAATGTACATTGTTATATAAAATAGATTCTCAAACACTCTTCCATTTCTAGGGAAAGAGTTTGAGTTTAGTAGAAGATTGAGAAATTATGTTAATAGTTTTAGGCTTTCTATCACCGTTAAGATAGCAAATTAGAGTATGCATGTCTTAGAGAATTTCTCATTGTTGTAAAAAATGGGAAAGGGTGGCATCGGACAGTTATAAAAAGGACAGTTCATGCTAACATAATTATTAAAATCATATAGAAATGCACTCTTGAAACATATGTAATTTTACTAACCATTTGTCACCCCAATAAATTTAATTTAAAAAAATCACTATGGAAATTCCTCTTTATTTTTATGAGGTTTAAATCTACTTGGAAACTTTACCTCACTCTCCTTCTGTCTCACCTTTTGAGAGTTAAGTGTTAAGGGAGACTTTCAAGCTTGAGGAGAATTTTCTGGCAAATAACTGTGACATGTATTTTAAAGGCTATAAACAATATGTTTTTTTGGAGTAGATTGATTTTATTAGAAATAGAATAGAAATATAGAAGATGTTCATGAAAGGGAAGTTGTTGGAGATTTCCTAAAGGATATTTAAAAGAAATAAGAGCATATATAAGTTTTTTTAATAAGCAAGACCTAGAAGATGGATAAACAGATGATTTATAGAAGTTCTTGTCAGGACTTTTAATCTATGACTTCAAGAAAAATGGAAAAGTCTAAGCATATTTATTCAGAACAAAAAGTATCCAAAGGTCATAATATTAAATAACATGGCAAAAATGGCATAGCTATAATAAACATACTTTTTTTTTTTTTTTTTTTTTTTTTTTTTTTACTTTTTTCTCTAGGCTTGCATATATCAATGCAATAAATTAAACAATTCCAAAGATTACTAACCTCTTATTTGGAACACATTCACTTGTAAGCGACAATTCCTTCAGGGCAGAAAGCTGAATTATTTGTAACTTAATTTTCTGTAATTACCACATTACCTCACAAGAGTATTATGAAGTATGACTAATTAATGATGATAGCATTTTGAACATTCCATGTCTTATATTAATGCTAAGTAATAATGATAATAATATCAGATTTGTACATTAATGGACCCTTATAAATGAAGAAATTAAATAAACATGATTGTCTTACTGTTGTATCCATTACTCATCTGAAATTGGAATGATTTATATTTATACTTTACTAATCTAAAGTCAATATTAAATTAATTATTTATTTCATTTCTATCCTGGAAATCATACACTAGGAAATATTTCACAATTTGGGCTACGAGGAAACAAAACTCCAAAGTGTTATTTTTGCATCCAAAGTTGTTGGGAGTGTAAATTGGTTCACCCTCTATGGAAAACAGTATGGAGGTTCCTCAAAAAATTAAGAATAATGCTACAAATAGCTCAGCAATCCCTCTTCTGGGTATCTAACCCCCAAATTTTAACACTTATGTATCAAGATATACTGTGTTTCCCTGAAAAAAAAAAAAGACCTAGCTGAACAATCAGTTCTAATACGTCTTTTGGAGCAAAAAATAACACCTGGTCTTATTTTACTATAAGACCGGGTCTTATATAACATAATATAATGTAACATAACATAATACCGGGCCTTATGTTAATTTTTGCTCCAAAAGATGCATTAGAGCTGACGGTCTGACTAGGTCTTATTTTCGGGGAAACACAATATGCACCTCTGTGTTCATGGCACCATTCTTCACAATAGGCAAGACACAGAAACAAGCTAAGTGTGCTTAGACCAACGATTGGGTGAAGATGTGGTACATATACACAAGAGAATATTACTAAGCCACAAAAAGATGAAATATTGTCATTTGTGACAACATGGATGGATCTTGAGAACATCATGCTAAATGAAACAAGATGGAAAAAGACAAGGACCATATAATTTTACTAATATGTGGAATATAAAACAGAAAGCACTAAATGAATAAAAAACAACATACTAACAAACTCATAGACAGAGGCAACTGTATGGTGGTTACCAGAGAGTAAGAGGGATGGGAGGAGGATGAAAAGAGTAAAGGGGGTCAAATATACAGTGATGGAAGGAAACTGAATTTTGGGTTGTGAGCACACATGAAATATACAGATGATATATTATAAAATTGTAACCCTGAAACTTATATAATGTTACTCTAATACATTTAATTTAAAAAGTAAAAAAAGTCAGTAAAAATAAAATATTTCTAGTAGAAAAAGCTACAACTTGATTTCACAATCCACTCATGCAACCATGGAATTTTCAGTATCTATGTTATTTGTAATATCTGATTCAAATAGTTATCAGTATTCTGAGACTTAAAACTTCAAAAACAATTATATATCTAATATGTGACAATATTTTGAAACTTGATTTATTAATCATTAAATTATAGTTAAGTACATAGATCATATTAACATTCTTTGAATATGCACAATGTACATGCTATTTCATAACTAACAGCATATTCATATAGGCAGAAATATATACTCCCTAATACCGTATGTCAGGGCACAGACGTTTGCTATATTTGATCACTACATTTCCTTCTTCCTGTTTTTATTTGGATATTCACTGTTCTTGCTTTGAGCCCTTATGCTTCAAGAACAAACCAAGTAACATATGAGCATAGAGTTGAGAGGCGGATGTTGAGAGTATAAGCAGTTTAGTAGAAAATTCTATTAAACTAACCGACAAATTCCATTTTCCTAGATGAAATGATAAATTCCACTGTGGAATAATTATAGGACTATTCTTTGAATAGTTGTATTAGAAGCGCTTTTTTTTTTCTCCTCTATGGAGAGGAAAATGAAGAAATTATTATTCCAAATTACCTTTACACATGAGGAAATCAGCCTAAGAACAAAGGAAGAGGACAAAAATGAAGAAATAGAGACTACTTCCTTATCAAAGTAGGTCTCAATCCTTTACCTCTAAACTACTCAGATACATGAGACAGTATAGCTCCTCTTGGATTTCATATAGGATACACTGTATCAATTTCCTAATTTGCAAGTAAAATTTTATAATTATCTTGTCTTGTTAATTGGACATCTGCTCTACAATAGTATGAATTCATGATTATGCAACCAAGTACCTAGCATATATACATATTGCATAATATATATAATATATATACATATACATATATATTTCAAATACCATGTGTGTTTTCATTGTGATGAATTCATAATGTATTTTTCTTAAATTTTCTTTGAATTGATGTTTGATTCTAAATAACCCTCAAGTTTCTTTTATTTATTGGCCTGCTATTATTAATTAATACAGCTTCTAAGGTAGTTCCTTTTATAGCTTTTTTGCTATGTACCTCTCCAATCCAGAGAATTTTAGCTCCTGATCTCCTTGATCAATTTTCTTTCTTTTCCTTTTCATGGTGTTCTTTCTTTTCAGTCTATCCTACTGCTTCTGTGATATTTTTTACCTAACCAAGTTTCATGTGATAGTTTGAAAATTCACAGTCTTGTAAAAGCTTTCTATTTCTCTCTGTGTATCTCAGTTTATCCCTACCACTGATGTGCACACAACTTGGAAAACAATAGAGTTTTTATAGACATATAGATAGCTAAAATAAATAAATTAGATTGATGGCTGAGAATGCATGTTATATGTCTATGCCTATACGTCTACATTGTCATGATATCATTTTATTGTACCCCAAATAAGGCGTTTACCGTGAGACCTACCACTGTGAAAACTTTTTAGAACTGCTCAGACCTTAAATGTGGGATGCATAATGGCTTGTTTCTAAAGAGTACATTTTGGAAAGAAAAAAAACAATGTAAAAACTTCACAGCAGAGAAACCTGGCAAATACTACCTCAGTCAGGTGATTATGATTAACATCAATGATAAGTCATGCTGATTTATGTACCCTTGATATGATGTGATGAGAAGAGAATTTATCTCTATAGTCTTCCAACTAAAACACCATGACCCCAGATAAATCCAAACTGAGGGAAATTCTACAAAATACATTACTGGTACTCCTCAAAATTGTAAAGGTCATCAAAAACAAGGGAAGTTTGAGAGATTCTATGGCCAAATAGAGCCTAATGAGACATGATGACTAACTAATTGCTATGTGGTATTCTGGATGAGATGCTATGATAGAAAAAGAAAAACAAAAACAAACAAAAAAAAGGTAAAAACTAAGAAAATTTGAAAACAAAAGTATGGGCTTTAGTTAATAATAATGCATTGATACTGGTTCATGAAATGCAGCAAAATGCTAATGCAACATAAATAATATGGGAAACTAAGCGTGAGCTATATGGGAACCCTCTGTTCTATGTTTACACCTTTCTATAAATCAAAAAGTATTCTCAAACAAAAAAGATTATTTGATAAACAAACAAACAAACTATATTTAGGATTCTTGAGCTGACCTTACACGTTTTCTAGTTTGACCCATTAAACTCAGGCCTAACCTAAAAGCAGGCTCAAAATCAACTGGAGACATTTTTCGTATATCCACATTATTGAGCTTCTATATCACTGAGCTCTTACATTTAGAGAGAAGGAAAACAAAAATACAAAAAAAAAAAAAAAAAAAAAAAAAAAAGAGAGAAACAAGGAAAAAGAAACCCTGCTACCAAGCTTTCGATCCAACTCTCAACTTAGTGGATTTACCAAGAGCATGAGAGCTATGCCAGTGTGAGGGGCTTAAGTGTATGAAATTGAGAGAATAGAATCCAAGGTCAAGAGAATACTTGTCCAAGTTATTCTGTACAGTTTCTTTATTCCTTTTCCTACATTTTTCCCTCTCCACCTCCAAGCACCAAAGAATCATTGGTGTCTTCATCTACATCATAACTTCTCTCCTTGTGGGTAGAGTGGAGAGTGCTAAAATAACAATACAGCATTAATGCATGCCACTAAAACAACACATAGATTCTCAATAGCACAGCTATTAAAAATGATAAATTTTCAAGAGCCAATAGAGTGTGGTCATGAGTTTAGGACATATTAGTTACATATGACATACTCTTTTGAAATAGCTCGTATATTTAATACTAAGTAAAATTACAGTGACAGCCATAGAGACATATTTGTTGCTATTTATAACTTGATTGTCTTCATATGTTTACATTTATGCAAGAATGACCATATTAAACTAATTTGTATTTAGGAGGTATATTTTGTATAATATGGCATGTGTTTTTTTTTTTTTTTATATTAACACAAACTAATGTCTCCTGTTGATATTTTCTCTCATGTTAATCTACCCTCATCTTTATTTTGTACTTTCATTTAGTCTCATTATTGTTTTTACACTGGCAAATTTTTAAATATGAACTCATGGGTATACAGTTGTCTACTACTGTGTAACAAATTACCACAAACTCTGTAGCTTAAAACAATATACATTTATTATCTCATAGTTTATATGGGTCAGAAATACAGGCATGGCTTAGCTGGATCCTCTGATTAGGGTCTCACAGAGCTATCCAGGTGTTTGACAGGCTGTGTTCTCATCTGGTGGTCTGATTGGGGAATATTATACTTTCAGATTGCTGTATACTTTCTTCAAAATGTCAGTAGAATTTATTTTCTTTAGACCACAAGGCTGAGAACCTGGCTTCTTGCTGGCTGTTGGATGGTGATATCCTCAACTATGAGAGGCTGCCTACATTTCCTAGAGGCTATCCACAAATTCTACTCATGTGAGCTGTCCTAATACAGATATTTTCACCATCAAGCCAGTAGAGTCTCTAGAGCAAGTCAGCAATCAAGATAGATTCTTATAAATCAGAGGAGTGAAACACTGTCAACTTTTCCATATGTTGTTGGTTAGATGCAAATCACAGTCCTCCTCCAAGGGAAGGGGATTACATATAGGTGTGCATATTAGGAGACAGGGAATATAGCTGGGCACTTTGAAGACTATCCATCACAATGACAGAGTTGTCACCATAGTTCAGTTATGACTCTGTAGCACTTTTCAAACTATGCAGGATATGCAGGATATTCATTTTTATAGGAATTGTCAATATATTAGTAGCTAGACTATGAATATAATATCAAAATTCACCATATTTGTCATATAATAATATCATTTATATAAAAACTATTATTTATCTACTTATTTATTTCCTATGATTATTTATTCACAAAGTATTTTTATTTAGAAGGCCATCCATGGAAATAAAATACTATCAGTAATTTTCTATGGGGAAGGTAACTGAGTAAATTTTTATTTTATTTAATTTACAAATCTGAGTGATATTAATGATTAGCTATTCAATACTTTAAGTAATTTCTTTTTAAATCCATATATAGCCCTCGAATCTAAGCATATAACAAAGTATTACAGCTGAGAACCATCCTTACTTTTTCTGCAATTATTAGTGATAATGTATCACATGGAAATTTCTAGCTGAAGAGCCAGGAAAAGCAGGTATTAAGAAGGTAACATCTATAAAGCACTATGACAGTTAATACTATTTTAATCTTCCTCATTCTTTGTGTGGGTCCACAAGAGAGTTGAAGAAAAGTGAATAGCACATACATGGAACCCAAAGAATGTTAGCAACTGGTGTAATTTACCAGCAGATCCAAGTGACAAATGTAGTGATCTCCATAGCATCAGCACAAATTTTTGACATCTTATTACATATGTTAATATCTACTTTTTTTGTTTGTTTTTAATACAGACATATTAGTATATAACGGTTTTGGTTTCTGGATATCAAATTAGGATTTGAGGTCTGTGCTAATCCAAAAGGTCTGTGCCAATCTTGTTCACTTCCATTTTTCACTATTGAAAACTAACAGCGTAGAACTGAAAAAGAAAGAACAGGGTTTATGAGCTTACATTTTTTAAAGCAAGTGCCTTTAAGAGTCTTTGGAATGAAGTCACTGAGCAATATTGCAACCATATTTTGAAAACCTTTCAAATGAGCTATTTGCAATGCTCTCATAAATGCTCTCTTCTGAGCTCAACCATTTCTGTTTTGTTTCTGCCCATGTATTTGAATGTTGCCCTAGAGGCTGAAGAATATCAGTCATAAACACTAGAGTCAGACTGTGGCCAGAGTAGATACAGATGTACAAATCCATCTTTCTCCATTTGAACAGTCTGCTAAATTCTGCATGCAGCTGTTGGCTCTGAATGGTTTTTAACTCTTCCATAATATATACTCTGAAAATATTAAGTGTATATTATGTTTTTCTCTACTGTCTTTTATTTCCTTTATTTTCTTTTTTGGGTGTGTAATTTAGACAACAAATTTGAAGATGACCAAATCCCTATAGGTGAGTGTCTCCAGCAATATTCCAAGACATTTTTTTGTCTATTCTCTAATTATACAACTAACATAAACTAAAACAGAGCAAGAAAGCAAGCATCAGTTTAATTTTAGAATAAAGCTATTGGCCAAGGTTGTTCTACAGCCAATGTTCAATCAATAGCTTTAAAATAAAATGGGAGGAATGATGCAGACATAAGATAAAGCATAGGTTTAGAATAGAGAAGAAAACTCTCACACAGCTTCAGTTTGAAACGTAGATAACGAAGTGGAATGAAAGAATGATATGGGTGACATTTTCCCCACTTTCATTCACTGTATGGGAGGGTTAGTCACTTTTCACTGATGTCTCTTCACCCTTCTGTTCACTCTTAACTATTTCAGAGGACTGAATCTAGCTGTTGTAAATGAACATGTCCAGCAGATTCAGTTTTTAACAGAAAACTAAAATTGGGCAATTTTCCCACTAATGTCCACCCATGAGTGTTAAGTGAATGTATCATCAAAGTAATCATGTGTCACCCCCCCCGCTTGCTGTAAATGAACATCTTCGAGAAATGTGTTGCCAAAGGCAGTTCAGTTCTACTCTTTAAAGGAGAAGCCTGTCCTACTTATGAATGCAGACATCTATTCTTGCTCATAGCTGAATGCAGACCATTTCCACTGAATAAGCTTAGAGCCACAGCCACGCTCAGCAAACGAAAACAATGATAGTTTTTCTCCTAAGAAACCAAATACACAATACAGATTCATCCACATTATATGGTTTGGCGTCTGCCATCTGTAGCACACAAGAAAATTCCCCTAATTACTGACATCTCTCTATGCAGGCCCGTGTTCTCTGTGTGTGTTTTGCACTTTCCTTTTCATCAGCTCCCTTGCGGACCAAAAGCAACAATTCTGCCAGGTGAGACTAACAGATGCCGTTTTCTGTCCTAGTCAGTAAAAGGTCTGTTGTTTTGTTTTTAACTGGAAATATTTCTTGTTGGATTGTTTAAGGTTTGTGCTTTTCAAATGGAGCCACACCAGCTTGTAGCTCATGTTCCAGCACAACAAACAATCCTTATCAAAGTCAGAACATTTATTCAGAGTACGTCTATAGCACGCTAATCGATGGCATACAGTGCATGCAAAAATCTAATCCATGAAAACAATGATGATTGAGAATCATGATGGGATCAGGTACAGAGAAATCAAGGCAAGAAGTGCTCAGTGCGAATAAGCATGTGGGAACCAAGATCTATAGACAAATCCAGGGTCTTAATGAAGAAAGCAAAATATATGAACTTGGAAGATACTATAACCTTTTTAATACAAAAGAGTCATTTACACATAGTTGCTGTGAAAATTCCAGACTCTGCCCCTGTGTTTATATCTCCTTTTAAAAGGCCCTGACATCAGAGGCTACTGTTTCTGTCATCTAGACTACTTCTACTTCCCCAAATTATCCCAACTCTTTGACTTCTAGCCATCTTCTTCCTGGCATCTCCCTCCTGTACTTTAGTATTCATTGATTTCCTTCATTTCTACATTACCATTTTGCTTATGATCTTCATCTTACAAAAATAAACTTTACTCAATCATTTCACAAATATTTATAGTTTCCATCATGTCCCAATTGTCCTTGACTTGTATTTGCTTTCTTTGTTTCTACGTAGAGATAAGAACTTTAAGGATAGGCATTTGGTGATATACACTTGGTTTTTATTCCCTATATCATTCAGCATAGCACAAAATGCAGAGTAAGAATTTAGTAAGAACTTTCTAATTAAGAAAAAGGTAGAATTATAAGCAGACAAAATTGAGAAAGTATTGCAATTTAAACCAAATATGCAATGTTTGTTTGTTATACTGGAAAACTGTATGTAAAATCAGCAACACATTTCTTAGTGAAACTACAAGTTAGATCCTGAACTATGGCATTGGTATGCTAAGAAGGGTGCAGAATTAGAGTCAGATTAGAATTATCAGAATCATAACTGATTGGATACAAGAGATAAGAGAAGCTTTTGTAGGATGACTTCTAGGCTAAATGATGGATAACTGAACAAATGTTAGTATATGAATATAAATAGATAGATAGATAGATAGATAGATAGATAGATAGATAGATAGATAGATAAATAGATACAGATCACGACCTATCTTTTAGATGAACAGAAAAAATCTACCTTTCAGAATGGGTAGCTGAGTTTTATTCCCTGTCAACCTTACTATCCAAGGTGGATAAACATTTCATTCAGCATTTATTTAGCAATCATTTATTGCATGAAATATAGGGGAAGAAGCTCAACAGGCACAGCTATGCATAAGACCTAGCTGATAATTTAGTCAGATAGATAGTATTTAAACCAGAGAAATTGACAGACTGTGCATTCACAAAGTGTCATGGAACCACTTACAATCTGGCTTTGGAATTCAGAGGTTTCACAAAAGGAGGAGTGGTATTTGAATTGAATGTTGAAGAAAAAGTAATATTGAATTGATAGTAAATAGTCTAGCTGAAGGAAACTGCCTGTGCAGGCTCACAGAGACCAAAAAGAGCACGTTACATTTAGGAAAGTTCCCAGGTTCCAGCCTTCCCTAACTCTTCATCCTTCTTTAAGCAGAGGTCATGCTTAGCTATGTCTTAAGATATAGTGTGCTTTGTATAGCAGTAAGTCTAAGAAATACTGAATTAAAAAAAAAAAAATTAACTCAAGGTATCGACCCTTCAAAGGTCAAAAAGATAAGCCATGATTTGAGTTTGAATTTTGGCTTAATTTCTTCATTTTGTACTGTGCCTGTAAATAATATTACAACAATGACATAGAACTTTCATTTTTTCAAAGTTCTTTGAGAAACTCTACTCTCAAAGGTCAGAGCAGTTTGACAAAGATTATTTATTTAGAGTATTGAAAAATGTAGTTCCCTACATCTCAAGGGGAGCATTTTCATAAATGTGTTTATACTTGAATAGTTGTATGTCATAACAGGTACGTTCTAACAGTGAAGTGTCTGTTTTACATGACAGTTATCCTCATAACTATGAATTTACATGAGAAATTATGAAATTGATATACACTAAAACTAAGATCTCTGTGTTACTGATATATCACATTGTATTTTTAAGGATTTTGTTTAAAATAAAACATATTTCTTAAGACTAAATTTGAGCTTCTTGCTAGATTTCTGTTTAACATTTTTCCCTTGTGAAATGAAGGTGGAAAAATGACTAGGTTAAACTTGAACTACAGTACCATGAATTCTTCAAATTGTGAGAGTAATCTTAAGATAAAAGACAAGAAGAGAGAAGGGGGGAAAATGGCGGCGTGAGGTGAGCCTCTGTAGCGCTCCCCTGGAATTTACAACGAATCGGACGATAACTCCACAAAGAACTCCCTGCACAGCAGACAGGCAAGACGAAGATGCCCACTGCTGAATTCACCTCCAGGTGGGTGAATCGTGCGAGCGGGGGAGGACGGAGAGGAGAAGTGCAGAGACGGAGCCACGCGGGCGCAGGACACAGACCTAGCTCAGTGCTCCATGCTCACTGCATCCCGGAAGTACCGCAGCTGCAGGAGAGGGAAGGACTTGCACTGCTAGGGCTCCGCTTACGGCCCACAGGGCTGAGGGGGCAGCATACAAACGGCTGAACCCAACGCTCTCTCACAGCAGATCTCGGAGCAAAGACTGAGGATAGAGGGCTGAAATCGGTGGTTTAAGCCCTCACTGCCAAGTGGAGAACGGAAGCCTTAGGCATGGAGACTAGCTGCCCCCTCTCTACCCTCCCAGAGCTCGCCCCGCCCCCACCTGCCCGGTGCTAGAAGCGATAAAGTAGCAGTGTCAGATCAAAGGACAGAATATTTGCTGCTCTGAGAACTGTGGACCGCAGACACAGATTCGCAGATCAACTAGTTCCGGCAAAGGGGAGGGAGCTGTGGAAGCAGGACTGGCTATGGTGGTGGTAGCCACCATTGCTCTGGGCCACTTCTCACAACTCAACCCGCCCCTGGCCCCACCTATCTGGGCGGATCCCTGCAGGAGTAAACAGAACTGCTGAAACATAGGGGCTCTGAATCTGGTGCAGAAAGAGCTTTGGAACTTCAAAAGCTTTTCGCATACCTATCAACCTGTTGCAGAAGCCACTCCTGTAGATGTCTAGGAAGAGAAATAGTAAATCAGTGATTGCCATGAATAACAAAGGCAACAAGATAGCTCAGAAAGAAAGTGAAAAGTCTCCAGAAAAGGAACTTAGAGATATGGAAATATGTGATTTAAATGACAGAGAATTCAAGATTGCAATTCTGAAAAAACTGAACAAGATGCAAGAAAACACAGAAAGGCAGTTTAATGAACTCAGCAACACAATCAAAGAACACCATGAGCATTTTACAAAAGAGATTGAAATCTTGAAAAAGAACCAAAGAGTTTCTGGAGATTAAGAACTCAGTAGAAGAAATTAACGATAAAATATCTAGCTTAGGTAGTAGAGTTGACCAGATGTAGGAAAGAATCAGTGACATCGAAGATAGGAAACTGGAATTTACGCAGATGGAAGAAGAAAGAGACTTGAGACTTAAAAGAAATGAAAGAACTCTACAAGAACTTTCTGACTCCATCAGAAAGAGCAATATAATAATAATGGACATACCAGAAAGAGAAGAAAGAGGGAAGGGAACAGAGAATATACTCAAACAAATCGTCAATGAGAACTTCCCAAACTTGTGGAAAGAACTGGATCCTCGAATCCAAGAAGCAAATAGAACACCTAATTACCTCAATCCCAACAGGCCTTCACCAAGGCACATTGTATTGAAGCTGTCTAAAATCAATGACAAAGAAAGAACCCTCAAGGCAGCCAGGGAAAAGAAGACTGTAACTTACAAAGGAAAGCCCATTAGATTATCATCAGATTTTTCAGCAGAAACTCTACAAGCTAGGAGGGAATGGAACCAAATATTCAAACTACTGAAAGAGAGAAATTATGAGCCAAGAATAATATATCCAGCAAAGATCTCCTTTAGATATGAAGGAGGAATAAAGACCTTTCCAGATATCCAGAAGCTGAGGGAATTTTCTAATACATGACCTGCACTACAAGAAATACTAAAGGAGGCTATCAAACCACCATCAACAGGGACAACCTGTGGCAACCGAGACATAAAAAGGGGGAGCGTAAAGGCCTGAACTGGAATATGGGAATAGAGAAAGTAAGCGTACTGAAGAAACTGGAATACTCTAAATATCAAACTTCCTTTTACATAAACTTAAGGGTAACCACTCAAAAAACATCCACATCTGAAATATATACAGTAATAAAAAAAGAAACAGAGGGAAACATCATAGAATACCACCACACAGAAATAACAGACAACAACAAAAAGGCAAAGAAACAATGGAGACACAGCCTTATCAGAAAACTAAAGATAGAATGACAGGAAATCCTCACATGTCAATAATCACCCTAAATAAAAATGGACTGAAATCACCAATAAAGAGACACAGAGTAGCAGATTGAATCAAAAAACTAAACCCAACCATATGCTGTCTACAAGAGACACATCTCAGCTACAAGGACAAGCATAGACTCAAAGTGAAAGGGTGGAAATTGACACTCCAAGCAAATGGTACCCAGAGAAAATCAGGTGTAGCCATAATGATTTCCGATGAAACAGACTTCAGGGTGAAAAAGATAACAAGAGACAAAGATGAACATTTCATAATTGTAAAGGAGACTATACAACAAGAAGACCTAACAGTCATCAATATTTATGCCCCCAATCAGGGAGCACCGAAATATACCAAGCAACTACTAACAGAACTAAAGGGAGAAATTGACCAAAACACAATTATACTAAGGGACTTAAATACATCATTGACAGCTATGGATAGATCATCCAAACAGAAGATAAATAACGAAATTGCAGCCCTAAATGACACATTAGATGAAATGGACATCATTGACATATATAGAGCACTTCATCCTAAAACATCAGACTATACATTCTTTTCTAGTGTACATGGAACATTCTCAAGGATAGACCATATATTGGGACACAAAATCAGCCTCAGCAAATTTAAGAAGATTGAAATCATACCAAGCATATTCTCTGATCACAAAGCTTTGAAATTGGATATCAACTGCAAAAAGAAAGCAGGAAAAAACACAAATACATGGAGATTAAACAACATACTTTTAAAGAACGACTGGGTCAAAGAAGAAATTAGAGGAGAGCTCAAAAGATACATAGAAACAAATGACAATGAAAATACATCCTACCAAAATTTTTGGGATGCCGCGAAAGCAGTTTTAAGAGGGAAATTTATATCATTACAGACCTATCTTAAGAAACAAGAAAAATCCCAAATAAATAACCTCATGTTACACCTTAAAGAACTAGAAAAAGAACAAGCGAAACCCAAGGTCAGCAGAAGAATGGAAATAACAAAAATCAGAGCAGAACTAAATGAAATAGAGAAGAAAAAGACAATAGAAAAAATTAATGTGACAAAGAGCTGTTTCTTTGAAAAGATTAACAAAATTGACAAACCCTTGGCTAGACTCACTAAGATAAAAAGAGAAAAGACACTAATTAACAAAATCAGAAATGAAAAAGGGGAAGTTAACACGGACACCACAGAAATACAAAGGATTATCCAAGAATACTATGAAGGACTATATGCCACCAAATTTAATAACTTAGAAGAAATGGACAGGTTCTTAGAAACATATAGCCTTCCAAGGCTGAATCATGAAGAACTGGAAAATCTAAACAGGCCGATCACCAGTAAAGAAATTGAATCAGTCATCCAAAACCTTCCCAAAATCAAAAGTCCTGGACCAGATGGCTTCACCAGTGAATTCTACCAAACCTTCAAAGAGGATCTAATACCAATCCTGCTCAAACTCTTCCAAAAAATTGATGAAGAGTCAGTACTCCCTAACTCATTTTATGAGGCCAACATTACCCTGATACCAAAACCTGGTAAGGACAACACAAAAAAAGAAAACTACAGACCTATATCTCTGATGAATACAGATGCTAAAATTCTAAAGAAGATTCTAGCAAATCGAATACAACAATGCATTAAAAAGATTATTCATCACGACCAAGTGGGGTTCATCCCCGGGGCACAAAGATGGTTCAACATTCGCAAATCTATCAATGTGATACATCACATAAACAAAATAAAGGACAAAAATCATATGATTCTATCAATTGATGCAGAAAAAGCATTTGATAAGATACAACATCCATTTATGATTAAAACACTTACTAAAATTGGTATAGAAGGAAAATACCTCAACATAATAAAAGCCATATACGACAAGCCCTCAGCTAATCTCATAATTAATGGTGAAAAGCTGAAGCCCTTTGCTCTACATTCAGGAACACGACAAGGTTGTCCCCTATCACCTCTGCTTTTCAACATAGTGTTGGAAGTCCTCGCCAGAGCTATCAGGCAAGAGAAAGAAATAAAAGGCATCCAAATTGGGAATGAAGAAGTTAAATTGTCACTCTTTGCAGATGACATGATGCTATATATAGAAAACCCTAAAGACTCCACCAAAAAGCTATTAGAAACAATCAATGAATACAGTAAAGTTGCTGGCTACACAATCAATGTACAAAAGTCCATTGCTTTCCTATATACCAACAATGAAATCTCAGAAAAAGAGATAGAAAAAATAATTCCTTCTGCAATTGCAGCAAAAAGAATAAAATACCTAGGAATAAACTTAACCAAGGATGTGAAGGATTTATATGCTGAAAAGTATAAGACATTTTTGAAAGAAATTGAAGAAGACACAAAGAAATAGAAAGACATTCTGTGCTCATGGATTGGAAGAATCAACATAGTTAAAATGGCCATATTACCCAAAGCCATATACAGATTTAATGCAATCCCCATCAAAATCCCAATGGCATTTTTTAAAGAAATAGAACAAAAAATCATCAGATTTGTTTGGAACCACAAAAGACCCAGAATAGCCAAAGCAATATTAAAAAAAAAACAAAAAAAAACAATACTGGAGGTATCACACTCCCTGATTTTTGCTTGTACTACAGGGCTACAATAATCAAAACAGCTTGGTATTGGCGGAAAAACAGACACATGGACCAATGGAATAGAATTGAGAACCCAGAAATAAAACCACATAAATATGGACAGATAATTTTTGACAAAGAAGCTAAAAACATACAATGGAGGAAAGACAGCCTCTTCAATAAATGGTGCTGGCAGAATTGGATAGCTATGTGCAAAAGAATGAAACTGGACTGCTATCTGTCACCATGTACCAAAATTAATTCAAAATGGATCAAAGACTTAAGCATAAGACCTGACACAATAAACTGCATAGAAGAAAACTTAGGTACTAAACTTATGGACCTTGGGTTCAAAGAGCATTTTATGAATTTGACTCCAAAGGCAATGGTAGTAAAAACTAAAATAAACGAATGAAATTATATGAAACTGAAAAGCTTCTGCACAGCAAAAGAAACTATTGACAAAATAATGAGGCAACCAACTGAATGGGAGAAGATTTTCGCAAACAGTTCCTCTGATAAGGGGCTAATATCCAAAATATACAAGGAGCTCATGAAACTCAACAACAAAAAAACAAACAACCCAATTGGAAAATGGACAGAGGACCTGAAGAGACATTTCTCCAAAGAGGATATACAAATGGCAAATAGACATATGAAAAAATGCTCAACATCGCTAATCATCAGAGAAATGCAAATGAAAACCACAATGAGATATCACCTCACCCCAGTCAGAATGGCTTTCATCAACAAAACAAATAGTAACAAGTGTTGGAGAGGCTGTGGAGAAAAAGGAACTCTCATACACTGTTGGTGGGAATGCAGACTGGTGCAGCCGCTATGGAAGGCAGTGTGGAGGTTCCTCAAGAAATTACGAATAGAATTACCATATGACCCAGCAATCGTTCTCCTGGGTATCTACCCCAAAAATATAAAAGCATTTCTCTATAGAGACACGTGTACGCCAATGTTCATTGCAGCTTTGTTTACGGTGGCCAAGACATGGAAACAACTAAAATGTCCTTCGATAGATGAATGGATAAAGAAGTTGTGGTACATATACACAATGGAATACTATTCGGTGTTAAGGAAAGATGATATAGGAGCATTTGTGACAACATGGATGGATCTTGAGAGTATAACGCTAAGTGAAATAAGTCAGACAGAAAAAGCAGAGAACCCTATGATTTCACTGATATGTGGTATATAAACCAAAAACAACAAAAGAACAAGACAAACAAATGAGAAACAAAAACTCATAGACACAGACAGTAATTTAGTGGTTACCAGAGTGTAAGGGTGTGGGGGGTGGGTGATGAGGGTAAAGGGGATCAAATATATGGTGATGGAAGGAGAACTGACTCTGGGTGGTGAACACACAATGGGATTTATAGATGATATAATACGGAATTGCACACCTGAAATCAATTAAATTTACTAACAATTGTCACCCCAATAAATCTAATTAATTAAAAAAAAGATAAAAGAGAAGGGTGATCACATTGTTTTTTCTGTTTTTCACAGAGTGCAAAACTCCTTCTATTCATAAAGCAGTTGTAACAGCCTACTTTTTGTGCCTGAGCGTTGAATTGAATGATGACCCATGGTAAATGAAGGGAGAGTTGGGAAAGTTGACAATTAGACAATCAAAGACGTCACTTTCTTTCTTCTTGAAAAACTCTCCAAAAAGTGGAATGCATAGAACATTTCTGAAGTTTTTTAATTTCCTTTTCTTTTTCATTTTCACTATGACCACCACTATTCCCTGTCTTCCCAATAGGACTTTCCAAATGAGTTAGTGTGACAAAGTAAAAATCTACTCAGGCAAAAAGAAGAAAGCAGAATACCAGCACTCTATTGCACATCACCCACATGAGTCCTTGCTTGTCATCTACCTTTGTTTCAATGTCTTATCAGTTGAGAAGGTAGGAGAGAGTTTGTACCGCATGGGTCATTGGTCCCACTTAGCACAATGTGAGAAACATCTCTCTAAGCTGCTTCTACAAGAACAGGTTATCTGGTAACAATTCCTGCTCAGGCACTAATTGTGCAAGTAGAGTCACTACAGCTATCAGACACAATTGAGAGAGGTTTTTTTTGTGCCTTTGAGTTCGTCTGCTTCCATTTTAACAACACTCAAACAGGGTACATTTAAAAATTCGTTCAGAACCGCTAAAACAGTGGAAAATAAAAAATTAAACTATATATTCTATAGGTGGATAATTTCAATATGCACAGCAATTATGATTTTTATGTAACAACCATTTCCAAATTACTAGGTCTCTAAATCATTTGTGGCGAGAGAAAATATTTCAGTACTGCCACTGGTTGTCTGTTTTGTGTCATTCTATTCTCTGGTCCTTTTCAGTTATCTCCTGATAAAATAAAAAGGCGTTCAGAAGTGGGTTGCCTTCAGGGCTCTGACATCTTTGGCATCCACTCAAATACTAAATGTACTAACAATCAATAATTTTTCTTCGCAAATGAACTAACTAATGACGTTAATGTTTTCTGTGACTGTTTTCTTTAATTGATTGGAAATGTCCCTTGGCCACTCTTTCGGTTTTCACTGTGTTGTGCTAAGCGCTGAAGCTACAATCCCATGGTTTTAATATTGCGTCATCCTTCTAAGCTCGCTGAGTGACCAGGTTACACTCTGTGGTTTCACGTCCTAAATAGCTTCCCTTGTCGCTGCTAATTCCAGAATTTCAATGTTTCCTGTGCATTCTGCCCTGAGCACATAATGAACAGATACTTGTCCTGCTGTCATCATTTTGATTGTGAATGAGAATAATGGCTGTAATTCTTTCAGTGCTTCCTATATGCCAGATACTGTGATAAATACTTGACACACACTCTCTAATGTACTCCTAAAATATATATATATATATATATATATATATATATATATATATATATATATACACACATATATATGTATATGTACATATATATGTATATGTACATATATATGTATATATATATATATATATATATATATATATATATATATATGACGGAGATACTGATAGTAGCCTCTTTTAGAAGTGAGATAACAAAATCAAAGATAACATTTATATTAAATATAGTTACAGAGCTAATAAATGACTCAAGCCTGTCTGACATCAGAACCTACATTAGTCTATTTAATCTCAACAGAGTGAGAAATAGTTTCCAGAAAAAGAAACCAGGAAAATATGTGACTTTCTCCTACCATGCTCTGCTCTCTTTCAAAAACTTGCCATTGTATTCCACATCTAAATAAATAATAGTCTGCTTAATAAGCAAAAAAGTGGCTCTTGACAAATTATTAATATTGACAGGGAAGTCAAGATTATATGTTAACATTTTAAAATATCTTGCCTCTTCCCTCCAATCAATAGCCTTCTACTGCGTTCATAGTTAATTTTTCAAGTAAACAAACAACTAAATCTAATTTTGTTCTCTGTAATTAAAATTGTAGAAGGGCCCGAACCAACACTCCCTCCAGATTTTAGACCGTTTAAGAGAGACAAAGGAACTACATAGATAGAAATTAAAGTACCGATTTTGTCACTGATAGTTATTGTAAAATGTGGCTCAAGTTAATTAGAATTAGGCTTATTCATGTATTCAATCTCAGGCAGTGTTTCCTGTGAAGGCAAGGCTCAATGCAGTGGTTCTTCATTGGAGGTAATGGCTCTCTCAGTGTACATTAGGCAATATCTAGAGAAAGTTTTGTCACAAGTCAGGAAGTGCTCCTGGCATCCAGTGGATATAAACCAGGAATGTTGATAGGCATCTTACAATGCATTAGAGTCCACACACTATAAAAAAATTATCTAATCCAAAATGTCAGTGGCCTTACGGTTGACAAATCCTGAGGAAGTTTATGGAAGGGACCAGCATAGAGAAGAATACATTTTCTCTAGAAGGGGGCAGATCCCTATGAGAAGGAAGAGTGATGATACTGACTACATTTACCATGTTTCTGCTTTAAAAATGTATCAGTCAGATAATGTAGTCATCTTGCACTGGTGGGGATTGAAGGAAGACACTAAGAGGACCAAGGTTGTGTTATACTAATTACTGCCCCAAAACAAAGAAACACAAGGGAAGGAGAAAGGAGATTTTTACACTCTTACACAATAAATTACATAATGTGATTTGTTCACATTTTCTAAATCCATCCTCATGGCATAAAACCATGATAATTTGAAAGTAGTTTGGCTTTGTATCATATATTTGTTTAAAATTTTTTCTCAGAAGAATAACAAACTTTTTATTTGTTGTTAAGTCTATCCCACAAGAAAAGCGTAACCAACTACAATGAATAATTTTACCTATGCTATCTTTTTAAGTTCTAATAAAGTACATACATAGACTTTTCTTAAATGGAGAAAAAAAGCAAAACCAATATAGTTTGCAGAAGGGCATATTTGCTTCATTGATTAAACAATTTAAATTGGATTTGACTAGTTAATACATTGTCTCAGAAGCACTTAATTAGCCCCACTGTTAAGATTAAACAGGGGAGAGAGGCAGAAAAGAAGTACAGATAGGCAGAACCATTTGAATCTGCACAAAAATTGAGATTTGTATTTCTTATTTTAAAGCTATAAAAAGGAGAAACGACCGAATCCAAAGCAGAGGCAAGTTTTAATAATAAAATAATATTTAATATTAAACATTTACCATAAATAAGACACCATATAGATCAAATTATATACATTATGTCATTTGATTTTCACACTGTCTCTCTGAATAAGGTTCTATAATTGTCTCCATTTTATAGATAAACAAATATCTAGTCTCTGGGTGATGAACACACAATGTGATATATAGATGATATATTACAGAATTGTACACCTGAAACCTATGTAACTTTATGGACAATTGTCACCCCAATAAACTAATTTAAAAAAAAGAAAAATGTTAAATCTCAAACAGAGTACACTGGGTTCTAGACTCAAATTTGTTGACTTTATATCCTATTATTTTAAACACTATGTCTTTATTATGAAAATTCCTTGATTAAAAAAACAATCACAGTAATAAATATTACTGGGATTCACTGGCCCATAAATGTAACAAAATCATTAATATTGTGGTTTTATTGAAATTCTTCAAATAGCTTTCTTGTTTATGTCATAAGCCTTAAACACACCTAAATATTCTCCTTCAAAATATTTTCTAACTAAATATGAATTAATTTTCCTATTTGAAAGAAAAGAGTTACGGATAATTCTCAAATGAGCTATTTGAGCAACAGAAAAAGAAAATAAAGAATGAAGTGTCACTGATTAATAAATAGTGCAGAGAAGGAGAAATACATTTTTTGAGAAAGATGAGTTCAGTGTACAAATGTTGACTTTAGATACTTTTTGTATAAATGTTGTTTTTGAAGGTTTGTAAACACCCTTCCTCTGAAAATAGAACTCTTGTTTTCAATAGTGAACCTTGTATTATGTAATTTTAGAGGAATCACCCCTTCTTCATGCCTAGCAAAACTGTGGAAACATGAGTGAAGTCTCACCAGCAGAGACAACATCTCTGGTCACAGTGCTTTTTTTTTTTTTTTTTTTTTTTTTTTTACCCATATTATGAAATGCAACAGGGCCAGCAGAAGGTCTCCTCGACTCAGCTGATGGTGGAGTTGTATCAACTCGGTCCATATGCTGCAGTACAAATTCCAGATTATTGATCTGCTGCCACCTTACCCTTAAATCTTAGCCCTTCCAATTCCTCCTTAGTCATCATCCTTTATTTGAAGTCATGCCATATAACTTTGCATGTTTCCTAAATGATCAATGCAATTCTTCCATTTTCTCTGATGAGTTCAACACCTGGCTCACTTGCTTCCTTTCTTTGTGCTTAATCATTTATAGCTTCTTTGATAACAATGTCAATGGGTTACTGAACTCCTCAATTTGGTTGCCATTATCCTCAATTCTGTCCTTTCAAATCAACTAACAACTTTTTATCACTCCGCTTTCCAGTTAGAATTTTCACATTTGTCTTGGTCATCACACAGCACAGTTCAAACCTCAAAATCTTAAACATGACTTTGCCTTTTATGGTAATCTCTGAAAATTATTATACTTCCTTTCTTTCTTTCAAGCCTTACGAGGAACTTCCGTTCAGCAACCCTTTTCAAATTATAATTAACTATATTTTTCAATTTCAAATTTCTATTCAAAATATTTCAACATTACTCTCACCATATTTTCCTGTTTGCATTTTACCATATTATTCATTTATTCATTCCTTTATTCTTTTTCTAGCCTTACTAAAAAATGTCCCAATATCCATCATATTGACTCAACAAAACTCTCTCCTTCGCCTAAAACATCCCATCTCTCAATACATCTTATTGATTTTACTTTTACTTCCTAATATTCATTTCATTGTTTCCATATGAGTTATTTCCGTCCAGGTCTGGCTAATTCATCTCTTGTTTGGACTTCTAGTCTCCCTATATATATTCTTGCCTCATTATATTCTGTTCCTCACACTTTGGTTGTTTTTTAAATGAAACATTATAATGTCATCTCCTGTTTAAGACCTATTTATTGTTTTCATTGCTTCTTGAAAAACTCAACAGGCCTTAATGATCTGACCCCTACCTCTCTACATCCTTCTTTTATTTTCATACCACATGTCAGCTTCCTCTTTAAGATTCAAACATGCTGACATTCTTTTCATTCCTTAATTATGTCACACTTCTCACTACTGTTTTTTGTTTGCTTGTTTTAGCATATTTCTGTTCTTCAATTTGAATGTCCTCCCCTCTGCACAACTTCACCTAGTTAACTCCAATTCTACTTTGATATTTGTCTCCCCCTGAAATACTCAGGGAAACTTTACTTAGTGCCCTAGCTTTTTGGTCAGGTTCCTGTCTTATATGAACCTCTGTGGCTTATCTCAGTTTGTAATATTGTAAATGCTGTGTCGATGATTGTTTATCTCCCCCACTCACTAGAAGCTCCTAAATGCATTCTTGCTAAATAAATAAATAAATAAATAAATAAATAAATAAATAAATAGATGAATGGAAAACACCGGTGAGAAATATTATTTCCTAAGCACTGTACTATATGTTGAATATGCAAAATTCTACATGAAAATGTGAGCACGGTAAACATATATGTCATAGTTCAAGTCCAGCCCATATAAGGTCAGGCTAATCCAAGTGCTCGAAGAAGACTGGAAGTGGAGCTATCATTTAGGAAGTGAAGAGGAATTGCCATATGTATCTCCAAAACTTATACAGTTCCATTCTTATCTCTTTGGGATGAATTGGTGTGATGGAGAAAGACCAAAAGGCAATTCAGTGCTACTCCACAACCAATTAGTATGTAATTCATTTAGATTTTAATTGACTGACTACTTCTGTGTGCTAGATGGTGTGATGACCTGGAAATATAGAAATAAATGAAACTGTCTTTATCTTCAAACATTTCCAAGGCCAGTGGCAGAGAGGCTTTTATGGTACAATATGATAAACATATTCAAAGGGAAACGTCTGAGAATATGGGAACCCCATACAGGGCCATCTTAAGCAGCCTGATTGATCTAGGAAAGTTTTCCTCATTTGGTGAAGCCTGATGTTAGTTTAAAGAAATGAGTAAGATTAAATAAGTTTGATAAAAATACTCCAACTAGAAGAATAATCAAATTATGGATTTGGGAAAATATAATTCATGTTTTTGGTTGTATGGTGTAGAATTAAAAAAAAAAAAAAGATATAACCCCAAAGTTTTGGGCACATGAAAATCAGGAAGAGTCATATGAGCCATAAAACACATTTGGAATTTGTCAGGAAACCAGTAGGAATAATTCTAAGTTGAAAAGTAACATGAGGTTCATGTTCAGGTAAAAAAATTTGGAGAGGTCTGAGAATATATTGGAATACTGAATCAAGAGAAGGGGATTGATCTTACTATTATCCAGAATTCCACTCAGATGTTTACCAAGAAGAAAGCTCCTTATATTTGTTTCCACAGTACCCTGTGCCAGCTTCTATCGTAGAACTTACTATAAAGTACCAAGCTCATCTGTTTACAAGCAGGTAGTTTCTAATATAATCCTGGGTATGCAGTAGACTTGATGAATTCTTCTGGAGCCAGTAAATGAACGAGATAACAAGTCAATCATTCTGTGAGACAGCTGTGATGATTCCTAACAGTGATTGATATATTTTACATTATTTACCTTTCGTATGATGATAAACCACACAGAAATTGATTTATTTTATCTATAAAAATACTTAATATTTTTTCTGGAAAACTTTTCTAACATCTCACTGTGCTCTTAGTGGAATAAAGTCAGCTATTTGAAGAATATAGGGACTCTAAGAAATGTTGAGTCAGTTATTTTTTCTGACTTAACAGTATATATATATCAGGTATCAGATATCAGAATGACTGTTTGTTCCAACAAGGTGAGCAAATAGCAAATATTATGTGAATTTAGCTTTTTTTGGTAAGCAAGAATTCAAATATTAAGGTAAACTATTAGCAGAGGTCAAAGGATTTCTCAGTGGCTTGGGTTTGAGAAAAATAAACACATCTGAATTTTTGTAATGTCATTTGTGAAGGTATAACAGCAGATATAGAGACACTGTTTTTAAACATTCTTATTTTTGTTATTTTAGCTTAATATTTTTTTTCTACAAATTTGTCCTATGTACCATAGTTGATTTAAATAACACATGAAATTTTAGACAGATGTTATATCATAAATATCCAGAGTACAAATATCAAAATGATGCTTATAATTATAGAAAAGATCTATTTGTATTTTAAATACTTAGCACATTTTTAAAATGTTTGTACAAACAATTCTCAACAATCAGAACAGCAGCATGAATTATCCAAAACTATGAATAATCTAGAAGCCATTTGTGTCCAGTTTGGAGATGCATATTTTTGGTAACAGAACCACGTTATTAATAATTGTGTACTTAAGCAAAAACTCAAATTAGTTTATATTTTCTATGTACATTGGGAATGGATTACTAGCTGAACTTTAAGGTAGGCTAATAACAAATATGTTGGGTTTTGGGAGTAAGAAAAATCTAATCTACACGTAATAGATATGTCACAATAAGTTTATTACCTCATTTTATTAGATGCATTCCTATTTCCTTGATTTTGACCAGATTATTTTTCACAGACATATAGATAATTCACTTTCTTTTTTTTTTGTTTCCACTAAGAATAAAGTGTTCAATGGTAGCAATTAGTTGAATGCACAATATATATTTTTAGCATTAAACAAAAAATTTACATTTCCTGTGGCAAAGCTGAATATGAGCCTATAAACAGTAATGTTCAAGAATCAATAAAGAGTAAATTACATTGAACATATATTATCAATAAAAATTATCTTTGAGTGAAGTCAAATTCATTAGTTCCTTATTGTTTATTCACATAAAAACTATTAAAACTGTGCCATTTTGTATGAAAGATTATATTGAGATCTGGGGGTATGGTAATTGCAAAAGTAGAACATTAATCCTATAAAGCTTACATTCTAGCTGTAAGCTTCTTTGTCTAAATGAAATAAAGTATGAAACAAAATAAATGTGGAAATAATTTTGGATAATATAAATTATTTCATAGCTTTGCTATTTACATTTTGATATATTTTTGTTGTTTTAGAACAAATTATATATATGTGTGTGTATATACAAATATATTTATATATATATATATATATATATATATATATATATATATATATATATATATAAAATGTATATTTCCACCTATTAGAACTGAAGAAGATGGTTTTGTGGGGAAGGCTGCGGAAGGCAGATGTAGACAAAGGCTTTTGCAGAGAAGAAGCTGAGGATTTCATGTTAGGATACAGGGAAGGGAGATGGCTGTGTTATTACTAATTAGCTCTGTAAACAGTGGTTTTCAGTGGTTGGTGCCTAATAGTAGGGATGGTTACCAGGGTATCTATTCAGAGTGTGGCTCTGGAAAATCCATGAGGAGAATTAATATAAAAAGCCGATGGGAAGGAGTAGCAATTCTGATTAGCCTATACAAATGTTAGAGATTCCAGTTCAATACTATAAGGGAAGAAGCTTTCTAAAGGAATGGAACTGGCCATGCTGGACAGGTAAATATAGTCTTAGGTACAGGGGCTGGTACTAGTCATTGAATGAAACCAGAAACAAAGAGAATTGGGAGGACCAAAAAGAGGCAACTCAGATGGGCTCTGTAGAGAGAGTGGTTTACCTCTGGAAAAATGGATTCCAAGCGTGTTTGACATCAAGATGAAGAAGCAGGAGAGGGCAGGACTGGAGTGAGATGAAGAGGGATTGAAGGTTCAAGAACACTGCTACGTAACTAGTAAGCATATCAGGATTTCCTTAGGAAATTAGCCAGGAGGAAACTCAAAATGTTGATGGAAGGAATTTTTAATATTTCACCCTTCATAAGATTATGAGAATAGTTGTTATGGAAAGTCAGAATGCTTTTGAATTGTTAACAATTAAGTTAATTTATCATTTAATTTTAAAATTATACATGAGGATGGGACTCATTTTCAAGCTTGTGTGCTTCTAACAATGTTATACTAGCTCTGGCTGTCTCTCAGTGTGTGCATTTTGAGGACAGGGCACCTCTTGTACATGATATGCTTCTGCTATTATCTGACATGAACCTTTAAATAGTGCAAACAGAATTCTGGTAGATCTATTATTTCTGTTACTATTTGTCATCCAGGCAATTCAAATATGTGAAAGCGACAAGGACAGTTACCAATGTATTGTAGGTGATCAATAATCAATAATAAACTTAATTTCCTCCCCCATTCTTTTCAGCATCCTTCCTTACTTTTTTTTTTTTTTCCTTGAGACTACTGCTACCAAGACTGACCAACAGTGTCTCTCAATACCCAGGAAGTTGCCGACTAGGTGTTGGAATGCTGAGTCTAGTTACCACACTTTCTCGTGTCTGATAATATTGATTGCAAGAGAAAAAATCTGCAGGAGACAGCTTCGGCCTCACTTCTGCCTTCAAACTTTTATATGTGTGCAACTATTAGGATACCTTAATTGCATCCAAACAGTGTCTGCAAAAGAGTGTGGGAGAGGTTGTTTTCAGCTTTCTAATAGCATCTCCAAATTGAATGAAGCTGGATTGGAGTTTGGGAGAACCAAATTATATATCTATGACAAACTGCTATTGTGATTTATGTTGACCTCCCAACTGTTTCCTATACTAGTCCTTTTATGTTATTCATGGCTTTTGTTAAACCTATGACTTATATTCTTCTTAGGTCTAACCCTGCTAAATCCCTTCTCTATGCTTCTGTGGAAATACATTAGACAATTTTGTGTTTTTATAGCGTTGCTGTTACTGGGAATGTTTGCTGTAAAATTAACTGGAATACCTTTTTGTAATTTAGGGAAGAAATATATTATAAAGTTAAAATCAGAATTTATGTACATAAACAGTTATTCATTTACTATGGGCTTAGAAATAACTATCATGTTATTTCATCAGAACAATTGTTTTGAGCAAGTGTTATTTGCAAAATGTAATTCATGTGTCTAATCAAAGGGTACAATTATTGAATGATTAGTATGATCTAAGGTAGACTATTACAAAAGTGTTTCGAATTTCAACTTGATACTAAATTGATTTCTTTTAAATTAAAAGGTAAGACATTTATTACTCAGGCAAAATTTTTCTCATACATTTAACATCATAGACCTGAAGATTGTGTTGTTTTCATTTTAGACAAGCAAGTAAAAATGATAACAAAAAGTCAACAGTCAAGAACCATTTTTCATTATAAAACCAACATATTTCATTCTTATAGTCATTTTTACTAGAATTTCATTTCCTGTGTATAGGCTTTAACTGTACATAGGCTGATATTATTCTCAGTGTAAAGGGTTAAACTTGATTTCAAAGAGAGAAATAAGACTATGTCCCTTCTAATTATAATTCTAAAAAAAAACTTTTACTATTTTAAGCTAAAAGAGAAATTATTCCTCCATATTATTATTTTGATAAGTTTCACACCTCTGTCAACAATCACAATAGTTTTTCATTTGCTATCCTTACCTCTAAAATAAAGTGGGCTTGTAAAACTAGTTTTTAATCAGATAATCTACTAAAATGTCTGCCTTCACTTTTGGGTGAGTATTTTTGCTCTGTTCAAAGCATGTTCTTTATCAGAGACGGTGAAGCTTCTGTCCCTTAGTTCAGAATGCGGGACCCAAGACTCTGATGTTGTATTTACTGCATGAACAACAACTTAATTAGGTGTTGCTTTAGAAACATCACCAGAGCGTTGTTTCTGGTATTTCACTCAGGCATGTATCACATTGTTTTCACACATGCATTGGGAGATTTGCTTTGTAGTTAGTCATGTTTTTTGAATACTACTAGTAAAGATAGAAGAAAAGAATAATCCTGTTGGTAGAACAGGAAAAATGCTCTCAGATCCAACAAATGACTATAATATACAGGGTCAATGACAACATTTTCTTCTGAAAACACTCTCGGTAAAACCAAACTTCCTCTTTTGACACTTAACTGCTTAAACACAAATGTGTTTATGCTTTTGTAAAGATTTAATAAAATTAAATGTACAAAGACTTCTCCCTTTCATATTTTCATATTTATCTCCCTAAGGACCATATTTTACATGCCTAAATAAATTTGATATTTAATTTTAGTTTATTATTTACCATGATAAAACATCTATTAAAGAATGCTTTTCTGTTATAAACCAGGAAGGGATTGGGAAAAGATGATAATGCATGAATACATTTTCACACTCTCTTCTGCAGAGAAATAAACAATTTTTTCCTGATATGCTCTGAAAATGAACCTGAAACCAAGAGGAATCAAATACATGTCCCTCAAACCACTAGAAAGTTCAATTCCACTATCATTGGCTCATATTGGAGATTGTAAAATAAATATAATTGTTTGACAAAGACCCAAAAACAAAAACAAGGGGGCTCTAAACTACAAAGAAAGGAGCAATTTCTTCTAAAGTAGAGTGACCTGGAATCTTTAGGTAAGATGGCCCAAGAAGGAAAATGTCCCAGAGGGGATACAGAACATAAAGATCTATGAGATAAAGAAAGGAAACTAATTATTTTCAAAAGTTTTCTCTATGTTCCTTTGATCTCAATAATAGTTCCTATTCAAAGTCAGTGATAAATGGAACTGACTAAACAAAGTATAACCAGGCTTTGTGTATCTCAAAGGTGGGTTAATATTGATCCTCAAAGCATAGCACATCCAACTTAAGCAAGCTTTTTAAGCACCTGCTAGAAAAGACCCACATAGGGCAATCATACTTAAACTGTTATCTATGTGTTAGTGAACAATCAGGCATATCATAAATTCTATGTATATTTGAGAAAAATGTTACATTAAGATTTTATTATTTAAAATTTGATTATTTGTGCAATTTTATGAGTGTTGGCATGTATGTTTAAGTCTCTCTCTCTCTCCACATATATATAGATAGATAGATACATAGATAGATAGATAGATAGATAGATAGATAGATAGATAGATAGATAGATAGATATAGATATAGATATAGATATAGATATGTAACATGCCTATATTCTAAAGTACTGCTTTATCTCATAATTTCAAAGATCAATACCACACTAGATATTATGTGGCAATGTTTTGCCAAAGTAGAAGGAACACAAGTGATAGCAGCCACAGAATACTTTTCTAGAATGTATCAGAAAACAGCCAAGAACTAAGCAAAGGTAGAAAACATTTACATGCTAGTAACTATGGCTGAAATTAAATATATTGTCAGAAATTCCCTCCACAATGTCCATGATCTCAGAGAATTGATTCAAATTGCATTTACACTTTCAATGGGCAGAAAATTCTTATCTAAAGTATTCCAGAGCAAAGAGAATATGAAGTTATTTTTTTTTCACTTTACAAACCTAGTGTATCTGTAATACTAACAATGCTTAAAATAGAAATTAGAAACCAGTTCACTGGAACATTTATTAAGCTATTGTCTCTCAGCTCCAAAGTCATCTTTATATATACACTTTCAAGTTGTGAGAGCCGGGCCTCTGAAAACTACATTACTCTTTTGTCAGCTGGCTGCCCATCAGTTTTCAGCAATCAATGGTGTCAAAGGGAATCTGGCAGGAAGGCAAGAGAATGAGCATGCTTCACTCTTAATCGAGTTTTGCTCACTGTCCCTGTCAGCATCATCTCAGAAATAGCTTTTCACTTCAGCAGAAACAAATACTTCAGATTCCATGTTTTTATTTTATTTTTTCCCCCCAGTATTGCAGAAGCAGTTTCACTTGTACTCCTTCAGAGGTACCAACACCAGATGGCCAGTGCCCCCTTCTCAGAGATCCAACTCTTTAGGGGCCCTCTTCCAAGTTCCTGAGATATAAGTGATCTCTCCTCTGAGAGCTAGGTGCCAGCTGTGTAGGGCTCCTCTTACTGTATTCTAGGTTCTGATAACACCCATATTTCCATTTGTTCATCCTGTCCTAAGGGTTATAGCTGTTTCCTTAGTTGCTATCTCTGTGTTACCTCACTTTTGGATTCCCTCTCCCCCTCTCTCTCTCCCTTCCTCTGTCTCTCCCTCTCTCTCCCCCTACATTATCAATTTCCTATCTAAAATCATCTTTTAAAAACATCTGACAGAGTGTCTAATGTCTATACCAGAATGGGCTTGATTTCAGTTATATAAACACTGATACAACAACTCTAAACAAAATGCTAGCAAACTGAACTCCTAAAATGACACATAAAAAAGAGAAGGAAAAAAAGGAAGGGGAAAAGGAGGTAGAGGAGGAAGAATACCTAAAATGATATAGAAGAGAAAAAAATATTATCAAACAAATATAGTGTATTGAAGGAGAACTAGGATGAGTAAATCAAATTATATTTACTAATATAATCACAATAACAATGAAACAAACAAACAAAAACACAAAATCTTATCTCATTTTCATAATCCAAAAAGCTTGTGGTAAAATCAATACCCATTCCCAATTACAAGTTCCTACTAAGTTAAGGAAAATCATGATTAAACTGGTATTTTCTCATGCTAAGAGACAACATCATACAAAACAGGGAAAACTATGTACTATTCCCATAAATTCAACATCAGGGCAATGACATGCACTTCCATGACTATTATTTAATATTATTCTGAATAGAATTGGTGCAAGTTGCCGCATGACTTTGCTTTGCCAATGAAATGAGATCAAGTCACATGGCTGCTTATATACTAATATTTTTCTTTTTTTTTCTATAAATCTGTTCTTAGTAAATGGAGCAATGTTTGGGCAATGCTGCACATTTTCTTTTTAATCAGATATGGTGAGAATCAAATAAATTTCAGAAAAAGGTAAAGCAGTTACTTTTTTTTCTTTTACTTTGGTCAATAAAATTATAGGAATGGATATCAGATGCCAGAAAAAAAAGAAGATATCTTACCACCATCTAAAGTAGATAAAAAATACTTATATTGACGTAAGTAATACCTTAATTTAGTAATAATTTAACTAAGCAGAAATCAGTCACTAAATATTTCTAAACCACAAATACTAGAAGTTCATGTGGAATAAAAGATTAAGTTACAGAACAAGGCATGGAAATTTTTCACATATCTTATTTATTAAACTTGAATTTGCAAATTAATGCTTTAATGTTCCTTAAAAAATAGTGTTTAATCTGTTTGTAAAATTACCACTATTAGGTAGAAAAATATTTTCCTTGATTAAAAATGAGATTATTTTTAACATATTTATCTGAAGCAATTATCATTACTTACAAAATAATGTGTTATTACAGATTTTTATGTGATTAAGAGAACATAAGTCAACATCTTTTTGATTCTTTCTCTCAAGTGAGGAAACTTTTGGGGAATAACGGTTACCTGTTAAAGGTCTCCATCTTTAATCAAAATTGTGTAATGATTCTCCTTTTTGATGGCTGTCTAAGGATGGACTTGTTTGTTATGCTAGGAAACAACCTGAAAAATCTCAGTGGCTGAAAACAGAAAAGTTTTTTTTTTTTTTTTTCTTTTTCGGTTAGCCTGTTACTGCTCTTTACAACTACCTAGTGCAACTATTCTTTCTTCATATGTGGATATTTTATCTATTTGTCAACATGTAACTCTATGTCCATGCAACAGAATTAAAAACAAATTAAAGAGTAAATATCTGCTAAATAGGTCCACATAGAACTGATATATGTAATTTCAGGTCAAAAGTCATTGGCTACAGAAAGCCATATCTCTTCAAAGAGCTTCATCTCTCTTCAAGGAGATGGGAAATGCAATTTACATGTTTTCCCAGAAGAAGAAGAAAATCAGATATCACTGAATAGTAGGAATGTCTACCATAGGAATGCTTTGAAAATATAAGTAATCTAAATTAGAAAATCATTAATATTGAGGCTCATAACACTCAGCATACCACATTTAACATATACTCATACACAAACACACATATTCCATATCCAAATTAGGTAAACTAATCAAGAAGATGGCCATATAGGGCTTTAGTTAACTAAACTACATAAGCATGAATTGGAAAGCAACAGAATGCAGCATATTTGAGGAAAGAAATCTTAAATTCTAACAGTCATCTTTAAAAGGGGGGTCAAAATTGAGTGATGGGTCTCTCAGTTGCATCTGAGAGCACAAGTTTCTCATTTTTATTTCTAAAACTGACACATCAAACTGAAAAGGAGAATCTCTATGTAAGGCGTCCATATGTAGAGTAGTTTCAAGATTTGCTTCCAACCACAGAATTCCATGATACACTACATCTTTCTCTCAGCTGCTCCCAAACCCAGAATTACCTCAGACCTAGTCTATCTGAAACAGGTATTTGGAGAACTTTACTTTGGATGCTCAACTCTGTTTCTGCGCCCCTTGCTATGAGGTACAAACTCCAGCAACCTCAACATGTAACATATCTTTCATTTCTGATTTCTCATCAACTTCTGATTTCTGTGTATTTATGAATTCTGCTGACTTACAGCTTCAGTTTTTTCATGGTTTCTACTAACTCACTGCCTTTACTATCTCAAGTGCTCTGTCTCCTCAGGTGGCATTATCGTAATGCTCATGTTTTTCTCTGTTTTAACAGTTAAATTTCTCAGAAAAGATCTGATTTAGCCTGCTAACTACATTACATCTATTTGGGGAGATCCTTAATTTTAAGCCTCTTCATACAAAACTTATTTACTTATGTACAGATGTTCCTCCACTTCCAGGTTATGTACTGATAAATGCATTATAAGTTGAAAATATTGTACGTTGAAACTGTATTTAATATACCTAACCTACCAAGACATTGTAGCTTAGCCTACCCTACCATCAGCATGCTCAGAGCACATCCTCTATCATAAAGACCATTTCAGAATAAAGTGTTTAATATCTCATATAATTAATGTGTGTATCACTTTCACAACATTGTAAAGTCAAAAAAAAATTAAGTTAAACCATCATTAAGTCAGGGACTGCCTGTATTGGTTTCACTTGAATAATTTTCTCATATCGGGCCAATCAAATTTTTCTGGGAAAACCAGTCATGCAAAATCAAACATGATCCTCTGTACTTAAATAATCCTTTAGATTCAGTACCGATAGTATCAAGAATCATCTCAAAAGAAACCTGCAGTCATAGCTCTTGGAAGTCATAGTCTTGGAAGACTTAATATGACCAAGGTGATATCTATCATATATTACAATAAATTATATATATATATATATATATATATATATATATATATATATATATATATATAATTGTAAGAGATTTTCAAAAGATAAGCATACATTTATACCTTTCATATGACATTATATTTTTTACAAAAAGAATTCTGAATGATTACTGCCAAAAAATTTTATATGGTGTTTGCTATATCTGTATTTCTGTCTAACTTTTCTTAAATATATCATTTATTGCTCCAGTTCTCTACTTTCTTGTGAATATGGCCTCATACTTTTCAATTGACAATCACTTTTCTCTTGCTCTTATAACTCGAAGAGATCCTCAGAGGCCATAGATTATGTTGGGTCCAGGAATAAAATCCCACTGGGTAGCACATGTTTATAAGTTCTAAAGTACACTTTATTAGCATATAAATTGAAAATAGCAATGTTGATCAGGTTGTTTAATGAAAAACACCTCTCAGTACAAGTGAAAAACTATTTTCTTAATCCAGGTTGCTTAAAAAACAACAAAAACTACTTATGTGATTACTGCAAAAAAGTGACAGGAGACAGGAAATCAAACTGATGGCTGAACCAATCAACCTTTAGAAAAAATCTTATGTTAACTCTGGGCAGGTAAATAGCTGGATACATGTGTAGACAGAAACCCTTCCAATAATGTTGCTAATGTCAAGGTCTCTCAGGCAATAAAAACTTCCCTGTGATGAAGTCCATTAGGCAGCAATCTTATTAAACACAGCACACGTAATTAGCTCTGAGTGACTACCTGCAGGCTTTTCTCTGGTGACAATGCAATGGATCTTTCTTTTTCCAATAAAGAATGATATGGCTTTGATCAAACATTCTAACTTCAATTTCCTCAGGTTAAAAACATACCTAAAAAACTTTCTTTTTGAGACCCAACATCATATAAACATCATTTTATTTTTCTTCTCATATTTGACATTTTCAGTTTGTATGCAAATAACATAATTAAAGAATGAACTACTTCATTAACAGTTGTCACTGAGGAGTAAAATTTTTATAATTATAATACAAATACTATGTCAAATTTCAGAAAAGATATTTAACTCATATCGCTCTGTACATTTTTATTCCTTGATTTTGAGAGTATATCGCATGTACTTAAACAATAAATCTCAGCTTAATCGAAAAGAATGGGTTGCTATTAGATGACCAAGAAAGAGAATAAGCACATATTACTAAATGTGAATAGATGGGTAACCAAAAAGTATTGTTTATAGATGAGTGTCCCTAAGAACAGCAAGATAAAAACCTACCGAAAGAATGAACTAATATTATAAAATAACCTAAAAAAAATTTGTGCATAGTTTGAGAAACAAAACACAGTTTGAGAGAAAAATTATGTACAGTTATTTATACTAAAAAATGATTTCAAAAGTATATTATGAAAATTGCATTCTTTTAGGTGGGATACTATCTGTATTTGCACAGGGCCATGACAGCTGGCTATCTCAAAGCAATACAAATGCTTAATGGATCTGCTTTAAGCCCTTGTATTACCTGGCTAACTCCTGAAGGCATTTGTGTTTTCTCGTCCTTGTCTAGTACATTTCTTCATTTTCCTTCTCACATTGAATTTCTCTCAGCACCTGGGATACCTAAAACTCTCTTTGCAAAGGAACTGTTTTTGTTTGTTTGTTTTGTTTTTCCCAATATTAGTGGCTTTCAAATGTTTATAGTATCATTAAAAAAAGTTCTGACCAATCATACCTAGACATATATTTTTAACACTGTGTTAATATATTATATATATATATATATATATATATATATATATATATATATATATATTATAAAGCATGCACAAAGTTGGACATTTTTTGGATGAGCTGCAAATATAATTAGAAATGTTAAAATTTTTACAGTGTCCCACTATGGAGATCACTATTCTAGATGTTATTATACTGGCTGGTGAGAAGCCAGAGGCAGTTATAGAGATGCCCAATAAAAGAAACTGTATTGACTTAATGCTGGCAATGTTGGTCCTTTGCTTTAATCCTTTCTCTAGTCCTATTTTTAATTTAATAAAATATTCTTTTTTGTATGTCTTTTCACATCCTTTTTGAAAATATTGTAACGCACTCTAAAATAATTATTCAATCTATTGGATAGAGTAACAACATATCACAGAATATTAGAGCTCAATGAACAATAACATAAGCACTGTAAAGGTACTAAGAAGGAAGATGAAGAAGGCTTATGAATTTTAAATTACCGTATTTGCCGGCATATAAGACGACTGGGCGTATAAGACGACCCCCTAACATTTCCACTCAAAATACAGAGTTTGTTATATACTTGCCGTATAAGACTACCCCCTCTTCCGCACACCTTCCACACACCAAATAACTTTCAGTTTAAAATTTGCATCATACTTCTTTCTTTTGGCTGGTGCCATGATAGGGATGATAGGGGTTTGACTGGTCGACATTTTCTATGCTGTACTGTACAATGGTGCAGTATTGTGGTTGGCTGTTGGATGTATACAAAGCCTGATTTGATTGGTCCCTGCTCCCTGTTTGCCCGCCCTGTCACTATAGCAGTCTGGTCCACCCTTGCATCAGCATCTCCCTGGGACCTCACTAGTGCGCAAGTGCGAGCTCTTCAACATTCTAACAGGCACCATGATAGCGCAAAATCGCGAATCTTCAATGCACATGTAAAGAAATATACGGTAACCCGAATTTACCACACTCGCAAAATCGCACACAGCCGACCATACACCCAGTATGGTATCGCGATTAGCGATTTTGCGCTATCATACTGGGTGTATGCTCGGCTGTGTGCGATTTTGCGAGTGTGGTAAAATCGCATAACAGCAAAATCGCATAACAGCCGAGCATACACCCAGCAGCGCTGCTGATGCCTGAACGGTATGTGGAATGAAGTGGGCGGGCATCGGGAGGCCACTATGGCACGGGGCAAGCACTATGGGCAGTCTATCTGAAGTGTACCTGGCGTATAAGACGACCCCCCCACTTGGAGGCATATTTTTCGGGGCCAAAAAATCGTCTTATACGCCGGCAAATACGGTATGTTCTCAAAGTAACATTCCTCTATGTGTCACATTAGACTTAGCATAATACATTTTAATCTCTTTAGAGTTTTCAATTGAATCTTTAGTCCTCAAATTGGCTAGTAGTTTAGGAGTACTCTTTTGAATGGACTCAGATTTAAAAAGATTGCATCTCTTTCAAACTCTAATGGAATTAAATATATATATATATATGTCCCACAGAGGAAATACAAATCTACCTTAGCCATAAATTTTCATACCAGGTTGTACTCTATTACAATCATGCAATTTAGTGGTTCTTCATTAGGGTTATGTATCTGAATCGTTATCTCAGGAGATTTTGAAACTCAGAATTCCAGGGTTAATTTCAAGATGAGAATCACTTGCTGTAGGCTCTTGATATGTGAGAAGGGAAAGCAAAGCAAAGCAAAGTTTCTCAGAGCAATGTGTGGACATTTCTACTTAAGCACCGATGGAACACAAAGACTGAAGTAAGGACTAAAGAGATAACATTTAAGTTAGTGAAATTTAAAACCTCATCCTTAATTAAAACAACTGTATAAACCAGCAGGCATAGGTGCGTGGTCATCATACATAAAAATCCCTCAATTTTCTTTCAGTCATTTTTGGAACACTAAGTGGCTTTGATTTAAATGTACCACATCAAATATTTCGTTGAATAAGAAATTAGAAGGCAAATATATCTACCATAATCACTTTAAATGAGACAAGATCTCATGAAATCTCAATTGTGATAATAATATTGGCTTAAGACCTAATAAAACTTTAATATACATGCAATCACAATTGGTCTTCTTTGCATTCCTAAACCCAGGTGATAAGATTTTTTGTGTGTGTTTTGTTTTTTAATTTACTTTTCTTTTTTTCCAGAGACATAGAACTTGGACTAGGGGTGGATCTATCCAATAAACCGTGTGTGATCTTAATATCTAAACAACTTAATTGGAATGATTCACAAAATGAGATATAGAAATGGAAATGAATAACAAAACATGCTGTACAGTTCTTTTCATTATCTAATCACTGCCAAAGCAATAAAGGATGGCTGCACTTACATGGATAAATAAATAAGAGATAGTAAATTGATAAATCTGGATTATGGTGCCGTTGCAAAAATTACAAAGATGATGAAAATTTATTTTTTTTGGACAAATCTGGTAGTTATATTAAAATATGCACTAGGGGACATTTTCAAAGTTTTTATGGTATCTTTTATGCTGCTATACAGTCTGGTTTTGAGAAGAATTACCCTGAAGGAGAAATCCTTCAGAAAGAAGAGAGGGAACACAAGGACTCAGGGGAAAAAAAAAAAAAAAAAAAGTTTGCACTGCAGAGAATGATTAGTACAAGGAAAGGAGGAGGAGACATCTGTTGGTGAAATGATTTTTAGAGATAATTAAGTGCATTCATCCAGAAATAACACATATTATACATCGTTTGCAGGCACACATGGCTTTACTAAAAACAAGAGAGACTTTGAAAGGCCCATGAAAATAATCAGCAGCTTTGATCCAGAGCACCAGAATGTCAGCCTTTCCTGAATGCCTACCTCATCCTTCCTAAAGCCCTTTCATGCTCCATAATAGTTTTTATTGCAAGGTATGTATACTATTACAGAGGCAAGCTTTGTTGGGAAGTATTGTCAGAAAACTATATCTTGCACCTCATGTTTCTCAAATAGCTTAGATTAATATTCCATTTTAATCCTGGAATTTAATTGGAATTTTAGACATCTAAGAGATTCATATATAAAAAATTTTTAGTGTTCCAAATAAATGAAGATTTTTTTTAAAGCACAGAATAAAGCAATTGTCCTGAGAGTACACAATTACTATTTTAGAGACAATGAAAATTATCCTAAGAAAGTTTAGATTTTGCTTGATTTTTGCTTATTTAATCTTCTTCCATAATAAAATCTGTTTCATATTTCTGAATGTGATGCCTTTTGTAGAATTTTAGATGCATTTTATAAAGCACTAAAAGATGGGCCTTATACTGTATTTGAAGAAATCAGAAAGAACAAAGTAAAGACATTTTTTACAAGTCTACACATATTATTTACCATGCAAAGAACACTTAATAGGATCATGCTTGGTCTTTAAATCTAAACGAATTTGAAAGTTTTAGATAAAATATAAACATATAAATAAAAACGAAACACAGGAACTTCTTCCCATTAATTGAAATTAAACAATAAAATAACGGTATTTCCATGTAACAAAGCTTTTGCCATTTAAAGATTTTTTAATGTAAGGCCCAGATGGACCTATCTCAGCTCTTCTGCCATGATGTATCTCCTGCTCCTCAAGCATAACCATTATTTAGAATTGCTTAAACCATAATAATTCTTTAAGCACTAGTCCCAATGTCCTCTACTTTGAATTCTCTTTTAGTTAGGATGCCTTCAGTTGCACATCACTCCTACTCCACAAAACAGAAATTTTTAAATAATAAAAATATGTCATTGCACATAATTAGAAATATCAAGGTAGGATTCTTCTAGGGTTGATAAATTCATTAGCTCAAATCATCAAAAATCCAGTTTCTCAGGATTCATCTTTCCAGTCTGCTATCCAGATAGTGTTTGTGAACCTCATGATTCAAAGATAGCTACCATTATTCCAGGTATAAAAGGGATAGACCCTTTTAAAAAAACAGAAAGATGAAAAAGGCATGGCCCTTCCTTGTGTTCTTTTTAAAAAATAAAGACAATTTTCTCAGATATGTCTAGCCCAATCTTATCTAATTGGCTAGAATCATGTCACTTGGCCATTCACATACCTACCTCTAGGAAGACAAAACAGAATTGGCAAGATTGTTTAGGCCTAGGTTAATCAAGATCAACTAACATATGGCTTTCTGCTACCTAAACAACAAAACAACATAGGAATTCTAATAGCAAAGACAAAAGGGATATTGGTGGTTAGGATTAGGGCACACCCACACATACACACACACACACTATAATTATTTATGCCACATCTATTGCAATTATCTCTGTTCTCTTTGAACTATACTTATGAATATAAGACTCTTTTGTAAGAGTCTTATACTCATTTATAGAATACAAGTAACTCTAAAGAAGAGACCACATTGGAGAGCTTTTATATTCCACATTTTGCTTCAGGTAGTGGTTTAATTATCATAGGTAATCAATAAAATGTTTTTGAATGAACGAATACACTTATAAGTTTTATTTGTCTGCCATGTGGTTTTCATTTGCACTAGTTTATTCTTAGCTATGACTAAATAGGTTTTTTGTGGGTTTTTTTTTCCTTGACTTGATAAAATGTTTCCTGAAATCTATTTTTGGAATACTTGTCCCTGAGATGAAAACCTTTTTACGTGCAGGAAAGGAAGTAGAAATACAGTTGACTTCTTATAAAAATCAAATAGATATTTTTAAACCATACCTTGTACAAATGAATTATAACAATATAAGCAAAGATGAAACTCAGTTAATTTTAATAATGTGTGCTCTAAATAAAGTACATCTCCAATAATTTTAAATTAACTGCTCTGATGCAATTTGATGCAAAAGTTTTCTGAGATAATATAAACAGCAAATGTTGAGGAATGACTTTTGATTTCTGTCATTAGTCCTGAAACAAAAAAGGAAAAGTGTTCCTGGAATAAAAATAAATCTTATCCTTTATGTGAGTTCTATTACAAAGAAATGTAAACATGGGTTTAAGAAAAGCATATATTTATAATTTTCATTTCCACTACTTTAGTCCAGGGTGTCATTTGTCTAACCTGGACTTTTATGCCAGGTGTCTAAACTCAATGTACTCCAATCGATGTACCAAAATTCTATTATGTTGATCTTAAACACAGAGATCCAGTCACATCAACTTCTGATGTGGCATGTGCTCACTATACATGTCTAGAGAATTGAACCCAATCTTATTGGTGCGGTAATCAAGCCTCTTAAATTATACCTCACCCAGTTTTTCTTTCACTCTTTTCTTTTTTGACATTCACAAACAAGTGACTCTCCAGTCTAATTATCCATTCACAGTTTCCCACATACAATGTCCACTTTCTCCCACTATCTACATTCTCATTTCTTTCAAGATACCTTTACACACTTTTACTCATTTTAGGAAGCCTTTTGTTATATGTCTACTGCTGTTGCTGGAAGCTCAAGAGAGAACTAAACCCGGAGCAGCAGGGACCAAGTTCTTGTCTTCGCACAAGGAAGAATTCAAGAGTAAGACAGATGCAGGGCAGCACAGAAGTTTATTGAAATGAAAATACATGCTTGAGAGGGAAGTGCCGGCGAATTCAGAGACGGAGTCACACTACAGTAGTCCTGACCATGTGTATTCATACCTCCCGGGGGCAAGTTTTAGTCATGTCCCATTGTTGTATCCACAATGTAAATGAAATTATAATGACATTTGAATTAGCTAAAGGTTAGGTCCCAGTCCAGGGGATTAGCTTTGCTGGATGAAACTGGTTCTTGTTCCTCTCCAGCTGCAGATGCCAGATACAGTCACTTGTTACTTGCATAACCCGTGAGGCATCTCACTTTGTATCCTAAAGGGGGTTGTCAATTTCCTAGGCTACCTATCCTGCCTCACTGTCACATAATGTTTTCCATGTAATTAATATACTTTTGTTAATACTTCTCATAAGTCCCTGTTATTGTTGAATAGTGCCACTCCCGCCCCAAGGAAAGATATGTTGAAGTTTTTACTCCCAGGACCTCAAAATGTGACTTTCTTGGGAAATAGGATCTCAACCAACATAAGATGAGATCATACGGGAGTAAGGTAGGCTCCTATCCCAAAATGACAGGTGTTCTTATAAAAGGAGACAAATGGAGACAACACCAAGTGAGAACAAAGGCAGAGATTGGATTGATGCAACTGCAAGAAAAGGGACACAAAAGATTGCCAGCAAAGCATCAGGAGAGGCGAGGAAAAATGCTCCTACAGGATTCAGAGGGAGCATGAACCTGCTGACATCTTGATTTCAGACTTTTGGCCTTTAGAATTGTGAGACAGCAAAATTAGCCACTAATCTGTGCTGCTCTATTAAGGAAGCCTTAGGAAACTAACATAGCTGCTAAATCAAGTCCCTGTTATGGTGTAGGTATTGCGGACATCACTTCCCTCTTTCTCCTTCTCTACCTTATCCTCCTATTACAACACACTAATATAAACTTTGCCCTCCTTCCATCCTAAGCCATATAAAGGCAATCATTTTATTTTACCTTTAAATATCTTAATCATTTTTGAAGCCCCTTCAGTGACTTAACAGTAGTTGTTGACTAACAAAAAGTTAAAACATTCAGAGAGAATATTACCAATTAACTCTCCTTTTAAGTGAACTGAAATGCTTCAGGCAAACACCTAAAGATATTTACAAAGTAATCCTTATTTCTTACATTTCTTCTGCAAACCATCTGGCACATAGGAGGCATATGCCTCCTGACAAATAGTGAGTTTTAAGGACTACTCAACTTAAAACACACAGATGCAAAAACAAACATGTAGTCAAATGTAAAGATGTAAGTATAACTTTAGCAACTTTACAGCACATTCTATTTTAAAATTAAAAATGTGTGAGTGATTGGAGCCAGTAGAGAGCTGTTAATTGTGTATGTGTATATATTCAGTCAACTTCAGGAATTATCATTTCATGACCAATCTTTTCCATATATGTCCCCATGGTTTCCTTCACAATCTACTGACATATAAAAACATGTTTGTTCATTTTGTAAATGTCTTCTTATCAATACCTCTTCCTGTATTTAGCACTTTCTCTACCTCCTAGATGCCTACATAACATTTTTCATAGGCTATCTTCACATATCTATCTAAGAATATTTATGATCTGGATATTCTAGAATATCTATATGAAAATATTTAAAAGTAAGACTTTAAAGGCAGATATTAAGGAAAGCTTGAGTGTCAGCTAAATTTGATATTGTCTATGTGGAGGAAAGTGGTTTTGGATTTTTTTTTTTAGTTATAAACATATGAAAAAACACTCAATATGTGTAAAATAAAATTAAAAAAAGAAAGTTTAAAATTTTATCTGTCATCAATTGCAGTGAATAAGTTTAGGGATTCAGGTATGACATAAATTTGAACAGGTAAGTGGTGATGGGATTTGATAAGAGAAAATTGAAGTTAAAGAGTAATACTTTGAATATCTGTCCTCTCATTGCCAATAAGGAAATTGTCAATAGGCAAATGAATGCAGAACAGATCAAAGGGCCTCAAGTTTTGGGCAATTCAGCCATTGCAAAAAGGGTGACTAACATTTTGGAAAAGGAGGCACTATATACCATTCTTTTTATTCAATTTATTCATTTAAAATATATATTTATTGTTTGCTTAGTATGAACATACTGTTGTAAACTCCTGGTTTATAGCAATAATTTGACAATCAAATACAATTTTGATTAAAAATTAAAATTTGATTTTTTGAAGTTTTATTCATGGTTCATACTCTCATGAGGGAAACAGATTTTAAACAAGTAGTCAAGGAAATATAATTTAAGGTAATGTAATAAAGTCAAATGAGCAAAATAAAGTGATAGTAACTTCAGTGAAGATGATTTCACTTAGGGTGGTCAAAAGACTTTCTGAGGAAGCACATTTGAACAGAGATATGAATGATAAGCAAGAGTGAGCCCCACCAATATCTAATGGAATAGCTTTCCAGACAGAGAGGACTCTAAGTCAAAGTTTGACTGTAAAGGAAACTGTAGAAGGGGGAAAAAAGAGCTTAGTGTAGTTAGGTCAGAGATCTCCACAGAGTAAATTAAGAAAAGTCAAGAAGACCAATAGAACATGATAATGAGTTTGGCTTTATTCTAAATATTTTGGGGGCCATTTGCAGCATTTAGGACAATGGAGTGACATGAATAATTGAAAGATTTATGAGTCACACTGACAACTGCCTGAAGGATTGACTTGAAGAGGGGTGGAAGGTTAGAAGCAGGAAGACAAGTTGGGGACTACTGCAGAAATTCAGAGAGATACAAGGGCATTTTAGGCTAGGATGGCAAGTTAATGGCTAGGATGGCTAGATTCCATGTGTAATTTGAAGGAAAGTAAGTAAAGATATCTAATTGCTTGATTATGGGTTTGAGGCAAAGAGAGAAATCAATGTTGAAAACTAGGTTTTTGGCCTAAGTACTTGAGTAAAGGTGGTACCAATTATTAATGACTTTTATTTCAGAATTTATTAAGATGACAAAGAAGTTCTATGAGAAAAATAGTTTTTGTCCATATTAATAGTGTGAACGCTGTCGAAAGAGAATTGTTGCTTAAACTATAGGCAATATGGAACTGAAATAAGGGGAGAAATTTAGTTTGAGGATAAAACTTGGATTCACGAGCACACCCAGTGTATTTTTAAATATACAAACCCTAGTCTTATAGGCTGGGATTATATTTCTTGTCATCTCATTATTGATTTAGTAATGCCATTAAGATACCTATTAATATTCTTCTTCTGGAGAAAAAGAACATTGATACTTTTTCTTTTAAAAAACACTTATCATCTGTAAAATAAACCTAGACAATTCTATTGGTTAGAGCATGGTTGTTTGAAGGCCTTGAACCCCTTTCTGTACCTCTTCTCTTTAGGGAAAGAAAGAAAGAGAGAGAGAGAGAAAGAGAGAGAGAGATGAACAAATATTAAGAAAAAAATTAAAAATGTGTTTTCTTATAGCGTGTATTTATTAAACATTATTGAACACTTTTTGAATTAAATTTATAAATAAAGACAAAACATGATGATTTGAAAATTGTTTAGCAAATTTAGTCAATTAACTAAATGAACCCATTTACAGCATACTCAACCCCATCCCCTAAATATTCAAATATTTTAACTAAGAAATTTTTTTTTTTTCAAATAGTGGGCATCAACATTACTTGGGGAGCTGTTTCAAAAGCCCATGCCCAAATCTGACTTTTCCAAATTGTGAATTGTGATTCAATATAGTCTATATGTAGGAATCTGACTTGTCTATTGGGAAAAGACTGATGCACCCTAGTTCAAAACCGCTGACTTAAACAAAAGGGATTGGAATGGCGCTGCTGACCTTAATCTCTCTGATTCACTTTTCTTCTTTCTCTTCTAACTGAACTCCCACTTCAACTTTAAACCTTTCACAGGTAAATTAACTTGTGCATTAAGGTACTGTAAAGCTTTTCTTTATACTGAATCAGTGTAGTTGAGGTGATTTTGTACAATCTTGATTGAATCCAGTATGTATTGATTTTGTACATTAATTTCTAGGTGACAAATTTTTCTATGTGATTTATTGTAAACAAGGGTACAGTCTCGTGTTATTGCTCATTGTTCACTGTTGTCCATCATTTAGCAAAGCTAACTTTTTTAGTTTTTTTTCTAAAATTTATATATATATATATTATTGGTCTCTAATCCATAATCAGACAATCACACAATTGTTAAATTACTTCCATATATTTCAAAATTTGCATTAAGAATCCTCATCTATATACATATATACATAATACATACCAATCAAATACATCCTAAATTTCTCTCCTTTTGCTGCTTATAACTGGTCATTAACTTCATTTAAAAAAACTTCAGTGTCATTAGAAAAGCATAGTTTTTTTTTTTTTTTTCAGAATACACACACATATTCATACATGATTAAATATATTTCTTACACTTTCTGAATATAAAGTCTCATCTTTTATAAACAACAGAAAATCCTTTTGTGTTTTTATACTTAAGGATTTTATTTTTGAGAATTTATTCTTTATTATATGAACAACTTTTATATTTTGCACTGTTTTCTGGGCAAAACTCCCATTGAATTCCCTGCACTGATCATCTAAGAGTTGTTTGTTTGTGAAACAAATTCAAAGCATGCAGTGGAGATAGGTTAATTACTCTGGATTTATAGTGTCATTTTCTTGGCAATTGCAAAATTTCTCAAGGCCAAATCTATGAAGATGTTAATTTGTCCATGTTTGGAACACAAATACATTGCTAATGAATGTGTATATTTATTAAAATTATTTTCATATCTAAATATTTACTTTTATTATTCTGGAAATGGTGAGACAAACTTTTGAGAAGCACACTGAAGAAACCATTTGGAAAGTAAATGATTACCTATTAAATATGTTCATGTGGATAATCAAAATGGCCTCTGTTAGTGTAAATAGATTGGGGAGAACCAATTGGAGTTCCGGGTGGAGGAAAGACAAATAGATTATTTTAATAATTACATATATCAGACTGGCCTGGACTATTACTACATCAAACTTTAAAAAAAGATAAATTGGGATATTTAATTTAAAATACTAAGTAAAGCTATAACATGTATTAGAAACGATTTTTAAATAATACTGGAAGTTATGAGATAATCCATTTAAAAAAATATGTCTTACAATTTGATATTCAACATCTTTGTTCTTCCAAGGTTTTCTTCCATCAGGAAGTTTTCATTGGTCAATATTTATGCTACGGGCCCATCTGCTTGCCTCTATGCTGCTCAGCTTCTCTTCCTTGTCCTCTCTTATGTTCTCCCCACCATCACCATTCCTCTTACCATCCACCTGTAATATCTAACCAGCCTCACACATACATACCCAGACACCCAGCTCTCCAATTTATAATAAATTCCTAAACAAATCAGCTTATTTCTCTTTCTGGCTCCTGACCATTAAAAGTTATGTTAAACCACTGAATTTTTAAAACCAAACCCTCCATGTAGGGCTATCCATAAATTAAGAACATTTCTGTAGCCATATTTTAGACTTTTTGTTTTGTTTTAATCCAGCTAGTTCCAGTAATAAAAATTATTTAGTCACATGAATCAAAATCTTGATTGCAGGCCAAATCAATGATGGATTTAAATCACTGGTCTAGCAGAATTTTCTCAAGTAATTGTTAAAGACTTTCTCAGGTAATTCACCTTGCTATTTGGTGCTGTACTGGTCAGGGTTTTGGTTGCAAACAAGAAAAGCCAACTTTAACTAATGTAAAAGGAAAAATAATGAATTAAATTGATGTCAAAAAGGTCATACACCCAGAGAGTGTCTGCAAAACCATGCTGAGGCATGAATTTATGTCAGGAATGGTCTCTGAAGTCTGTGGATACTTCTCTCTATGTCCCTATAAATTTAACTCCACAGCAGCTGTTATTAATTCACAGCTTTTCCACGGTCGTAGTTACAGAGCCTTTAACACTGCAGCCACCAAATAAACTCTCTAACTGAAACTGCATATTGTAAATTTGTGATAGAATACAAAACTATCAGATTGCTTTCCAGATATTAAGGGTGTTCTAATTTGGTCACAACATAATTACAGTGTTCCCCCCTTATGCACAGGGAATAAGACTCCCCCCAGTGGATGCCTGAAACCACAAATAGTACCCAACCCTTTATATTCTATGTTTTTACCTATACATCCATCCCTATGATAAAGCTTAATTTATAAACTAGGTAAAATAAGAGATTAACAACAATCACCAATAATAACATAGACAATTATAACAGTATAGTATAATAAACATCATGTGAATGTGGTCTTTTTCGCTCTCAAAATATCTTATTGTACTTGCCCTTCTTCTTGTGACTCTGTGAGATAAAACAATGCTTACATGATGATATGAAATGAGGTAAATGACATAGGCATTGTGACAATAACATTAGGATATAGTTTCTCCTAGAGATCCAAGAAGAGGTGATTGTTCAATCTGTTTAGCTTTTTAGTTATTGTTAGGACAAAGGGGCAACTTCCAAGCTCTTTACCTATGGATCTGGAAAAACATAAGTGCATATATTTACTATATATATATATATAGCACTATTGAAATCTGTATTGTGTTCAAGAGTTTCTGAAAACAAGCCTGTGATGTCACGATAGTCGACCTAATAACCCAGATGGCTATGCAGGGCCTGATGTACAGTATAGAGAAGCTGGACAAAGGGAGGCTGGACATCCTGGGCAGGATGGAGCAGGACACAGATTTCAACATGCTACTCAGAACTGTGTGCAGTTCAAAACTTATGAATTATTTCTGGAATTTTCAATTTAATATTTCCAGATCGTGGTTGACCATGGGTAACTGAAAGCAGTATTTCAGAGAAGGGGGTACTACTGCATAAATATATTAGGGTCCAGTCAAAAGAAAGATAACACACCAATTATCTGAAGAAGAATTTAATAGTAAATGAGATTACTGAAAGCAGTTAAAGAGATTTAAATAATATTATGTTTATATAGTAAATATATCGACTTGGTGGTATCCAGATCCATATGTAAAGAGCTGCAAGTCGTCCCTTTGTCCTAACAATAACTAAAAAGCTAAAAAGGCTGAAAAATCAACAACTTTGGATCTGTAAGAGATCCCACGTGGAGGGCACAAGGAAACTTCTGTCCCAAGACTGGAGAGATAGACAGATGAGTACAGGAAGTCATGGCTACCAGAGCCAATATTTACGATTGGAAACCTCCTCTGCAATCAGTGCTGGAAAGAAAACCCGAATGGTAACTGTCATGTGGGGCGGCCTGCGGGGTCTCAGCTCCTGCTCCCTACATAAGAACGCAGGATGTGGCTAGGCCAAAAAGGGACACCCACGGAGCCATTGGTAGGGAAGTCATTCCACTATGGTCTCAATGGAGGCTGGGTTCACACAACGTGTGACCTGCTGTCTGCTTTGCTGCCAACCGACCGACTCACCTTGACTCTCCTTCACTCTTCTTCAGTCTCCTCCTTCACTCTCCTCGGCTGCCCTCCGTAGCCGCAGTAGTTATATCAGTGGCCAATGGCTCAATGGCTACAGCTGATGGCCAACCAGCCACAGCTGACAGCCATCTACTATCCGAGCCAGCACCTCTCCACATGAGGCCGAGAGCCTGGAAACTGCTTTCTGGGGCTCTGTCCCTACAGTAACCCATGAATTGCTAGAGTCTCCATGTAGACAGGATTGAGAGTTAAAAACTTCAGTGGGACCTAATCATAAAGGGCCCCCACAGTATTGTGAGGTTTATCTCCAGGAACTCAACCAGGTTTCCACAGTAAGTATCAGAGAGAAAAAAAACCTCTTGCTTCTGGCAGAGGTAAGGGAAAGGAAATGCTTAAAAATACTCCAGGGCACTCTGTGATTAACAAGGCATGCTCTCAAGAGAAACTAGTTGAGCAGATCCTAACCTGATAGTATATTACCAGAGCCCTAATTCACCTGTGGGGAGGAACTTTCAGGCATACCTTGGTATTGCGGTTGTTTCAGAGCACCGCCATAAAGTGAATATTGCAGTAATATGAGTAACACAAATGTTTTGGTTTCCCAGTACACATAAAAGTGATGTTACACTATACTGCAGTCTATTAAGTGTGCAGTAGCATTGTGCACGTACCTTAATTAAAAAACAGTTTAGTGCTAAAAATGCTAAGGGTCATCTGAGCCTTTGGCGAGTCATAACCTTTTTCCTACTGGAAGGTCTTGCGTCAATGTTGAGGGCTGCTGACTCTTCCAATTGGTGGTTGCTGAAGGTTGAGGTGGCTATGGCAATTTCTTAAAATAAGGCAAAAGTTGCCACATCAATTGATTCTTCCTTTCACAAACAATTTCTCAAAGATCACCGATCACAGATCACTAGGATAAATATAATAATAATGGAAATGTTTGAAATATTGCAAAAATGACCAAAATGTGACACTGAAACACCACGTGAGCAAATGCTGCTGGAAAACAGGTGCCAACAGACTTACTCAACACACTGTTGTCACAAACCTTCAATGTGGGGACAAAGCTCTAAAAAACAGTTTCCAGGCTCTCGGCCTCACAATAGAAAGGTGCTGGCTCTGGTAGCAAATGGCCATCAACTGTGATCAGATGGCCAGCAGCTGTGGCTAGTTGGCCGTCAGCTGTAACCCGTAAGCCATTGGCCACTAACATAACGGTTGTGGCTACGCTAGCAGAAGGGAATGGGGGCTAGCAAGAAGATGGTGGCTGGCAAGCGTGGACTGCTGTTAGGCAGATTATGTAGATCCTGCTTCCTGTGTCTCCAGCCCAGCCATCAGCGAGAATATATTGGTTTGACTCCCCTATCTATGGCTCCATGGGTGTTCCTTTTTGGCCTTACCGTGTCCTGCGTTCTTGGGCGGGGAGTGGGAGCTGAGACCCTGCACGACAAATGGCGCAGCGAGCAGGGTCCCCCGCGTGACATTCAATTTGTAAAAAAAATGCAATATATGCAAAGTACAATAAAGCCAAGCACATGAAAACTGTACCTAACACTGGCTGGCTTGAAAATGTCACATTTCACACAGGAGAAGGGAAATACTGAGTCCAGCCCACTCTAGTCATCTTGACCCACCTAAATGGGAAACAAACAAACAAACAAACAAACAAACAAAACAACTAAAGCAAACCTGAGCAATTCTCGTGTAGTCCACAGGCAGAGTCTCAAGGAAAGACTGGAGCTCATTACAGGACTACAGAATGCCTCTCCCCGCCTCACAGCTCACCACCAAGTAACTAAAAGCCTATTTACAGCAGTTCTTTCAGCTGGCATAAGAGTATGCTTGCTGAGCTCCAAATGATGCATCCTGGAAGGTGTGCAACCCGGGCTCTCCTGAACATGGAGGTCAAGGAAGCCACATGCTGGGGTGCTGGCAAAACTCCATGGAGGGTGAAAACCATGGGGTTCCCAGCTTGTTTCTCCCATGGGAGCCACTTGCCGGGGTGCCAGCAAAACACACCAAGAAGCCTCTCAGTGAAATCACAGAACATTGCTGGAGGTGGATTACCACTGTGTCTTTCACTTTGTACTAGCAAGAAAACTGCTCATTCAGATCCCGGAAATATCCTGGAGCGTGAGGGCCACTGTGTCTCCTTCATACCACTGACAACATTTTGATATTTGACTCTCTTTGCGGGTCTACTGGCATCAGGGGGTTGTTGTCATGGGTCTTGAGGGGAAAAAACAAACAAACAAAAAAAAAACACCTCTTTATTTTGTTGGGTATCCGATGGACATGCGTCCTATTCGGGAGACCACCTCAGGGATACTGTGGATGCCTGATCATGGCATTGTACACCAGAAGCTAAACAATAATGAATGCCAACTATAATTTTATATATATAATGTGATGGCTCAGTGTGAGGTCGGAGGGATTGTGGATGGGGGGAGGGGGGTTCACAGTGTGAGGGATATAAATGATGAACGTCTGAGTATTACCTTGTCTTGTACACCTGAAACTAATAAATTAAAAAATAAAAAAAATAAATATTATCAACATCATAATATTTGGCTACAAAAAAAAATAAAATTAAAAAACAAACACTCACACAAAAAACACCTCTTTCAAGGCATCTGCAAAAGGTGAGGTTATCAGTGTTTACAAATGAAAGGTGGCTAGTCTCTGACACAAGAGGAAAAACTTCTTCTCCTTGGAAGGGAACCTCAGACGAACTTATGAGTTTCACATTTCCACTTCATCTGTGTCCAAACAAATGTGTTCAATTTGAAGATTGGTTCCTTTCTTTCCCAATTAAAGCAACACTCCCATAAGAAACTGTGTCACCAGGTGACCTTGTGAATTCAGTTGATACTGTTATTTAGCACCCTGCACAATTATTGTTTGAGTTTTGAGCAATATCAGCTCTATAGCTAAAAAAAAAAAAAAAAAAAAAAAAAAAAAAAAGGAAAATAAAATAAGAGATTCTATGAGGGCTGTCATGAAAACTCTGATTTTCAGATCATGATTTGAACTGGAGGTTAAGGGACTTCAGCTTCTCATTTATTTTATGCAAGTGCTGCAGAGAACTCAGTAGTTTCCTCTCACACCAGAATGCTTGTGTGTATCATGATTACTTACCAGTCAAGTGCTGCAGCTATTTAGTCTCCCAAGGCACGTGCTTCAGTCTGCACTTCATCAGAATAGACTGTAGGTGGTAGTTTGATTAATTGTGATGCCAACACATGCCTGGAATTATTAGCACCCTGTGTCCTAATGGTCAGGATATCAGCACTGTGCTCAAGCCCATGGGTATGACCAAACTGATCCCTGAATCGCATCTTTAAAGGTTTATCTCCTAGGGACACTTCTAGTACTAAATCTGCATCAGTCAGGATCCTGTTAGGAAATAGATCCATTATAGTAATTGGCACGGGGAAAATTTAATAAATTAACTAATTAAAGGTGATTAACTACTGAACAGAAGACAACCCTTAAAAAACTGCAGGAATAACAAAGGTGGGTATCAGCTACTACATATAAGTATGCAAGGAGGAAATAAACTTGGAAGACCTATTCTACACACACCCCAAACCAGGCTGAAACTCAGACTTTGCAGAAGGTGTGGTTGTGGCCCACTGAATAACAAAATTTGCAGAGGTACCACAGACCACAGCTGCAGAGCAGGGAGCTGCCAACCAGGATGTCTGATGTCTGGGGCTGGCAAGCAGAAAACTCCCACTGGATGGAGGGTTGGCAGATAAAATAGAGAATGCGGGGAAAATTTGAATGCCCGATAAATAATGAATAAAGGGTTAGTGGATCTCAAACATTGCGAAAAATGTGTTAATCTGAAGTTCAAATTTAACCGGATGTCTTGTGCCTTTATTTGCTAACTATGGCAGTGGTACTCAGTCATGATGTGAGCTCGCTGGAACACATGCACTACAGGGTCTCCCGCACTAGCCAGCAAACTGCCCCCTGGGTCACTGGTGAGTCTCGCTGTAGTTGCAGTCCCAACAGGTGGCCTTTAAACCACTAGCCATCAGAGGCAGAAAGAATAAAACAAACCAGAACCCCAAGGAAAAAGCTCCTTCCACTTTTTCCTTCTACACTCCTTTAATGCCATCTGATAATAAAGACTGCGCCAGGTAAAAAAAGAAAGAAAGAAAAAAATGCCTGGGGGTGGAGCAGCTCCAATTACGCGGGACAGGCAAGAAAGAATGGACCTGGAAACTAAAGACAATAAATCAGTAACTGTTATAGTAAGTATGCAGTGTAGATATGTTTTAAAAATATAATTTGATACCTTATTTGAACAAAATTACACAAGCAACTATTTTTAAAGCTGCTGAAATCACCAATTCTATATTTGTATATTTAATTTTGAATCCAGTAAGAATTCATTTTCTATTCAAGGATTTTTACACATTGTGATATCACACATTTATAATGTTAGACAAACAAAATGACGTTTGTCTAAAAAATTATTTCAAAGTGACACTTTCAAATGGTGGCTACAGCCATTAGTGGCAGTGAGCAAATCAAAGGCCTACATAATGAATCATTTCTTCACAACTTCATAATTCATTGCTGCAGTTATACTTAAAAATTCAAATTTTGAGGTTGATAGGCTATAGAAATGAGCTAAACATAGTGTTTCTCTGATTATATGAGTGGTGATTTTTTCCCTATACTAGTGACATTTTGCAATGATAGAGTTTCAGTAAACTGCTATTAGATGCATTTTTCTGGAGTAGAAAAATAGCAACTGCTAATTTTGGTTGGATAGAAAGGCCTACAATTATGTTCTCTTCTACCAGCAAAGCTATTGAAGATTTCCATGTTGTACAATGATGTAGTAGCTTGATTTTTAGGGATCTGAGTGCCCATTCACTGTGCAGTTCTGCTATGTAGAGAGATATGACTAAGATATCCCCCCTCCTAACACACACATACATACATAAGGTAAAAAGTGAAGCATCTGAGGATTTTATTTCATGGAACTTTGAAATGAATTTAAGAAATGATTAAATTTGGATTTTATTTTTCAACATTTAGGTAAACTAAATATTTTGAATACTCTTCCACATACATGTTAAAAAGGTGTTATTTAAAGACTATAGCTGAGTACCTGGGAATGGAAATCTTGATGGATGAAAAATAAAGCAGAAACTGAAAATTAAAGTGGTAAGAATTTAACTAAAGAACTGCAGCTATCTAAAGGGGTGATGGATTAGGATTAGGTGTTACAGTCTCAGTAACCAAAGTTTTGGTTTTAACAGCCACGCAATAGATAAGGCTTGGGCCCTCATATTGTGGGTAACTGAAACTCAGAACATTTAAAAGATTATATCATCAATTATTTGAACATTCAAAGGATTTCACTATCACTGAACAGACATGTTAGGGAAAACAATCAGTCTTTGACAGCTAGAAAAAACAGAAACTCATTTTTCTTTGCTTTGGATTAATGTGAACAAAAAAAGTATTTCCTGAGAATCCATAAATATGAATGTGACCTCATATGAGTTTGAATATTTTACCTTTTGCATAATCCAGGAACATCCAAGCCACCAAATTCATATAGAAACTCATCTCTAGTGGGACCTGAAGTGACAAAAAAACATGACAAAAATGTTCTAGGACAATATTTAGTTTAGATTGGAAAGGATTTCCATAGATGAAGTCTCACTGAATGTGAAATCATGACCAAAATGAGAATAAAAATTTGCAGACACAAGCAAGATTTTTATGTAATAAAATTATTAGATGCAAACGTTTAAACAATGAATGAAATGCTTAAAGATATGAAAACATTTGGATAATGAATAAGCAGTGCTGGAAATGAACAAAATTGAACTTCTGTCAATAAAATACATACTAAAAATATAACCTCTATAGATTGATCGGTTAGCATATTAGGTTAATAGAGAATTCATGAATTGGCAGATATGGTTAGGAAATTACAGAAAATAGAAACATAGAGACCCAAAGAAATAGAAACAAAATATGAAAAAAAAAAAAAAAACAATTAAGAGTGGCAGAATGATGAATTCCCACATACATCTATTAGAAGTTCAAAAAGATGAGGTCCTAAAAGAATTAGGACAGTATAGCCTGGAGTCTACGAATTTGAGAATAAACATACTTTCAATACTACACAGAACATTTACATATATATTTCAAGTGACAATATACTAAATGTTACAAAAAATGACACAACAAGTAGCAAAGAAAGAATATCATTCGGGCTGTGTTCTCTAATCACAATATAAATAAGTTGTAATTCTATTTTAAAATCTAACTTTTAAAAGTCCCAAAGTTTTAAGATTGGAAGTTGTTAAATGGATATATAAATATCTCATAGGTCAATGTACAAAATTTTAGTATCAATTTGAAATGAAAAAGACATGTCAAAATTTTTTGTATACAAGTAAAGTAGTATTTAGAACAGAAACTTTAGTTCCATAAGCTCACATTAGGAAAAGAAGACTGAGAATTATTGTTAGAGTACAACAACATGAGAATCTAAAAGAGAAACTAAAGAACTATCTCAAGAACACAAAAGCAAGAGATTAATGTACATAAAAAAATATATATATAAAAATTATGGACCAATGAAACCAAAAGCTTATTTCTTAAAGCCTTAAAAATATGCAGACAAATGGACTAAAACAATGGAAATCACAAAAATCAATGCTAGAATTTGAAATAGAAAAATTATATTTTCTTCTATATTAACATCTTTGAAAGAAGGATGCATTACAATCAATAATAAACTGGTAAATTTGTTTTTCTGAAGGGAATATAAATTTGTGGTGCATCTTATAAATGATTAACTACAATATAATTTTAAGAAAACACTATGAGACTATGAGCAATTTTATATCAAAGTTTTTGAAAAATGAGACAAAATTGACTTCTTCAGAAAGATACAACAATGCAATTAAGAAAAAAAAAAGATAGAAAAATGAGATGAACATATTAAAAAATGCTTTAGCCTGGATTTCTTTTGAACCAGACATAATGCCTTACAGGTGGTACTTATGTAGAAATGTGATGCCATGGGGGAGGAGTACAGGGCACGTAGAAAGAAACTGGAGAAGACAGACAGACAACCTGAGGATTGATCAAATTGTCCTTAGCTCTAGGTAAATACTGCTGAATCTTAGAATATATATCTCAGAACTCTTCAACAGTAGATGAAAAGGGAGTGGGGACATGGGCATACACATCTGTTCCCATTCATCTTTGGCCAATTGTATAGCCAATTGGGTGGTACAATACTGAGAGAAGAGTGTTTCTAAAGGTGGTCCCATGGTAGAAAACGAGAGGAACATGGAGTGGTTCCAGGTGATGGGTTGCCCAATTGCCATTGCATAAAGCAAATTAACATCTGCATAGAAATGGTGACTGCAGCAGTGATAAGGTGGTGTATAAGACGTAAAAAAGTAAGTAGTTATAAATCTACCAACTCAAACAAGCCCAGAAAACTTGTGCCAGATATTTCCAACTTTCATGTAATTTATTACAAAATACAGAAAAGAAACCTCAAATCATAAAGTTTGAAACATGTTTATAACAAATATTGGCAAGGAGAGTATAAGAAAAAATAGTATATGCCAATCTCACAATATAGATGCAAAATCCTAATTACAATGTTAATAATTTGAACCATTAATTTATATTTACAAAACACTATTATTACTTAGCTTGCTTTATCCCAGAAATACATATTGTTTAACATTTTAAAAAATCTCATGTAGTTCATCATATTAACAAGCTAAACAAGATTTTTTAAAGTATAATCATCATAATACAGGCAGTTGGCAAACAATGATATCTCAGTATCTGAAATAAAAAGAAAAATGGAATTCATTGTTTACTGTAGTAAGGAAGACTTATGCTAGAGTCAGTCTCTGGGAACAGAGAGGAATGCTAATCATATTTAGAGTGTTTAAGATCAGGACAAATTAGGAGCTGGTAGACTTTTAGAGGCAGGTAGAGTGGGTGTCATCATCTGGTAAAGCTGGGTTACTGACAGGTGAGAGTGTTGTTGATTGGTTGATTCTCAGAAGCAAGTTTATTTGAATGAATTCTTCCCCTGATTAGCTGACTTTCAGAAGTAAACAGCTGATGCTGATTGGTTGGCCTGGAAAAGTATTCCCATTTAGACACACAATAGAATAAACAGTTTAAATCCAATTCTGGTGTCTATAGCACAATATGCATTTTCCTAAGTCTGTGAGAATATTAAAACATTTAATAATGTTCATGACAAAATGTCTTGCTGAATCTGAAAAACTTGGAACTTCCTTAATTGGCTAAGAAGGATCTACAAAACACCTACAAAAAAGAAAAATAAATAAAACAACTGGTGGTAAAATAATAGGCACGTTCCTGTTTGATAGGAACAAAAACAACGCTGTCTATTATACCATTACTTTTCAACATTTTTCTAATGGTGCTAGCTCAAAAAATATGGTAAGAAAATGTAATCATGATAACTGGGTAAGATGAACATGATAGTGTGCCCAAACTGTACATATATAACATTTAAAAAAATCAAACACAATCTATAAATATCGTGAGAGTAACTTCACTGTTCAGAAATCAACAGAGCTTTTACTCATAAACAAAATAGTAGAAATATAATTTTAAAATTTTAAAAGAGCAATAAAAAGATATTTAGAATATATTCTAGAGTTCTATTTAGCGGTAAGAGACGCCCGGAGTTAGAGAAATTTAGAGTGACAGGCTATATCTCCATCTTTGGGAATGAGGAAAAAGCCCCAAGAATGAGTAAGACATCCCATCCTGCATTCTCCACAACAATCACTCCAGCCATAATTTTTAAAGGTTAAGGGGCAGTCCTGAAATTTTGGGTATATGATTGCTCTGATCTTGGTTCTGAAGGGGTCAAGCAACTTCCCCGACCCTAGCAACTCACATGCTACTCGACAAATAGCCACCTTCATAGATGGTGTAAATTTCTACTTTTAGATCCTCAAGATTTATCAATCAGAATATCTTATATCCTGATGTTATGTCAATTCCTACAAGAATCCCATGGTTCCCAGGTCATCACCACAGATTGCTTACTCTAACCCCTTTCTCGTCCCCATCTCCTACCTCTCTCCAACTCCTGCATCTTTTTGTGTCCTCTGGAATTAAGTGTTGGTCATTACAAAATTCTCTATATTCACCACTTCTTCTGTAGTTCTTACCTTCAACTTCTCATTCTAAAAGAAACCTAGAATTTCTTTTCCTCAGGGTTCTCTGTACCCTTTTCAAATGGCAAGTTTAAAAGATCTCAACCACTTTCTCAACCAAAGTACTATTTATTGCTTTTGAAATATTATTTTTGCCGGTGTTTCTAAAGGTCTACAATAGTTATGGCTTTTTTATTATGGATTAGTGTTTGCTCAGTCTGTTGCTAGGTGACCATGACAGAATTACTTTAAACATAATTTACTGTGAGAAAGTTCTCTAGACCACTTTACTGATGAGAATTTTGGCTGCACATTGTTGATAGGGCTGGCCAAAATTTTCTTTGTTTCTTTCCTCTCTCTCTCTCTTTCTCATGCATGTCAGTTCTAAAACAAATCTCTTTTGTAGTCTCCTGCATGAAATAAGGGGGGCTGGTTTATTTCTTGTTCACTCTACTTTGATCTCATTTTAATGAGCAGAAGGGTTTACCAGATACTCTATATTTTAATTTTTATTTTGCAAGACCTCAGAACTAAAGAACAATTTGCAATTTGATTGGGTTTTGATTGCCGAGAGTTCTCAGGTTCTTATAATTTTTGGCTGCTCTCCAGTTGTCATAATTTGTCTAGTAATTCTTTACTATTTTTCATCTTATTTTTAAAGCATTTTATTTAATGTAGCATTTTAATTGAAAGTTTTGTTCTCAATAATATCCCATCTTTATCAAAATCAGAAGTCTTTAGAATATTATTTTCTGTTTTTCATATACATAAACTGAAATAATAGAAGAGGACTGGGGATTAAGCTTCTATAGGACTCACAAACCAATGATGAAACAATCTTACAACTATATAAAGGATATTTTGCATTAGAATATTAGAAGAATGTTAGAAATAACAATCTGAGTTAAACTGGAATATTGAGCTATTCAAAAAAAGAAAAAAAAGGGAGAATTTTATTATGTTTATAACTAAACGAATTTCTTGGCAATTTTGACCCAGCCATCTCTTTCTCAAAAGATAAAAAGAAGGTCCAAAATTATGATATCCCATGGACATTGGCCATTTCACATCTGTGAAAAGTTACATTTTTGAGACCAAGATTAGGTTACACTAGGGCTTTTATGAGACCAAGCTTAAGATACACACTATGTTGTGTTTTTTTTTACCCCACTGATAGCCTTCAGAAAGATTCAAATGTCTCTCCTATTCCTATCCTATTTACTATCCTTGGTATCACAACGGAGTGGCAGCTACTACTTGCAGGAAATTTATGAGCTAACACTACTCGTGGAGAGAGATTCACAGCAGAGCATCTTTAACCTAAAGCTAGAGTTAGAATTTTCTCGTTTGCATTGCATTAGCATTGTTAAAAGGGAGACCAAACAATGAGTTTCCCAAAGTCACACACTCTCTCTTCCAATCTCACTCTTGCTCTTGCTCCCCACTCCATTTATATAAATGTATTTATATGTGTGCATACAAATGTACATATCTATGAAAAGGTTATAAACATATTTCATGTATACTGTGTGAATGAGTATACATATATCATGTAACTGATTCCAAATGAATATCTAAATGAATCAGTTATATATTGCTGTATAAGAAACCACACCAAAATTCAATGTCTTAAAATTATAAAAATGTTTTAAAGCATTAAGTTTCTGTATTAGCCAGACAACTTTGTTGGTCTAATCCAGGTTTGGCTGATTTTGTCTGGTTTTATGTATGTTTCTGCCATCAGCTGGCACTTCCCTTGGAGACTCACTGATCTGGTGATTAACTAACTGGCTGTCTTTAGTTATGCCTGGCATGGCTCATGTGCATCTAAATATCCAGGAGGTTAGATTGGATCTCTTCACATAACAGTGTCAGGATTACAAAAGAAAGAGGAAACTTGCAAAGCCACTCAAGTCCTAGGCTCGGAACTAGCACAAGTCACTCTTCACACATTCTTTTGGCAAAAGCAAGTATGAACAATATCCCAAGTGGGGACATAGATTTCCCTTTTGTTGAGAGAAGCAGCAAAATAACATTGCAACACGTATGGACATTGGAAGGATTAACACATTGGGGCCATATTGTAAGCAATCTACCTCAGCATGGATTGCACACTCACTTTCATAATTATTTGCATTTATAATATTTTCTTGTTTATGATATTTCTTGGTATTGTTAATTGAGGTATAATTGGCATATAACATTATATTACTTTCAGGTGTACAGCATAATGAGTTGATATTTGTATATGCTGCAAAATGGTCACCACAACAAGCATAATGAACTTATTTCACTTTATATACTTACACATTTTTTTTGTGATAAAAACTTTTCAGATCTATTCTCTTAGTAACCTTCAAATATGTAGTGCTATTAATTATAGTCACTACGCTGTACATTATGTACCCATGAAATTTATTTTATATCTCAAAGTTTGTAACTTTTGACTCCCTTCACCAATTTCTCCCACGTCTGGCAACAACCAGTCTACTCTCTTTCTGTATCTATGAGCTTGGGGTTTTATTTTATTTTGTTTTTGCCTTTTAGATTCCACATATAAATGAGATAATACACTATTTGTTTTTGTCTGACTTATTTCACTTAGTGTAATGCCCTCAAATTAACCATGTTGTTCCAAATGGTAAAATTCTATTATTTTATGTCTGAATCACACACACACACACACACACACACACACACACACACACACACACAGAGTATGCCAAAAAATGTATACACATATTAAAAAAGGAAAACTGTATCAAAATTTAATGATATATACTGATAACAAAAAATGAATGCAAGTCATCTGTATACATTTTTTTGGTACTCCAGATATATGCCACATTTTCTTTATTCATTAATCCATTGATGGACTGAAGGGATACTTAAGTTGAATTGTATGTAACTCTTAGCATGTGATATGTAGCCCCATAATAACTACCTACTCCATGAATGTTGATGATGCTTACAGTGAAGAGGATCATAAACAAAATGTGGTTTTCCAGATACCCATAGTTATGCCAATTATTATTCTGTACTGCAAAATTTGAGAATCTACCCTTTTTCTGTATTTCTATTGTACTGATGACCAGTACCTCATACTTAAGTGATTCATTCATTCATCTACTTATTCATTAAATAAGGGATTCCTTGATGATTCCTATTTTCCAGGGACATTATAGTCAAGCAATAATCAAAGAAAAATAAGAGTAAAGGTAAAAATAATTGAAGTAAAAACTTCAAGGAAAAATAACAACAACCTATAAAAAATTGATTTATAGTCTTGATATACACTAGCAGTGTATCTGTTTTTAAAAACAAATTTGCTTATATTCTGAACATTTTCCGCATTCTATATATTTGCAAACTGTGTATATTCATGTACCTACATATAAAAATAATTACAGGTGGAATAAGTGAAAAAAATAATCTTACTATTACACTTATCAAAACATATTTCACATTAGTAAAAATAGCCAATATCTATAGAAGATACTTTATATACTATGTGCTTTATTTGGATCACGCTTCTTAATCCTCAGTCCTACAGAGTAGGTACTATTGTAATATCCATTTTCACAGAAGAAGACACTAGAGATTAGCAAAGTTTAGTAATTTGTCTAAAATCACTAGCTGTAAGAGACAGAGATGAAATTTAGATTTGCGATTTGAGATTCTTGAAATCTTTGGTTCTACACCATTCAATTTTCCCCTCTCCTCCTAGCTGAATTCATTGCTGTAAAATCACAGGACCTGCTCCTTTCTACATTTGTTCAAATACACAGAGAGACAGTTATTACCACAAAGAAAGAAGCATTTATCCTCGTTACTGATCTTTACCCAAACCTCTGAATCTGCTCTCCTCCCTGGCCATGAAAATCAGATCCTTCAGGGACATAAATGAAATATATTCACAAAGTTAAACATCTAAGTAATAGGATTAGAGTTGTAAATCATGCTTAGTCAATATCGTGGAAAAATTCAGATAATGTAATTAGGAATGCCTCATTATTTTATAGTTTAACATATTGCCTCTTGCATAAGTCTTAGTTTTCATTTGCTAGTATACTTGTTTAACTTTTAGTCTGTCTCATTCACTAAGTTCAAAATTCCAAAGTATAGGACCTCTTAAACCTTCTATTTTCACTGGCCCAGCATAGGCACTTAAGAGCAATTTCTTGCCCTAGAATCTTAATCCAGGCGACTCTTGGCAGTATCTCAGGGATCCAGAGTCAAAGTCTGAAAAGTGAATATAAAATGAAAATAAATAGATAGATAGATAGATAGATAGATAGATAGATAGATAGATAAAAAGTCGCTTTCATGAGACCAAAGAGCAGAGCTAAGGAAGAATAAGCTGTTTCAACATTTCCCAAAGCTTCCCCACAACTTCCCCTTTCCCCCACTGACTTTTATGCTGACCGTACAAACATACCTGCCAGGTCTGGTCAGATTTTCTGTTCTTTGTCTATGTTCTCAGGAAAAAGAAGAGATCTAAAAGAGAATGTGATAAGGCCAAAAGGAAGTGGGTGGTTGATAGGATGACCTTAGGAATACCAATTAAACTTGGTGATTAGGTCTAGCTCACACTTGCTCTCTACCTCTCTTTTTGGTATGCTGAATATACCCAGGAACTTCATTCCCGAATGTCTTCCAGGATGAAACACATATATGATATATAGTAATTTTTACCATAAAACTGTTCTTCACACATTTTTCACTACTCATTCATCTCTGGACAAAATATATTTGAAGAGTGTCCACATACTTGAATAACTTTTAGATTTTTTGTTTCCCCAACTTGATTCTGATACCTGTTATGAATTGACGGATACTTAGAACAGAGGAGTAAATGAGCGTGGGGACAGCGCAAGGAGTGCAGTTTCCAGGCTCTCGGCCTCACATAGAAATGTGCTGGCTCAGGTAGTAAACGGCTATCAACTGTGATTGCATGGCCATCAGTTGTGGCTAGTTGGCCGTCAGCTGTAACCAGTGAGCTATTGGCCTCTAATATAACTGCTGTGGTTATGCTAGCAGAAAAATGGGGGCTAGCAAGAAGATGGTGGCTGAGCTAGCAAGAGCGGATTGCAGAGAGGCAGATGACACCAGCAAGAATATACTACTTATGGTTCAGTGGGTGTTCCTTTTTGGCCTCACCATATCCTGAGTTCTTATGTGGGGAGCGGGACCAGAGACCCCGCAGGCCGTCCTGCATGACAATGAGGCACTGCAAAGGTTATTACCTCTAAGGAAGATTCAAAGACATTTAACATTTTTAATGCAAATTATATACTGTGTTTGTGTATGATATACAAAGTTAAATATCCCCAGCTTGTGGCAAAACTCAGGCAACCTTTACATTTATATATATATATATATATATATATATATATATATATATAAATCTATACACAAGAAATGACCAAAAAGTTGTAAATTTCTATTTTTGCTGCTGTTGGAAGTAGTAAAGCAAGGGGGAGCAAACCACTTATCAAGAACCTATTATATGCTATATATTTTGCTTGACAGTTTAAAAGTGCTATTTCAGTTAATATTAATAATAACTCTATTATATTAAATCCAGAAACTGCTCCTAAGAGAGATTGTAAAATATGTTCCTGGTCACAAAGTTGTTAAGAAGAAAAGTCAAGATTTAAACACAGGTTTTTTTTTGTTTTGTTTTGTTTTTCCTAACTTCAACATCTGGATGGTTTTCACTTCACTGTGATTCTTCCCCAAACGTTTTTACTAACGTATTTTATTCTAGAGCTTTGTATTGATACAGTCATACTATAATGAGAGATTTATAAACTAGCTCAGAAAAAAAGTAGACCTTTTCTTAAGAAGACAAAAGATACTCACATTGAAGGTGAGGGTAAGGGCCAGATTTTAATAACTCATGTCTTTCTATGCCAAGGAATAAAGGGGATATTAACTCTATCATAACAACTCTGTCAACTTAATCCTAACATATGCTAAACAACTGGAAGTGAATAAATCTCCTTCACTGTTGACTCTCTTACAAAATGGATAAAAATGCAAAAAGCAAAATGATTATGAAAAATGTGGGTATCATATTAAAATCAAAGATTACAACTGCAAAACTATTTTTGACTAAATAAGAATTATATATAGCTCAGCCATTAGTTTATCCTGCAAAACAAAACAAAACAAAACAAAACAAAACAAAACAAAAAGAATAAAAAGATTGGAAACTATGATTGGCAAAAAGATATTGATTAAAAACAAACAAAGAAAAACAAAGAGCATAATAAACAGGAAAAATTGAAGTTGCCTGGGTATTCCTTAAATATCATTGATTCACTTTCTCTCAAGGTCAACTAATTGGCTGTCCCAGGCTTTTAATGGACTCCTCCATTCATCTTTCTCCACCTTTCCCTTTCATTTACAGCAGAATATCTCCCCTGCTTGCCTAAAATGTCATGGAGTAAACAGACAATGTGCTGGAGAACTTGCTCTATGTTCTATACCACATGTGTGAACACACACTATTTTCACATCCTATATCAGAAAAAATAAGTATCCTCCATATGGACTGCCAGGAAGTCTAATACATACAATGGTATCATTTTCATGACACTTAATTCAAAAGCTAACCCCTCTGCCTCAATTTTGACTATACTCATAATAAAAACCTGCTCTTGGCAGCTTTTCAAGACAACTTTTTAAAAGATAAAAAAACAAAACAAAACAAAAAAAGCCTACAAACAACAATCTACAACTATGAAAAGGTAACTAAAGCAAATAAGTTTTCTTTCTTTGATTTGTGTCAGTGCCTTTCATCTATCTCAGTCTGGGTAACAAACTAAGAAGATATTTGTACACATTTTGACATTTTCTCCTGTCCCCCCTCCCTTTTTTGTTCCATCTTTTTATTCTCTCTTCCTTCATCTGTCATTCAATAAATCTGCATTAAATGCATATTGTCAACTTTATTAGAGGACACAGACACAGCTACGTACATGTTGTCAAGGGGCTGGCATACTTATAATGTAACATAAAGAGAGCAATAAATTTAAATAAGTGGATACAATTAAATATTGTAGTAAACTGGGAGAAAGATAATAATGCACTTTTCTATGGCACTAGATAAAAATAATTCAAAGATAGAAAATGGCGCTTGAAAAAAACAAACGGAAATATTTGCCTCTTGATGGGGACCAACATCTGGACCAGAAGGGCAATTCAGACAGTATCAGAGGTAAAAATAAGTTAATGATTTGTGAAAAAGCTTGGGATGTTTGGAGGCTTGCAAGCACCTGAAACGGCATTCAGATGGGATGCAAGGATTAGAGATCGGGAGAGGTTTATGAAATAAATCTAAAGATTGGATCTTAGAGGGTCTTGTATAGTATGTTGAGTTTAGAATATACTAAAAGCAAATGAGGAAGAGTGAAAATGCTAGGTATTTGTTTCAGTAAATTTTATTGTATAACGAACTATCCTAATACTTAGTGACTTTAGAACAACAAATGCATATCTTTTCTCAGATTTTCATGGACTGTTCTGATATGGTCAAATTTAACTGACCTATGTGATCAGCTGCAATTTGGCTAGAGTCGGTTGGCCTAAGATAGCTCCACTCATAAATCTGATATAGTTTTCTGTGGTAAAACAATGACTTGGCCATGTGTCTTCTCATCCAGCAGACAAAATCATTTTTACGTGATGGAAATCTCAGAGTAGCAAGAGAAGACAAGCCCCAATGCAAAAGTCACTTTTTAAAATCTGTGCTTATATTACATTGATATGGTCCCACTGGCCAAACCAATTCACATAGCTAAGGCCAGAATCAGTATGGGAAGAAGTGATCCAAGAGCATGGTGGCAAGTAAAGCATAATCATGGCCATTTATTAAAAACAACCTACCAGATCAAGGAATTAGAACTTTATAGCCTAGTGAGGAATCAGAACTTTATAGCATAGTATCATGTGTTAATTATAAGCAATTTATAACTGATTGACACGAATCATAATATAATCTATTACTTGTCCCCAGCGGGTATATAATCTGTTCTTAACAGTTGTGGAGGTCAGAATATAAATGGAGATTTATATAATGTATGTCTAAATATTTAAGTTATAAACCAATCTAACTGGTATTAAATAAAATATAGATGAGTCTCCTACTTTGACAAATATACATTCATAATGACCTGGAAGGCCTAGTTCAAATTTATTGGACTTGGAATTTTTTGCTGGAATGTGGAAGCCAAGGTGAGCTGATTCATAGCATATCCTGGCCTTTTTGTCCCAGCTGTGGCACTATAAGATTCATTACACTTGTGAATTTATCATAGTCTACATTTCCAACTTCTATATTTGTCTCCACACAGCTAAAAAGTTAACTGTTGGGCCTAGAGTTTTATCCAACTCTGGTATGGTCTTTCCTCTGGTGGATCAACATGGAGGAGAGAACTTTGCAAGCCTTGTAAGTGGACTTGAGGCCATTTGGAAGGGAATTTGAAACCCAGGATGCAGTCTAGAAATTAGGGCATGACCCTTGACCCATGTAGCCTTCATGCCCCTTGGATAAGCGTGCAACTAGAGGACACAGCACCAGGACAGAAAATCTCTTGATTCAGTATAATGACATTTTCTTCAGGTGAGAAAATAGGGATAACGTTAAATTCTAATTTACCATGATAAAAGTTGAACCAAAAGCTAGTCAACTCTGCCCAGAGGATTAGTGATAAATTCCTGTGTGAGAAGTCATTTCAGGGGCCATAGCATCATAGACAGGACATGAACAATTCACCACTGCCTCCTTTCCTTTATACTTCTTAGACCACTGCAATCTTTCTTTTGTAGCAGCCCACCTACTAAAATCACCCTGGATTCAATGATTTTTTGACTGTCAAAACCAATATAAATTTCTCATAACTTACCTCATTGACGGTAATAATGTGTCTTGTGGTCTATCAATTAGTCCTTCCTGCTTTTTTTGCAAGAGGGGGCACATGACACAGGCTGGCCAGTTAACAAATTTTATCCTCTTGGGGTTGTCCTGTAATCTAAGCAAAGCCAATCAGAGTACTTTTCCAGAGTTCTTATGGATGCTGGGAGAGAGAAAGTCATGTTCCCTCTCCCCCACATTGAAATAAAAGATGAGCCTGGAACTGCCAGAGGAGATAAAATGACTGAGAGAGACAAAGAGAGACAGACAGATAGAGACGGAGACAAAGAGAGAGAAAATAACTCCCAGTAATGTCTTAAAACCCCAGATCTAGCCATGATTCAACTGGTCGGGCATCATCCTGTAACTCCCATGAATGTGAAAATAAATTAATCCATTCGGATATTTATTGCTTCAAATGGTTACAATTACATTTGTTCATTCATAGCTGAAAGTGTCCTAAAGGTCCCAGGGTACATGGCACTCTTGTGTGCTCCCTCTGTTTCATAATTCTCCCTTTCCTAAACTTCCAAGATACATCTCTCCAGTTTTCCCTGTTGTATTCTTTAATACTACATTTATTGATTTATTTCTCTATATGCCCCTTGAATGTAGATATATTTCAGCTTCTTGTCATTTCATTCAATAGGCACTCTCTGGATAAAAATACTAGCATCCATTGTCTACGCCCCTTTTGCATTAGTAATGTTCAAGCCAGGCCCTTCAACGTAGCAAACAGATAAAAATTCACTATATCTTTCTGTGCTTTAGTTAAGGAATTGCTCTCACCACCCACTTCCTCAAATTCCCATCTTTTCATCACATACTGCTGTACATGACTTAACTGCTTTGGCTTGGCTTCATATGCTGACTCTTTTTTCTTTTTTTTTTCTTTTTTCTTTTCAGTTTCTCTTCTTTGCTCTCTTTCATGACTGCAATTCTTGTTACTCCTGGAGGAGATCTCATTTTGAAAATATTCCGCAGCTCATTTCCTAGTATTATCGGGTGATACATCAAACAGTACTCCTAAGAGAACAAGAATATCTACCCCATAGATTCTTGATTCTCAAAATTTAGCAGGCATCAGAATCACTTGGAGAACTTGTTAACACAGATAATGTTGGTCCCTGCTCCCAGAATTTCTGATTCGGTAGATCTGGGGTGGGACCTGAGAATGTGTATTTATGACAAGTTCACAGGAAATTCTTCTTCTGATGTGGCCCATGGGAACTGGTCTAGTCCATATTCTGTATGCTATTTTCATTATTTCAACCTCTCATATTATGGGCTTCTCTTGAGTGAGCAAGTAGTCTTTTTTTCTAACAAATAGAATATTTCAAAATTGATGACATGTGACTCCCATTAGTATACTATATAAGACTCTTTTCTGAAGATGGGAGACAGACAAATCCTCCTGTTGGTCTTGAAGAGGCAAGATGCCATGTTGTAGTTGTGAATCGCCTATACAGAAGTCACATGGCAGAGACATAAAGGTGACCTCTAGCACCTGAGAGCAGACTCCAGCTGACAGCCAGTAAAGAAGCTTGAACCCTCACCCATACAACCGCAGGGAAATGAATTCTGTCTACAACCTAAAGGAACTTGACAGTGGATTTTCCCCTTGTGGAGTAGCCAGGTAAAATCACAGTCCAACTTGAAGGGACATAAATAAGCTGGCCTTCTGACCAATGGAAACTGTGCAATAATAAATGTGTGTTGTTTGAAGCCATTAAGTTTGTGGAAATTTGTACTGAATATGATATCTTCCAAAATTATTATCCCCAGAACCAACCTCTCCACAGCTCCCATTAGTATAACATGTAAAGATTTTTTATGAAAGGTGTCTTGCTTCCTTCTGAAGTCTCAATACTGAAATTGCTGTCCCTCCTGGTTAATGCCGGGCTATTTCAACTCTTTTTCAAACCTGGGACATACTCTAATAGATACACATCAGAATCTTTTTAACAAATTTTCACTGAGATTTCTTCATTTTGCACCTTTTCCTATCCTTTTCAAAATTCACTTCTGATGTTGTCATCTTCTGTGAACCTGTTGCGACACCACCCATCAACCCAACTCCTGAACCTAACTAATTATTTATAGTCTTTGCCTCTAAGCAACATGTGTTTATCTCTAATTTTCAGTTATTACATTTTTTTCTTGCAAAATTAGGTTTTCTACCTCCACATGTAGATTTCAGCAACTTGGGAGCAAGAAGTTTCCCTTCAGTTTTTCTGTATCCCAGATACCTAATGACTGGAATGCATTCAACGATTTAACCAAGAATGATAATTTGTAAGAAAACCCCATGTACTTTTAAGAATAAAATTATTTATCAAAATAACATTAATGCAAAATAAGCTAGAAATCTTTGCAGAGAAAAAAATATGTACATAACACACTAAACAGCATCTGAAATCATGATGTGGCAATCCTTTAACAGGGATGAGAAATAAAGAACAATAGGAGGTCTTTGTCCAGTCATGACATGAAGGTTAAACACTGAGTTACATTTGTATTTTCCAGACATTCCATGATGCCATTTTATAAGATGCTGTTTCACACTGAGCTAATTCCACAAATTTGAGTTTTATATATTTCTACCTGTATGTAGTCTTTGAATGAATCTATTGTCATCACTTTTGGTGGAAGTTATTTAAATCAATTACTAAGTAAATAGATAGTCATATACTTTATGATAACCTGATTTTAAATGTGCTACATAGTGAACATATGATAGTGTTTAAAAAAAAAAAAAAACTAGTGGTCAATTACATTTTATATTTCATTAAAAATAAATCTCATTCTTTTCTATTTTTTCCTTACTTTTCTGGTAAATTAGTATTAAAAGATTTAATAGTATTCAGATTATATTTAGAGACCTCACATAAGGAAAGTTTTTCATTTCTAGGTCTATTGCTATGCTCTTTGAGATGTATATTCTCCTTACAGATCTCATTAAATGTAATAATCACATTGAATACTTTTTCCTCTTTCCTTCTATTATAACAGACCACACTAAAAGGTTAATATCATGTGACAGTCTTAGTAAATACAATTTATAATACATAAACAAGTGTACAGGAATTACAATAAATAGTTACTTTTTTATGAAATCAGGTAATATGACAATACAATTATTATTTAAATGAAACTTATTATGTTTACTAAGTCAAACCGATGTATGTTTGGATAAGAAAAGCACAATAATTCAATATAGATTTCTACAGGTCTCCCAAACTTTCTCTCTTATAAGAATCACTTAAATTGAAAACATAAAAGGAAAGAGATCACCTAGCTTGTGTTAATCCACTGACACTGTCTGTTATGTACTGAAATGTGTTGAAGCCCAAATGCCCAATACCACAAAAGGGACTATATTAGGAAATAGGAACAGTAGAGAAGTAATTGAGTTAAAATTAGGTCATTAGGGTAGGCCTCAATCCAATCTAAGTAGTGTCCTTGTAAGAAGAAGGGATTAAGAGGTATAGAAAGACACCAGTGAGGTACACACACAGAGGACAGGCCATGTGGGTACAGGTACGGAAGTGACCATCTGTGAGCCAAGAAGAGGCCTCAGGAAAAAAATAAAACCTTCCCGCATCTTAGGCTTTCAGTCTCTAGAATTGTGAAAAAAATAATTTCTGTTGTTTAAGTCACCCAATCTGTGCTGTTTTGTTATGACAACTCTAGCAAACTAATACACTGTTCCCTCTACTATCAAGAGTGTGATGACAATAAAGTTAAAGTACAAAAAAAAGCTTAACACATTTCTCATCTTTTGAAAAATGAAAGACAAAAATAAACGCTGATGCTATAAATATTTCCCTGTTGCAGTTTTATAAATGATGCATAAACTTAGATCTATTCTTATTTGTGTTGTTTCTGTCTCTCTCTTTTTTTACCTTTATACAAATCTGCTTTGCCCTGTGTCTCATAGAAACACTAATATGGGTGATTCAGGTGTATTCCATTAAAATTAGAAAATAATGAAAAAAGCAATTATATTTAATATGTTCCTAAAGTATTTACATTAGTGATAAAAACATAACAATGAGGAAAGGAGATGCTTTCATCTTAAAACCTACGCCAGAATATTGAAACACAAATACACAGTATAAGGTACAAGATTTTTAAAAGTTGTTTTTTTAAATATTATTATAAAGACTACTTGACATTTAGTCTTTATAATTAAAATGATAAAGAATACATTAAGTACTGTGGAGTATCTTTTGTCTTATAAGCAAATGTGAAATTTAAGAGCTGAAGAATTTCTTTATCTCGGCAGCCTGTATTATGACTGGCATTATTCAATTAATGCAAAACAAAAAAAACAACAAAAAAACCAACATGATTCCAAGTATTGCTACTGAATTAGTTTTCCTGGGTTGATTATTGAACTCATAAAATATGTAATTATTCAGATAAACAAAATGAACATATTGTTATCTAGTAATGCAGTATAAGTAAAGTCTTTTGTTAAAGTCTCTATTCCTTTATAAATCAACAAAATCATGAATTTTCTTATTACATTCTTGATATAAAGGAACAGTATTTTATAATCATTATATAAAAAGATACCTACTCCACACAAAATTTAATTCCATTAGTCACAGATCATTTTTTTAAGGTACTTAGGCTACTAGGGTAGCAGACATTATATCTTGAAGCCATTGAGCAACATACCAGCTGACAAGCTAACAGAAAATTGAGAGACAATTTTCAATACTATGCTCCAACTAAATGCCATTTTAGAAACTAAATATAACTCCTGGAGTCTGTTTGCACTTTAAAAATTACATTCCAAAGTTTAATGGTAGAATGAAATTTTCTGTAAGTTCCACATTAGTCTTGACGCCTAGGTGAAGTTTGTTCCAAAAGAAAAGGCACTGTTCTTTAAAATGCAAGCAACATTTCTAAATCTATACAGAGATACTACACATTTTCTAAGTAAGAAACACTTTGGAACGATGGATTTCCTAATCATCAGGGTAACTAGAACAGGCTGAATAACAAAACTAAAGCTTCAAATAGCTAGTAAGGAATGAAGTAATGACCCCTACTTAGTATATAGAACCATAGGTGATTTATTTAACTTTTATGGAAATTTAACTATGTATCAAGTACTGTACTATGAGCTAGAGAATGCCAAGATCCTAAAATTGAAGAGTTCATAAATAATTGGGAGTTCACTAAAATTGTAGAGTTCATAAATAATTGGGGCGGTAGCAGAGGAAGCAATGACAAACTAGCATGGTAATAGATAGGCAAGGTTTCTATGTAAGATCATAGGAAAATAATTATTCCTAACAAGGTATGTATTTGAAAGTGGGTAAGTGTTGGTTAATTGCAGGAGGGGACATATAATAAGCTTTGGAAAATGAGTGGAAAGTTGACTAGACACACAATCATGTACAAATGCACAGAAGCTTATATATTATAAGCTATAACCTGATAATTAGAATTGCAAAAGGGAAGAGGCAAATAGTCAATGGGAGACATTTCAAAGGGACTTATTTGTAAAATCTAAAGGAACCCAGCAAAAGTTATTATGCTTAATGGTTGGGTAGTATTGCTCAGGGTTGCAATCATGAACCCTATAATCAGGAAATTCTGTATTATAATGCTAATTGGGAAAGTTACTTATTTTTGTTTCAGTATGCTCTCCTATAAAACAGTAATAGGAATATCTATATCATAGCTTAGTTGTGATGAAAAAATCAATTTATACAGCTATAATGGACTGGATGTTTATATTCCCACAAAATTCACATTTTGAATCTCTTTGGAGGTGGGCATTTAAGGAACTCATTAAGGTTAAATTAATTCATAAGAGTAGGACTGACCCCTGGTCTGATATGATTAGTATCCTTGTAAGAAGAGACACCAGGGAGCGTTCTCTCTCTCTCTCTCTCTCTCTCTCTCTCTCTCTCTCTCTCTCTCTCTCTCTCTCTCTCTCTCTCTCTCTCTCTCTCGACCTGTATGTACCAAGAAAAGACCACATGAACACAGAGAAAGTAGCTGTCTTCAAGCCAGGAAGAGAGCCCTCACTAGAACTTGAATCAGCAGAAACCTTGATCTCAGATTTCTATCCCAGAGAAATGTGACGAAACAGATTCCTGTCGTTTAATCCCTGTCTATTGTACTTTGTTGTGGCACCTCAAGCAGGTAAAAGGCACAGCACTGGAGCTGGAACATAGTAAGCACTCAGTAATTTGAATCAACATTAAAGACAGCATAATCCCATCTGCTCTATGAGAAACAACCTTAAAGGGAAGATGGAGAATGACTCAGAAAAGGACAAAACAAGAGGTGGCAAGAACCCCAAGGGGCTGCAGATGTCACCCATGTGAGAATGACCAGTTACATGTAAGAAATCAGAAGGCAAAGTGAATGACTACCAGATGTGTACAGATGTTATTAACACGAGGTCAGACAATTAAGTTCATGAACTCATCCTAGAAAAAGTGCTACACACCTCATTGCTGAATATCCCTACAGTCACCTTTGAGGTAATCCCCTTGGGAAGTTATGCACCTATGCCAGTGTCTAGTCCATCCCTCAAAACTATTTTGGAACTCTTTCTGGAATAGCCATCTAAGCTGTCGTATTACCCTTGATGTCTTGAATGTCATCAAAATGTTTCCCTTTCAATATTTTCTCTATTTTTGGGTACATGTAGAAGTCATTGGGGCCAGATCAAGTGAGTGGGAGGAGGGGGGGTTCCAATACAGTCATTTGTTTGCTGGTTAAAATCTCCCTCACAGACAGTGCTGTGTGAGCTAGTGCATTGTCATGATGCAAGAGCCATGAATTGTTGGTGAAAAGTTCAGGTCGTCTAACCTTTTCACGCAGCATTTTCAGCACTTCCAAATAGTAAACTTGGTTAACTGTGTGTCCAGTTGTTACAAATTCATAATGAATAATTCCTCTGATATCAAAAAAAGGTTAGCAACATGGTTGTAACTAGTTCAAGAACTTAATTGTCAGACATCATATAGGACATATTGGAGAAAAGGACTAATTACGGGAGAAAATATTGAACTCAGTTTCCTCACTATTTTATTTTAAGATGTTGCTTTGGGTCAACATCTAAACTAGAACACAAATTTGGGTTTACAATGAAATTATTGCAGGCTTTTAAAATTAAGACCTCCTGTAATATCCAAAGAAAATAGCTAGAGGCCCCATCTCATATAATTATAAAAGTCAAACACCTTCCCAAAATTTGCTGAGGCTTCCGAAGGAGTTAACTTCACGTTTATGTTATCCTCCAAATTTTAGCTCTAAATGATGTGTGTGTGCATGTGTGTGTAAAAATATTTAACACTCAATCCATCCTCTTAACAAATTTAAGTTCACAGTACAATAACAGGTACAATGTTGTAAAGCAGGTCTCTAGAACTCACACATCTTGCAAAATGCCAGGTCATCTCTCTAACATAGAAATCTCGATATAACCAGACCTTTTATTTTTATATCTATGTTTATATATATAAAACATCTCAGTGTTCCAAAACCCATAGCCAAAGACAAAAAGATGAAAGAGAGAAAGCCAGGTAGAAGATGTATAGCTGTATTGATTCATATGACCTCACCGGGATAACCATGCAGTGGCACTTCCATTGCATTTCATTCTATAGACAAGTTACTAAGGTCAGTTCATACTCAAGGGAAGTGGAAACAGACTCCTCCTTTTAAAGACTGCAATAGGCTAAATATTGCTTCCCTCTCCCCCAATATGTTTATTTCCTAATTCCAAAACCTGTATGTATGTTCATTTAGGGATCCTGAGAAAGAAGATTATCCTGGATTACCAAGGTGGGCTCAATGTAATCACGAAGTTCCTTATAAGAGGAAACAAGAGAGTCAGAATTGGAGAAGGACACATGATGACAAAAGGTTAGAGTGAGGTAGGACCACAAGCCAACACAAGGCAGCCTCTAGAAGCTGGAAGAGGCTAGGAAGTACCTTCTCACCTGGAGTCTCCAGAAAAACTGGAGCCCTGCCTTGATTTTCTGCCCACTTTGGATTCCTGATCTTTAAAAATATAAAATAATATATTTATTTGTTTTAAGCCATTAAGATTTCGGTAATTGGTTATACAGTAACAATAGAAAACTAATATAAGAACTATCAAATAATTTGTGGACATATTTTAAAACTATCACATTCATCATATCCTTTGATTTGTTGAGAGACTCAAATGAGTTCATTAAAATCCCTGTATTATGTAGCTTTCGTGTGCTAGCATTGGATTAGATGCTAAGGATATAAAGATGAATTAAACATGACTCTCTTCCCCAGTATGCTCACAGATAGCACTCATGGAAGGACTTTGTAGAACTCTAAAGGGCAATATAAATGTAATATACTGTGAATCACTGTGAAGTTTCACATAGAAACCAACCATTCTTTAATTTACTAAATCATAAATCAGAATCAATATTTCAACAGATGGGAAACTATGCATACTTCCTGAGTAAATTATAAACAAATACAGAAGATGATTTAAAAATTAAATGTCAACTGGATTTGCAATAGAAATTTACTATGTCTCAAAGGAAGACAATCTGTTAGGGCAAGTATACTCTGGTCAATCCCAGTGCAAAAACTCTGTTAATGAGACTCTGTATGCTAAAGAACAGTTCTGGGAGGGATGAACACCTAGGTTGGTCATTCTCCACTGAACGTTTAACTGAGGCAGCTAACAAGGTAGCCCACTGTGAGTTAGACACACATCCAGTAGAAACTAGATAGAGCTTGCTAATTATTTTGTATAGGTCACTGAACTGATTCCATTAGGTGACAACTTTTGGTCACTACTGCAAATAGGATCATGAATACAAACCTGAGACAATAATAATGATAATAATAATAATAATAATAATAATAATAATACAAAAAAACACACAAAAAATACCCCTCAAAACTTGAACTATCTGACTTGCTAAGAAAAGCAACGAGAAATAAGAGAAATAATCATCCATAACTCAACTGAAGTACCCATTTTTGTTATGGCATTTAGGTTTTGGAACACCTTTGCACACTTGAGAATTGCGAACAAGAATATACAGTGTGACTGGAATATGTAAATTAGTTCATGAAAACGAAGTTGATATGAACTAAACATTTCTTTGGAGAACCACAACCGTTTTAATTCTTAAAGAAAGGTGATTGTTCAAAGGATAATTAGCTTAATGATTAGGTGCTAAGAAAGGTGAGTTATCAAGAAAGCTTAAAGGAGTGATATTCAGTGGCTGCCTTGAGTATCTAGGGGAGCCCTCAACAGGCACAGCTGCTGGCAGCTGGCCAGGATCACAGGCAGGCAGCTGGCAGGGGAGAGTGGGCTCTGCCAGCTGGCTCTGAGAATTTAAAATTAAAATTAAAGGAGAAAAAAAAAACACATAACAACCTGAGGCACACATGCATAACAATCATGCCATGGGGCCCCGCTGCTCTTCCTTCTTCCATCCACAGGGAAGCCTGGCAGGGAGGCAGCTCCTCCCTCCCCACCCCACGGCCTGCCCCCACACTGCTCTTCTCTGGTTGTGATCCCCTTTTTCTTTTTGGATGTGTTTACTCATCCAAGCCACATTTCTTGAATCGTAGTGTGTGCCCAGCAATGTGCTAAGAGCTGAAGATGAAGATTTAAATATTGGTTATATTCATGACTTCTGGAAATATGCAAGTCAATAAGGGTTATAGGATGATTTTAAAATGCTTATAAACCACTGCAGAAATTGGGATGACTCTAGTGCTAAGGTGTAGAAAAGAGCACAGAGGAGATGACAGAAGGCAATAATGATATAGAAATAGACAAATGATTAAGGCTCTTTCAGCTGGACAATGGGGAATCGTGTCTTTAAGAGGGAAGAACATGAGGAAATGAATAGAGATGTAAAATGAAAGGTCAATTTCTAACATGTTAGTATGTTATTAGGGATTAGTCTGAGCTGCTATAACAAAGAGACCAAAAATTATGGAGTCTTTAAAATACCACATCTCTCTCTTTTATAATATGTTTTAGAAAGATACGGCTACTCCAGCAGCACTCTATTCTCAAACCACAGCTTCTAAATTCTAGATCTCAGGAAGCTGCTCCAGCTCTTTCTATCATGTCTATGTCTCAAGGCGAGGAGTGGGGAAAAGGTCAAAACTTCTTTTTAAGGGGCAACAAAGAAGTGGCTCACATCACCTGCACAATAGGGAGCTTCAAATGAATCCGGGGAATGTAGTAATTTGCTGGGTAGCCTTGTGACCACTGAAAACTTGGGAGTTCTATTACAAGCAGAAAGAAAGAAAAGTATCCCCAGTTAGAGATAAAGAGTAAATCTATATAAGCATAGTTCTAATTGTTAGTGAATAATTAGTTTTGTAACTTTCTCTTTCAAATATTTCATACAAAATACATATCCCTGAGCTTTTACCAAGACTAGAATATTGATTACATAATCAACGAATACATATTAGAGAAAAGTTAGGAACAAGACACTACAAGACATTGTGGGAAGTATCGTGGTGATAAAAATCTGCTTAGATGCACTATTACAAAGGTGGCATGTTAAAATGACAAAATTTTATCAAGAAAAATGGAAAGAGATGAACACACATTACTAAAGCCAATGGAAGAGGTTGGTTATCAGCCTTCTTGATGGATGCATGGTATTCATTGTAAAACAGCCCAAATAGTCATATAACCTTTATTCTGTCAAGTCAAAAACCTCAACTGAAAATAAGTTTGCTCATCCTGCATTTCCTCTTAGCTCTCAGATTTGATCTATGTAAGTCTCTAGGTCAGGGGTGTCCAAATGTTTTTCAACATTTTTCACCAAGGGCCATATGCAGTAAAATACACAAACAGCCGGGCCACTCACTCGAGGTGAAGTATGTATTGCCTCACCTGGTTTATTTAAGTAAACTAAATATAATTTTGGAATTTGCTGCGGGCCAATTAACAATGGATCATGGGCCACAGTTGGCCCGCAGGCCGCAGTTTGGACACCCCTGCTCTAGGTGATACATTTTTGTTCCTAGAGTCACAGTATGTTCCAGATAGTCACATTTCACGCATAATAAAGATGGTGGTGAACTACAAAGCTTGTTATCACCTCAAACAGGAATACAAATGCTGCCTAAGGGCAATTTATGGTGTGTATTTTAAAAGAGTAAAAAAAGAAGTTCTTAGGTCAGTTTTTATGCCTATAGGGAAAATTATGTCACTTTAAAGGCATTTTGAAAAGAGAAAATTTTCATTTTATTGTTTTTTTAAGATTCTTCCCTATTTCATATATTTATTTTTCATATAGATGTATATATAAACACAGATATGTACATATATACCTATCTATCTATCTATCTATCTATCTATCTATCATCTATCTATCTATCTATCTATCTATCTATCTATCTATCTATCTATCTATGCATAGAATTGACTATTCAAACAAAAACTCACAGGATTTTTTAGGTATAGAATTTTCAAAAAAATATTTATTGATGGCCTGTTGTGTACATGACACTTTGCTGGACACTGGGATACAAAATTGGTCATTTATTTTAATTAGGATAATTTTGCTATAAGCATAAAAGATTCATTAAAATAAGTCAAAGTAAGAAAATATGCTGTTAGAGGTAATCAGGAGTAGTTCACACAATGTAAGGCATCAATATTGACAAAGATGAAGCCTACTCAAGTCCAAGTTTTGGGAGTTTTCTAGACTCAAGGTAGCTCTGGGGACCTTAGCAATACATGTGCATGTGTGATGATTTTTCTTTTTTATTTGCTGCTTTTTTTTCTCTCCTTTTGCTTCTGTATCAGTTGTCAAATTTGTTCTTATATTCTTAGTTCAAAATGCCAAGAACAGGAGTCTAATTTCTGCAAATAATTTCCCAGAGCATTCTCCAAGTCTTATGTCCCTGTCCTTACCATACATCCACTCTTCTGTGATCAACTGGGACCAAGGTAGATGGGGTGACAAAGTATGGGATCTCTTTATTTAGGGTACTGGGGAATCAAAGATCAGTAAGACTGGATTTTTAATTTCATAATTTATACCTGCAAACTGTTTTAAACTTGAAATTGACAAAATACTTACTGAGAAAACGTATTATTATTTAAATGCTATTTTATACTTCAACATAAAATGACTGTATTTTCATAAAATTCCTGTCATGTAAGCAGAGGTGATATTCAGTGTAGCTAAGTACCCGGACAGGGCAGGTACTGACCAATGAGAACGAATGCCCAAAATATGAGAACAAATTCTGTCACAAGCAACTAGTACAATGAGCCAGGACGTGTTGGCTGTACCAAAGCCCTGGATCCTGGTTCAGTCTTTATTTTATACCCAGATATAGATGAAAAAAAAAAAAATTCAAAGGCGGTTAAGTGACTTTGTACCGGAAGATGGGTCTTCAGATTCTAAAACGAAAACGAGTATAGTTGGAATACTTCACCTCCATCTATCTCTTGTTATCAAATGTAACATGACATGCTCCAAGGTCATATCTGTGACCTCCCTAACTAGTGACCATTTTTCTTTTCTGTGGTTTCTAAAATGATGTATAAGATTTAACCTCTATTGTGTTTCCAGTGACTTGAACTTTCTACTGTCTTCTCTCCTTTTTCTACAGAACACACTTCTTGAATGCAAATTAGAACTACTTTATTCCTTGTCTTCTGTATATCTTATATCAGGAAATCAGTAGATAAGTTTTGAAAATTTTTGAAGGAAGGAGAAATTATCAAGTGCCTGTGAACTAGTACTTAGATCAAAGAGTTGTGGAATTTAAATGAATTCATGAATGTAAAGGGTTTTGTACAGCGTGGGGCAAATGCGAAGCACTTAACAACTCTTGGCTGTTAAACATTATTATAGAGACTCATCAGTGATACATAGGAGTCAGGTATTGCCTGAAGGGGTTAGAATCTAAAGTCAGCGCATGCAGCAAAACTTGCAAAATGTTCATGAGTAATTTTCAGAATTACTCTTGAAAATCTCTTATCTCATCCATAAAGTATAGTGAACTTGTATTTGTCCATACAACTCTAACTAGATCTAAGTATGATGAATGCATAATGTATTTATGAATCTATTTTATATAAAGTTCCCTGGAAGCATCAAATTTGGAAATTAATTTATTTCAGGTTTTCAGTGCTTAGAATTCTTCAGTGAAATTATCAAGCTTTCACCCTTTTTTCTGTTTGTTGTTTTGCCTTTGTCTCCCTGCTACACCTTTTTGTTAGGCAATGTTTTCTTTGGTCCTTAATTAGTTCTTCAATAGCTTTCTACAGGAAGTCCAGGAAACCTATAACCACCTGCTTCCAGCCAAATACTTTTAATCTTCTCAGCCTCTCTCTCTCTAATCTTCTCAGCCTCTCTCTCTCTCTCTCTCTCTCTCTCTCTCTCTCTCTCTCTCTCTCTCTCTCTCTCTCTCTCATACAGCTGAATAGAGATAATTTAACAACAAGTGTACTGTCATAATTCTGTGTAACCTATTTAAAAGCGGTTCTAATTTCAGGTATGTTTGGATTGGTTATATAAAGGGTGGTCATTATTACTATATATTTATAAAGAGCAGAAACATAAATCTTAAAGAGTTTGAATAACTTTCTCTAGGTTACATACAAATAGGTGATATGGAAATAGGTTGTAAACCCTGGTTTTCACACCTCAAATACTGAAACTTTAAACCAGTGGATCTCCAGGGTGGCATACCATGTACAGAAGAAATTCTGAGAAATGGTCTGAGAGGGTTTTGGTTACACTTTAACTGGGGGGGGGGGGATGTCTCTGACATTTATTGGGTAAAGGCCTAGTATGTGGATCTATTACAAGGTGCAGGAGAGTGTGTCCATAAAAGAAAGGAAAGAAAGAAAGAAAGAAAGAAAGAAAGGAAGAAAGGAAGGAAGGAAGGAAGGAAGGAAGGAAGGAAGGAAGGAAGGAAGGAAGGAAGGAAGGAAGGAAGGAAAGAAAGAAGGAAAGAGAGAGAGAGAGAGAGAGAGAGAGAGAGAGAGAGAGAGAGAGAGAGAGAGAGAGAGAGAGAGAGAGAAAGAAAGAAAGAAAGAAAGAAAGAAAGAAAGAAAGAAAGAAAGAAAGAAAGAAAGAAAGAAAGAAAGAAAGAAAGAAAGAAAGAAAGAAAGAAAGAAATGAACCAGACCAGTTAAACAGGCAAGGAAGACTTTGTTCAACACTTTTGAAATGGGGTAAAGAGATTAAACTTAAAACTCCTCTGAAACAAAATGTAAGAGCATTTTGAAGCATTAGGGTGATTAATAGAAAAGTACAGGAGGATGTGAAGGGTGGTTATTCCATGAGATTAAGCCATAATGTTTCCTAATTGTTGCTTGTGGAAGTTAGGTCCCTACCCTCCCACCAAGAATGGAAGATAGGGGTTCTATCTTCCTTGAAGATTACATTTCAAAGAGATGGCTATCATTTTCCTGAGAAAGATATTTCTGGATTTTAAAGCTGGCAAGAGGTTGGACGAAGCTTTACATCTCAAAGAGGCAGAGTTAGAATTTACAATTGCAAGTTTTCTAAAATAAATGCTTTCAGAAAAGAAAAATCAGGAGTCTAGAGCCAGAAAGAATCTGTCTGAAGTTTAGTAAAGCTGAGGGAAAAATTAAGGCCATCTTGTTCAGGTCCCACATGAGAAAAAACCTGCTCCCATCTCCTGCTTTTATGTAAGTGAAACAACTATTTATAATTATGTGAGCATGGCAACCCACTCCATGTTATATATGGACAAAAATATTTTCACATGGTTTCAATAGAAATGCACCATCCAGGAATGCAGCTAACTTTTAATTTTTGGAAAGACTTTTTATTTATTTTGGAACATTACCAAGATTTGTTCATCATTATAAAAAATCATGTCACTACTGGCCATGCTGATCACAGATTTTCAATACCCAAAGAAACACCTATTTAACTCCGATTCTTGCAGCTATCCCATTTTGGGTGACTGTACATGTTGACGCAAGAATCCCATGTACTTCATTTTTTACTCTAGTAAACTATATCTGCATATTTACATTTTAAAAATACATATTATTTTATTATAAATGACTTTTAATATAAATGACTTTCATTGTATTTCTCCTTTATATTAAAGCTTTACCTCTTTTTAAAGTTGTTGGTGATATTTAAAACCTTTTAAAACTTGCATGCCCCCCCATGTTCACCTATAACAAAGTCAGACAAAGACCCTCCAAATTCACATTCTTTGCCTCCTAAAACATTGACTAGCTACTGTCCTCACTAAGCAATCAGAACTAAATGCTTATTACTTAAACTGCTGTTAAGTCTCTCTCTTTCCCCAGGAGGAACTTTAAGTCGCTTCAGCCAGAGCCAGCATATAGCTGAGAGATATGAGAATCTGCTGGCCTCTTTGTAAAACATTCTCTGATCTGCTATCATAAATGGCCATCCTTTCATCCCACTTCCCTATACCCAGTCCTCTGTAGCCTTTTTTACTCCTCCCTCAAAAAGAAAAACCTTTTCTTGCCTAACCTTCAGACACCTTCAGATCTATGGTCATAGCCTTTTCCCCACTGCAATGCGCCCACCTCCCCCACGATATAATCCTTTCCAATAAAGACTCTCCTTACTAAGCTTAGATTTATTTTTTTTTCCTCGCTATATTGTCATCTTGGCAAAATAAACAAACTAAAATTCATTCAAGATCAGAGAAATGCCAAGAAATCCAAATATATAAAATTTTACAGAATTTCTGGAATTGATTTTAATATATATTTAAAAGTTTGCTGGAGTTCTCTTTGGAAACTCAGGTAAGTCAATAGCAAATGAGCATGCTTAGAATGCTGTCTGCCACAGATGATTGCTTCTTTCTTTCCTTTACATTTCTTAAACTAAGCCCTCTTCCATGCATGTATCAAGTGGTTAAGCCCCAGTGAAAAAGGCGCTCTCTCTGGCTACAGCACCATGGGCCTTCTCTGCTTTGGTGAGGTCAGACCAAGGCCCAGCAAAGGTGGAAGAAAGTATGAATGCCAGTGGTAGTTACTGCTAAACAGAAAGTAGAAAATGGGGAAAGTTTAGATGATCTCCGTGTGCATTTAAGTCATAATGATCCTTGGCAGCTCGGAGCCATGTTCTTCTTCACAGAGTGCTTAGGTGGCAATTTAACAACATGGCTGATTTTCCTTCCTCAGGATGAGAGCCATTTAGGATTGGATATGGTAAAAGGACAAAGAGTCAATAGTTATAACCTAGGAAGTTTAGCATGTTTGAATTGGCTGGAAAACTCCTTTTACTGGACAACCAAAAATTTAAAAAAAAACAACCATTGTGAATTGTATTGAGGATATATATAGATGATAGATAGATAGATAGATAGATAGATAGATAGATAGATAGATAGAGATACCAAAATCTGATAACTAAGAATAAATATCCTAAATTTAATAAATCAACCTGACCTGTAACTACACTTCTGATTCATTATTAAGTCAAGATTTAGAATTGAAGCTAGGCCTACGTCTCTTTTTCTAAATCTTTGAGACATTGGTGTTGTCTTAACTTTTTTCACCCATTCCAGGAACTCCTACTGTAGGAAAAGGGCTGTTTTTCCAGGAAGGAAAAATTGAGTAGCACACAGCCGTACTGCTGCAGCTGGCGGAGGTCAGCAGTCATTATCTCTGTCCAGGAAGAAAGAGAAATAAAAGACAAACTTCATTTTTCAATGAATAAAATTGTTAAAGCATTTGAAGGTGCAAGGTGACATTATCTGATTTTAATTTTCAAAAATAAATGTAACGCTTTAGGTCAGCATAATTATTAATTGAGTCTTTTATCTTTAGTGAGAAATATGTGTTTCTTCATGAGTGAAAAACCACACATCCCAAAAACTGATTTTTATTTGCGTTACATTGTTTGATTATTTCAGTATCTATAAGTATATGAATCTTCATTCCAGAAAGCATAGAATAAAATTGTCCAAACTGCAAGAGTTTTAATAATAATAATAAAAAAAATCATTATTTGCATTAATTTATGGTTTAAAAATAAAGACAAAATCTATTTTGGTACTTTTAATGTAATTTAATTCTTACATAATACCCTTTCATTTAAATGTTATACATGTTTCTTATCCCAGTTTTGTAAAATATAAGGACTATTTCAAAGAGACAGACATTTTCATGTTTTGCAATGTGTATGTTTTATTTCTGAATGCTCTTTATATTCACATTTCTTCTTAGTATATATCCTTTTATGAGATTATAAGAATGTATTTTCAACTATATAATCATTATTCTGTTTCCTTTTGTTCACCTATAACCAAAAAGCAATAATACCTACATACATTTCTTTGTTTTTGACTGAACAAAAGAGAGAAAACAGAAGAAAAAATAAAACAAAACTAAACAGAAAAAGAGAATGTAGCTACATACATGTTCTTCATGAACGGCTTAAAACTAGAAGATTATTGAGACAACCTATTCTCTACCCACCCCATCTCAACCTTTTTACCCTGTGAACATGGCATCTATTACTCAGTGAGGTTGTAAAGCAAGTGGGAAAAATATCTATAATGATCTTCATTTTCTCCTGATATAGAAGGTGGATAAGGTCAACAACACAGGCCTGTGTCAGTTAGAAGGGTCATTAACAAGGTGAAATTGTTATTTGAGTGTGTTTATAGCACCTTTGGCCTGGGTAATTCCAGAGAGATGAAATAACATGCCTTTCAAAGAGTAAAATCAAGCTCCTCATTAGTAAAAGAGGCCAATATGTCGCTTGAGGATGTCACTCATTTCAGATACTGTCTATAATGTCTACTTTAAATGGCTCATTGTAAGACGATATAATGGATAATCATCTTACTTTCCCACTTTTAAACATTCTTCTATTAGTAGGACTGGAATAGTCTTCAAATAGTCTTCAATTGTCAGTTATTCAATTTGTTTGTAACTACCAAAAAAATGGCTCTTTCATTATCCCTATGATTTGCAGTTTATTTCACTTTTATCTGGTCCTTTCTCAATTGTGTGTGTGTGTGTGTACACGCTCTTACTACATGTTGTTAGTGCTGACCATTAGAAGATTACTTGATCTATCAATGTGCCATGCTCAGATCTCTGAGCTTTGCTAATGTAACAGGTACAAATGTTCCATGACATCTCTAGTATGAGAAGTGTCACTTTTTTTTTTAATTATTAAAGATGTGGTGCAAAGACAAATACCATATGATGTCATTTATATGTGGAAACTAAAGAACAATAACAACAACAAAAATAGAACCTGAATCATAGATATAGAGAACAAACTAATGGTTACCAGATGAGAGTGAGTTTGGGGCCTGGATGGAAAAGGTGAAGGGATTAAGAAGTTTTAATTTGTAGTTACAAAATAGTCACGGGGATGTAAAGTACACTATAAGGAAAAGCGTCAATAATATTGTGTAATAACTATGTATACTGCCAGGTTGGTATCAGATTAATTGGGGGATCACTTCATAAATTATATAAATATAAAACAACTATACCTTACACCTGCAATTAATATAAAACAATATTGAATGTTAACTGTAATCGAAAAAAAATTAAATGTGGTTCAAATAGGCCACACCCTAATATTGGCAAGAGATCAAATATTAATGGTTTTTCATAGTTCGCTTTCCTTTTTTTGAGTTTCACTAGAAAGCTATAGCTGCAGTAGTCCTGGAAATATGGACTCAACTGCTTCTCAATTAATAGCTGTCACTGTTGCTAACACTCCTCGATCAGGATGACATAAACAAATGCAGTTGGCTCTGCCTTGGTAGAGAGAAGTCTCCACTATCAATGCACAGAACTCTGCCAGAGATTTTTTTTTTTTTTAGTTTATTGAGGTGACAATTGTTAGTGAAATTCAAGATTTCAGGTGTACAATTAGGTGTGTCCACCACCCAGAGACAGTTCTTCCATCACCATATATTTTAGCCCCCTTACCCTCATCTCCCACCCCTCCACCTGCCTTACCCTCTGGTAACCACTAAACTATTGTCTGTGTCTATGAGTTTTTGTTTCTCATTTGTTTATGACCTCCCAAGATTAGAGTTTCAAATCATCACAGATACTCCCTATTTATTCCCATCCAAGCTCCTCAGACTTTAATATACTAATGATGAGTTTGGTGCCACTCTGCCACTTTGATAAACTGGCATTCTTTCCCCCAACCTCCCCCAATTTCACTTGTCTTATCCATGAACTACCAGCCTTCAACACTTCCTATTCTAACAGAAATTTCCAGCTCATCTCACTGATGGGCTTAGGGCAGGGATTGCAAAATGGTAGCCTAAGGGGCCAAAATCAACTCACAGAAGCATTTTTGTGTAGCTTAAGCCATGTGTTAAAAATCAAGTAATTTCATGTTGATCAAGTAAGAATGAGACTTTATGATACTCTTTGAGCCCCTGAATTCAGCTATATCTGCAGCTGGTCCATTTCTGTACATTTTAGATCCATAAACTAATACATTCCCTTTCCTCAGTTTGTCATTTTGAATAATATCCTTGTCAACTGAAATTAAGGATCCTACCAAGAGAACCTCTTACATACCTATTTTCTCATCTCTGGATACTCTTGTTCTTAACTCCTTTTTTCTAAAATTTCTCTATAATCTTTCTAATATTTCTCTCTCTCTCTCTCTCTCTCTCTCTCTCTCTCTCTATCTCTCTCTCTCTCCTTCTCTCTCTCTGTATACATATATATGTATGTATATATAGTTATATATATATAGTTATATGTAGTTATATATAATTACATATATTATATATTTATATATTATGTAATATAATGTGTATATATATATATATATAACCCTTCCCAGATGATTGTACTTGTCAATGTCTTGAAAGACAAATGTTGCATATGGTGTCCTAGAATCCTGAATATGCAGCTGACATGAAACGCCAACCTCAGATCACTACACAAGGAAACAAACAAACTTTCTTGCTTTCTAAACTTCTGAAATTTAGGGGATAATTTATCTTGCCTTCACTACCTTTTCAACATATTTTTATAATCCAGATTTTGCTGCTGGCTACATTATGAATTACATGGTCAAAATTCATAGTATACAAATAATTTTGTTAAGTATATATGATTATTTAAAACATATATTACATTTAAAGTCTCTATTAAATGCTAGCTGCGGTGGTCTGTTTTCTTTGTATGAGTCTAAACACAAATGCAGGAATACTGGAAAGAAGATAAAAATATATGGTAAATTATTTTTATTTCAGTATATTATAAAGCCCTTAATATAAAATGGCAGTGAAAGTGTTAATATGTGAAACTAGTTGTTTTTATGGATTAAGAATAAATTTCACAACAAGCAAATTAAAAAGGAAATTTAGAGGACAATGAGGTTACATGTTAAAGTAAAATCATCCTTTTTTTCCAATAATTCTAATTTTCACTCTTGTAACATTTGACCAGTATTCATAAAATCCACCCCAAGACTAAAATTATTAGTGAATGGTTGGAAACTGAGGTGAACAGTCATTTAGCAATTGTTCAGTGGTCTGTAAAATGAATTTCTGATCTCAGTCCAGTCATAAAACCTATCATCACAATTGATGCAAGTCAATGCCTTTTCTATCAGTCTCATCAGGGAAGCCTGAGACTGGCTGAACACAGGCACAGATATGTCTCCTAAAAGAGCCAAAATCTCTAAGTCAAAATTAAGGATCACTGGTAAGGGAGTTACTGTCTCTGCTTGAATCATTTTGTAGCTAAGTGCAAGGCTTTAAACGATGATTCTAGTTCCTTTAGAGAGATTTGCATTCTCTCTTAAGATAGAGTAGAATAGATACCATGAAAAACCTGCATCGAGTTTCCAGACAATAAATTGAAAATAGGAACAGCCTCATCCCATGGAGCAAGAAGGGAGCAGGTCATCTGTGGTCCTAGTCAATGCAACATACATTTAACTTAGAAGTAAAGTAAGGTCCAAAGAGTTTCTGTTAGTTCTAAATGGATCAATGGCATTCAGAGTGCTTCAGGAGGGTCAACATTCCATATATATATATATATATATATATATATATATATATATGTATATATATATATATATATATATATATATATAAATTAAATGTTTATGCCTGTCTGAAAGGACATGGCAGATTTTATTTTTAAAAAAGTATAGGTAGGTGTCTCCTAGGAGGTAGTTTTTGTTTGTTTTAGAATAATTACTATCAATTCAATTAGTGCCACATTTTTTTTTTTATGTTTTTATTTTCTGACGATTCTTAACTTCAAGCCTTTTTCATAAAATTACACTTTTTTTTTTTTTTGTTAAGTTTGACTTAATTAGGGTTTGGGAGACCAATGGAAAACATTTAAAAGAGCTCTACCAAATACCCAACAGCATGTTCTAGAGTCCAGCCAGACTGACCCTAGCTCCCCTTGTCCTAGATTCCCTGAAAAACTCTTGTGGTCCTTTAACATTCTGAGTGCTCATCTTTTTGTGATTGCAGAATTAAACAGAGCTGAGATCTCAGGATGTATATATTCTTTTTAATGGTCTGATCCTAGATAATGGAAAAGTGACATTTTGGAGTCGAAATCCATCCATCTCATTTACCAAGCTAGAAACAGGTGCTATATGCAGGAAGATCCCAGAAACCTAAAATATTTAGATCAGGTCACCAAATAAGAGCAAAGAGAAAATGACCCTGAGTCCAGATACCTCCAAATTAAAGATGAAGTTCTCAAGTTTGAAAACATTTTAGTCTCTTTTCTCCTTATAAAAACACTCTGAATTTTAGGGACTACAGTTTTAAAGTAAGAGGAGTGATAATAGGGAGGAAATTTTATAATTCTTAAGGCCTTTGTAATCTGCACAAACATTAATGGAGATTTATGCCTTCATTTTAGGTATGGTAGAATCTACTGATTTCTTCCACAATACAAGCAGATGTTATAAACTTGTAAATATGACTGGCCTCTATCTTCTCTATTTTGTGTGTATGAGTGTGTGCGTGCACTTGAATGTGTGTGTCACATTCTCTATAGAATGGGGATGAGGAAAAGGCCCTGAAGTATTAACTTGTTCAGTCAGAAAACAACTGGTTTATTGTCAACCTACCTAAACTGTTTATGGCACGTGGTCCTGGATTCTGTGAGGTTAAGTAGGCTAAAGCGGGAAATATTTTCCCAGAAGTTCATACCCTATAAGATTCTAAGTTAGAACTGGCAAAAAGAGGAATTGCAAGACATTTGGGAGGAGAAGAAGAAGCAGAAAGTCCTTCTCTCAGGTCATCGCAACCAGAGACAGTGACAGACCAGAGGTGCCAGAGGCTCCCAGCTGGCCTTTGCTTACTTCTGTTTCTTTTCTGGAGCACCGATCCAAGTTGCCCCAAGTTCATTGTCAGGTACTTGATTGTGGACCCACTGGGGAGCAGATACACAAAGGAAATAACTTCTATAGACGCTGGCAGTTTCCATACAGTTTTTTTAGAAGTGCTCCCTCCCTAATCTAAGTTCAGTTGTCTGATATGCATAGCTTTTCAGAGTCCCCTGCAAGTACCACATCAAATTTTATTGATTCTCACTTGTATTACTATTTCTCCATCTCTTGAGCACTCACTGACTGGAAAATTGTAGAATAGGTGAAAAGAGTTAGTCTCTTAATTACTAAACTCATTCTATATGAAACATTCCATTAACCAATTTTAATATTCTATTAGCTAGTTATATGCAATTAATTGTCATATAGTCCCTGAATGAGGCCTAGATATATCCTCCAATTCAGGCCACCACACTCAAAGTAGAGTTTACTTCTCAAGGTCAGAGAAGCAAAAAAATATTCAATGAGTGGGAAAAGGACAGAAGAATAAATTGTGTTGATTATGTACTGTTTCAGCATATACTAAACTCGGTGCAAGAAATATTATTCTCCCAGACCAGCTTCCTAAAGAGAAGTCCCTAATTATGAGGCTTTCTTTTGGCTCTGTCAGCACCTTCACTCAATGCCTGTTGGATTTCCTATCTGCTCTCATTTCAGAATACTCTTAATTAGTCCAAGGCATGTAAAGACATTGAGGATCTGACATTCCATTTCCAGTTGCAAACTTGGTTTTTGCCTCTCAAATTTGTAGATTCAATTACTCACTTTGTTTGCAATTGTTGTTTTATTCTTTCTGGAATTGTTTTGGACAGGAAAACAAACTTGATGGTCTAAGCTCCTGAGTAGAACTGGAATCTGTTCTAGTAATCTATGGCATTACAAACGACACCCAACTGGGTAGCTTAAAACAATAATCATTGCATTGTATGCATGACTTTTAGGCCAGAAATTCAGGATCCACTAAGCTGGATGATTTTTTTTTTTTTCAGTTTGTATTTGATTGTTGTTGTTCTAAATGGCACCAAATGGGGTTACTGTGTGGTATTCAACTAACAGCTGAGCTGGTCTGGAGGATTCAAGATGGTTTTGTTCACATTTCTGGTGCCTTGGCAGACACAGTGATCCCACAAGGGTCAGTCTCCCTTACTATAAGTTCTTCCCATGTGGCCTTTTCATCAGGATAGTCAAACTTGCAATATAGTGCTCCAATAGGTAGAACATAGTACAATGTCAGTTCTGCTGTATTTTACAAGTCCGAGTACTCACAGAACTGATAGAGATTCAAGAACTTTGACCCAACATATCCATGGTTCGAGCATCAAAGACTTTCTGGTTCTCTTAATTTGCCACATACCCAGAAATGGACTGGTGCATATAGTCATTAAAAATCTTATTGTCCTTAGCGCTTATTCAATTCTCTTCACTTAAAAAGCAGTATAACTAAGTCCCAGTGGTAATAAGGGAATTGCTCGGGATGAAAGGGTTGATCAGATGCAGAGCAGAGACTAGAACTCTGAGTTGTTGACAAAGTCTGTTATCCTTTGAACAGAAACACATTGGTAATAATTACTGTTCTTTTCTGGTAGATGTTCGCTGGTATAATGATGATGCACAACACAAAACAGTCTAGAACAAACAGCTGCTGCGTAGTTTACAGCTATAAAACAAGCCCGTGCACACCAGTTTGTGGTTTGGAAGCAGATTATGTCTCTGCTCTAGAGTTTTAACTCCCAGCTCCACCATGACCACCGTTATTTAACCTCTCTGTTCCTCAATTTCCTCACCTATGTTAATAAGAAAACTTTTTCATAGGTTTGTTGTAAGGATAAAATGATGTATGAAGTATTAGGTGCCAATGAGTGATAATTCTCATGTGTTGTTCTTACATTTGACTTAGGATGATAACACAATTTTTTTCTGAAGACATTATCTCATTCTTATGTAGGTAAGTTCATCAGCTAAGACTGAGGTGGAGGGTAATTGTAGAAATACTGAGCAAAGAGGAGAAGCCATAAAACTGTTTTCTCAGAGAGTAAAAAGAACTGTGTAGAATTTCAGAGCAATTAAGTGACCCTTTGAAGTCTGTGGTAATGAATTTAAAGTGAAACCAGGCAGTCTAGACTAGTGTTTCTCCAGCTATATTCACTTGCTTAGATGAAGTTGCTCAGAGGGCACTAAGTTGGGTCAAGTAGAATTGAGATCTTAAAAGCCATCTATGACAGAGGTAGAGGATTAATATAGGTTACAATTTTTACAATAAATTATAATAATAATAATAATATAGTTTGGAAACTGAGCAAAATTAGGAGGGATGTTTGTATGATTTTTCAAACACAATAGTCATGTTTTAAATATCACATTTATTGCAGAAGTATGATAGTTATGGATAATGCTGAAGTCCAGTTGTGTCCATGAAAGAAAGATTTAAAAGTGTGGGGATAAAAGTCATTAATATTGACGTCTAACAAGGTCACTGTTGAATTAGGTGGACGACAGAGTTCAACTATCAATGTAGACAGTTTCAAACCCTTAGAAGAGTGTGAAAAAATGACAAGAAAGGAAGAAGGTAAGAGTAATAATGAAGAGAAGGGCTAACTGACTAGCCTGATGTCATAAACTCCAAAAGACCAGGGCCTTTTCTATGAGTGCAAAAGATGAGTTTTCTAAAAACTATTACCTAAAAGCAAAAAGTAGTTAAGCATATTCTTAAGATTCTGAGGTCTACCTGGTAGGGTTGGATTAGCAAAATTTTGAGAAGGCTGAGGAAAGCTCTGTCTTTGTTTGTAGGATTGGAGGGTGTTACTTGAGTCACAAATGCTAGAAGAAATATTCTATCTTGATCATCATCACTATCATCATTATTGTCGTTACTATTACTACTATTGCTATTGTTAGTATGATGAGGACCCTGTCCAAATGATTGAGAATGAGGGAACACGATGGAAACTAATAGGACTGAGAAGTACTAGGTTCTCATTTTTTTCCAAAGAATTAGCCCTATTAGTATTGGTTTGCATGAACTGTATTCTAGAGCAATGTTTCTCAAAATTTGATGTGTGTGTGTGTGTGTGTGTGTGTGTGTGTGTGTGTGTGTGTCCTGAAGATCATAGTCTGAAGTTTTTGATTCAGTAGGTCTGGGTGATGCCAAACTTTCTGCTTTTTTAACAAGCTCCCAGGTGCTGGCTGTCATTTTAAAATTCATGTTAACTCAATCAACACTGCCCCACACTACAGGCAACAAAAAGAAGTAGGAAGTCTAAATGAAGGACATTTACTCTTCACCTACTGGGCACAGTAAAAAAACAGAAGAATGAGATTTAAGTGGTTTTGAAAAATTTACTCAAAATGTGTCACCTTAAAATATATTCTATCTCTTTTCTGTTAATAAGCACATACCCAAATAAATTAAAGGAAGTGTATTATAAAGAATCTAAGTTATACTGATCAAACATGTCAGCTATTTCAAGAAGTGCTGAATTTGAGGATGGGGGGGAGGAAAAGTTATGTGGGGAAAGCTGAAAATTACCAAGAAAAGTCATACTCCATGAAGTTAATTAATGGGTAATTCAAGAAAGATTGAACTGACATTGGCGTCACACACTGACAAAAATGGTTTCCTTGTTGAAGTAGGAAGAGAGCACTAATCCCTACTCCTCATTAAAAGTAATCTGAGCATATTGGTATATTTCTGGGTACTTTTAAAAATCAACTAATGGAAGAAATTAAATTTAGAAATCTGATTCAAGATTCTCTAGCTATTGGATTAAATGTCTAAAAATTTTACATTGAAATGTCAATTTCTAGTGAAAATTATTAATGGTCACTTTTTTCAGGCAAAGAAAATATTTTTCCTGATTCAAAAGGACTGAAGCAGCACAGAAGGATTTGAAAGGATTCATAAAGAGTGGCAGATACAGATAAAACATACACCTCGACTTGGATGACTGAGAAAAAAAGAATCCAAGAGAAGATTGAATAAGAAATGAGATTTGTTTAATTGGTTGACTTTTTTTTGGCATGTTTTTATGTAATCATTCATATCAGGAGTATCTTCTCTTTTTGTCCCCACCACAGTGTGTTCTAAAATTCCTATGCATGGTCCTCAAATATAGGTAGATACACTGGATTGTTGTGATTGTACAATTGGTTTCTTAGGGCTTGTAAGTGTCCCAGTATATTACAGGGACTCAACTCAATGGAGTGCACAAAAGAGTTTGGTGTGGAGTTTCACAGTTCCAGTAGTACTGAACAAGGCAAGAGATCTCATATGAAAGGCGGGCAGGGACTTATGGACCCAATGCCTAGATGGTCAGGGATTAGGTCCCGAGCCTGGAACATTCCTTCAGTGATAGCATGGACAGTTCCTGACCTCCTGAGTGACTCCCAGATGTCTAAATACATTGTCAGAGACCTTTTTTTTTTCTTTCTTGTGGTAATAAGCTATTACTGGAAATGTGCTCATGGATGGAGTATAGGCACGTAAAACTCAGGTACACTGATCTTACTATGTGCAGGGTCATATTTTAGGGTCTAGAGATAAAATTGTGAGTAAAACTGTCACTGCCTGCAGGAGCTTAAATTTGTTGTGCTCATAGAAAACAAGGTGAAAATGTTCTTAATATTGGTCTTGGCAATGATTTAGATATGACACCAAAAACACAGGTAACACAAACAAATATAGAACAAGTGGGGCTACATCAAACTGAAAAATTTCTGCACAGCAAAAGAAAGAATTAACAAAATGAAAAGGCTATCTATGGAGTGGGAGAAAATATTTGCAAACCATATGTCTGATAAGGGGTTCATATCCAAAATCTATCAGTAACTCATACAATTCAAGAGCAAAAGAGCTAATAATCTGATTTTAAAATGGGCAAAAGACCTCAACATTTTTCCAAAGAAGACATGCAAATGGCCAAAAAGTATATATGAAAAGATGCTCAACATTAGGAATCATCAGAGAAACGCAAATCAAAATCACAATGAGATATAACCTCACATCTATTATGATAGCTATTATCAAAATTCAAAAGATAGAAAGCGTTGGTGAAGATGTGGAGAAAGGAAACACTTATACACTGTTGGTAGAAATATAAATAGGTATAGACACTATAGTAAACAGTATGGAGGTTCATCAAAAAGTTAGAAATAGAACTACCATATGATCCAGCAATTCTACTTCTGAGTATATATCCAAAAGAAAGAAATCATTATCTTGTAGAGATTATCTGCACTCCCATGTTCAATGCAACATCATTCAAAATACCAACAATTCAGAAACAACCTAAATGTCCATCAACAGATAAACGGATAAAGAAAATGTCATGCACACATACACACACACACACGCACAGGAATACAGGCACACCTCACTGTATCGTGCTTCGCATTATTGCACTTCAGAGACATTGCATTATTTACAAATTGAAGGCAAACCCCGCTTCCAGCAAAATGATTGCAACTCTCTTTATCGTGGTAGTCTGCAACCTAAGCCACAATATCTCCAAGGAAAATCTGTATCATTTAGCCTTAAAAAAGAGGGAAATCCTGCCATTTGTGACGACATAGATGAGCATGGATGACATCATGTTAAGTGAAATAAACCAGACAGAGGAAAACAAATGCTATATAATCCCACCCATATGAATAATCAAAAAAGTTGAGCTCATTAAAACAGAATAGAAGGGTGGTTGCCAGGGTCTCGGGGGTGGGGGAAATAAGGGAGATGTTGCTCAAAGAGTACAAACTAAGTCAAAAATAAAATTCCTTCTGCTCATAAACTCATAATCTTACTAGTGGTAGTAAAAAGGCAAAATTGTACTTCTGCCATTTCCCTCATTGTATTAAGTTTCTATTGTTCTGTAATAAACTATATAAATTTAGTGGTTTAAAACAGTACATTTTTTTTTTTTACTTTACGGCTCTGTGGAAGTCCGACATGGATCTCATTGTGCTAAAACTTCAGCATCGGAAGGGTTTCTTTCCATTCTGGAGGCTCTAGGGAATCATCTGTTTCCTTGCTTTTTCCAGCTTCTAGAAGACATGTATTTCTACGCTATCGACCTCTTCCAACATCAGCGAAGCCGGCAATATTGCTTCTTCCTGATCCTTCTTTCATAGTCGCATCTTCCTCTCATTGATTACAGCTGGCAAAGCTTCTCCACTTTTTGAGGGTCCATGTGTTTAGATTGGGCCCACCTGGATAATTCAGACTAATCTTCCCCTCTCAAGGTCCTTAGCTTAATCACACCTACGAAATAGTCACAGATTCCAGGGATTAGGATGTGAATATCTTTGTGGGACCATTATTCTGCCTACCACATCTATTTGATGCTTTTGATCCCTTTTTAAAAACTTCATAGGAATCACTCAGAGATTTCCTAATCAACTCACAGTCCCCCGTCTCTAATAAATAGTTGCAAGCCTCAGCTACACTGCCAGTTCAGTTATTACGGCAGGGTTTCATTACAGCCCTGCTGTAAACAGCTCACAGAGTATTTATCTATCCATCTAGAAAAAAGCCTGTATTAAATAGCAGGCTTATTTATCATTTCTCTGTAGTGTGCATCTTAGTTTTACCAGATCCCTATTCGGTGTTCTCAAAGATTCTTCAGATGCCCATCCCTTATATAAGACTTAAAAATGAAAAATAAATTGTCCACATGTATAGAACAACCTGTGACTATAAAATAAACATTTCATACCTATAAATTAATTTTCTTGACTCTTGCATATTAACAAAGAATAGTTGGTTCCCTGAGATTTCTCTGGGTCAGAGAACTGCCTTACTGTGTGACTACAGACAAGTTAACATCTGTTTCCATGCAGTCCACACCTTTAAAATGAAGGCAATAAAAATTGCTAATATAAGGTTGTTGAGAAGATTGAAATACTTAGGACAGTGCATATATATATATATATATATATATATATATATATATAGTTAGTTAGTTAGTTAGTTAGTTAGTTAATTAGTTAGTTTTTTTATTAATTCATGATGATCATTATTTTTGTTATTATGACTCAGAGTACCAGGGACACTTTTTATCCTGTCCCCAGGCTAAGAGAGGTCTCATCCTAGGAACACAATAACAAATCTCTCTTTCCCCTTCCTCTTCCTTGAGTAAATAAAAAAAAAAAAATGCTATCCTGAAGCAGGAAAAGCTAACCCCAGAGAAAGCGACTGGAATTTTTATACTCTGGTATATAAACTTTCATGCATACCTATAATTTTTAAAACAGAAGACAAATGCTTAAATATTTATCTAAATTCTCTTTTAAAACCGTCTATGAGCAACCACACAGAAGAGTTTCTACCCGGTAATTTAAAACAAGTATAATTCCTGTCTATTAAGAGCCCACTCTATGTTGAGAGCTCTTTTAGGCAGTTTACACACATTATCTTGTTTAACATCCACAATATTTTTTTCTATATGAGAATAAATATCTCCATTTTCACAGATGAGGGACCTGAAGTGTGGAGTAGTTAATTAATTTCCTGAGGCCACATGTTTAATGAACTCAACAGTCCTGCTCTCTCCAGTGCAAAAAAATAACTTTGCTGTGTAATATCTGTCTTTAAACACCTGCTGAGTTCCTATGCTGTACAATGACCCTCACTTACAGCAGGCCTGTGGGACAAGGATCATAATCCCCATTATACAAATAGGGAAACAGAGGTGCTGAGAGATCATGGTTATTCATCCTTTAAAGCAGGAGTGTTCAAACTGCGGCCCGCGGGCCAACTGCGGCCCGCAATCCATTTTTAATGGGCCCGCAGCAAATTCCAAAAATATATTTAGTTTACTTAAATAAACCAGGTGAGGCAATACGTACTTTACCTCGAGTAAGTGGCCAGGCTATTTGTGTAATTTACCGCATATGGCCCTTGGTAAAAAAACCTGAAAAAAGTCTGGACACCCCTGCTTTAAAGGGTTTGAAATAGGGTTGGAACTCAGGTTTTCTGGCTGACGGACAGCCCCTTCTGTTTACCAGCAAGTTTTCCAGGAGATTGCTTGGTTGAAACTATGCTGGGGTTGGAGCATGAAGAGAGGTTAGAGGACATGTCTTGGGTTTTAATTTCAGCATAATTACAATTACATGAAATATAAATTATGATCCCCAAATTGGAAAGAATATAATTTACATTACAAACTTCAATTTTGGGGGGATAATTATATATTGTATTAGCTCATAAAAGCCTAAACTTCCAATCCACTTATTTTCTATTTGACTTCTAACTATTTAAAATATGATCCCTATATTGCAAATGTATCTCATTGGAAAAATAACTGATCAATATTAAATTACTTTTTTCCTTGACTTCTGTACTGTATAGATCATATGATTACATTTCACACTTGTGATGTTCAGGAATAAGTCACTGGACCATTCCAGATATTCACTTTAATGAAAAATATTTTTGAATCAGTATGTCTTTCAGAGATCAGTTTGCCCCTGTACTATACCTACTATTTTACCCCAGGTTTTGCTAATCTTTACATCATCTTTAATCATGTCCACGCTTACCTTCTTATTCTTACAATCCAGACTCAGATTTTGTTCCACATTTGAGATAAATTAAACTAAAAGTATGCCAAAATAACAAAGATTGGATTTTTTAAATTAATTTGTTTGTTTGTTTGTTTGTTTATTTATTTTTGCCTTTCTGAATTCTCATGGAAGTGAATATTTCTTATAGCATCTTTGAAAGCAAATATGTAGAAATTTTTAAAAAGGGCCCCGGAAGTTACCCTTTATTTTACCACTTCATAAAAGTCACATGTATTTATTACTTACCTATCTTCATCAAAGCACGTTTTGTAATGATCTCTGTACTGCCTTACAGTGAAATCCTCCCTACCAGGCTCTCTGCTTCTAGCATTATTCTAGAATAGGTTCAATAAATAACCTATCCTTTTTATGCCCTTGGCATTGGTAATTGAGGACATTTTTTACTTTGTAATGTATATCAAAAATGAGTAATATTATTGAACAACTATTATATGCTAGGCACTCTTCTAGGTGGTTTTTGTTTGTTTGTTTGTTTGTTTACCTGTTACCTTATTTCATTATTATAACTGCTCTATTCAGTAGGTATTACATTATCCCCATTTTAAAGATGGAGAAAAGAAGACACCTAGAGTTAAGTAAGTAAAATGCTAAGAATTTCAAGCCAATACAGTGACCCAGTAATTAATACTACTTTATGTTTTCTTAAATGGTCAATGGTCAAATCATAAAGAGCATAGGGATTTTGAAGTTTCTGATGAATGGGGACCTTTGGGTGGGTTCCTATTATCACTTGTCTCACAGAGATGTTGCAGGTGGGGCCTTTGGGAGGTGATTAGATTATGAGGGCAGAACTCTCATGAATGGGATTAATGTCTGGATAAAAGAGACCCCAGAGAGCAACTTTGCCTCTTCCACTGCATGAGAACACATTGAGAAAACATTTGTTTATGAACAAGGAAGCAAGTTTTCACTAAACACCAAATCTGCTGGTACCTTGATCTGGGACTTCCCAGTCTCCAGAACTATGAGAAATCAATGTTCTTTGTATGTGCCACCCAATGTATGGTATTTTTGTTATAGCAGCCCAAACAGACTAAGACAGGAGTTTTGAGGCTCAAATAAAATTATTTCTTTGAAAGCATATGATAAATAACACAGCACACATTAATTAATAGAAATCTTAATAGATCCTTTCATTTAAGTCATTTTTTTATTTTTTGAAATCGTATTTCCAAGTTCATTGCTTTTATTTTACTCACTTTTTAACGTAAGCTGCTTTTGAATAGCAAACTGCTTGAAGGTATGTACTCTAAAATAGAATTAGTTATTTCCCTTTTATTTCCCTGTGAATGTCTATTTCTAAAAATGTTGAGAATTGAATTTAAGGGTTATTAAAATAGAAAGAGAAATATCAAAGCAATGAGAAGAAAAAAAATAGTGCCTGTGGAACGAATATAGTTACAATTGTTATAACACTAACTTTGGTTCTAAATTCTGAGCTTTTTGACACTCCAGCATTGTATAATTAATTTTATATGATGGAGGAAAGTATAACAATTTTTAAGGGATAAAAACAGTTTTAAGACACTAAATTCCAAAATAAATTTATCATATGACACCTATTTCGTGTACAGTGCATCGCAAAATTAGTATCTTTCATCTTCACTTTAAAAGGTATTGTGTATAGAGAATCAGTGTTCATAAGCCAGCTGTTACCTGTAGGACTATTGTGAAGAATATACTCAGTGAAAAGACAAAAGGAAACTTTCTTGTCATAACTAAGTTTAACTTATGTAGTGACATTGTGAATAAAGTATCCGTTACCTGTATAAACTTAACTCTTAGCTCTCTAATCCACAAAACTTAAAAAGTGTGATTATGCACATTGTATAGGGATACAAAATTTAGAGATTTTAAGTAGTATGTCCAAGCTAAGAATTGTATCCAGGTAATTCTATCCCCAAAGCCGTGTTCTTTCTAGTAAAATTTCATTTTATTCTGGAAAGTAGAAAGAGTGAGTGATATTTGAACCAAATGTGGGAGCATTACTATAACTCCATTGAGTGGAGAATAAAAATTCAGTTCAGATGGAGAACAGCACTTTCAAAGCCTCAAGACAGGAGAGACCATCCCCTGCTCAGGGACCTGCAAGTTGTTTGGTATGGATGGAGGGGTGATTAGACTTTCATTCTGGAACCAGATCATGTAGAAAGTTAAACATCCTCAGAAGTCTAGATTTCATCATGAAGTAAGGGGGAAACATCAGTAGATTCAATACTTTATGTGGGTTATAGGGGATAAAAGGAGTTAAAGCAAAAGGAAAACAAAAATTGCTGGTAGCCTTTATAAACCAGCTAAACTTGTAATATGTTTTAAACATTTAAAGATGTCAATACTCTCTTCCCTTGTTTTCACTAACAGAGTTCAAAAGTTCAACTACCAGAGTTTGCATTAGTTCCTGGAATTGGATAGAATGTTGATAGGGTTCAAAAAGGTAATAAAGGAATTTTAACATAACAGTAATAGAATAGGTAGATAAGTGAGTGAGGTGTATATAAGAGGAAAGAAAGGGAAGGCAGGAGTGGATGACACACTGAAATGTAATTCAGTAAGGATGGCAGGTTTGAATGAGATTAAAAGTATTGGTTTGAATGATGCTGGGGAACATGGAGCTTAGGGATCACAAAATCTAAAAGAGTGTTTCTAACAACCCTGCCCAACCAGGAGGATCATTGTCTTACCATGCAATGTAAACAAGTATCCTCTATGTACAGGAAAAATACTTTACTACGATGGAATGTTTTGGGGGAGAGTGATGTTCTCTATGATATATTAGTTAGAAAACACATGCTGATGGATACGCTATCTCTAGCTGTCAAGGCTAATTGCTATTCAAACATCTTTGATGAGATCAACTAAGATGATGTGTAGAAATGTCATGGTGTATTGCCTCTCCAATAATCCCCAAGTAGACAGTGTCCAGGTGATAACAAATTCTAAGTTATATCCATGGGAATGGATTGATAATGGATATTAGAGTTACCCATAATGAATGCAGAAGTTGGCATAAAGAAGTAGACTATGAATAAGGTCATCAAGTCTTTAATGAGTTGCAGAGAGCAATATGAATCTGAAGATAAATGATGAAAGTCCAGAACACAAAGGTACAGCAAAATTTTCATAGGGAAAAAAAAATAAACAGCAAGAACCACAACAAAACAGAGAAAGCAATAACCAAACAACAAAAATTTTATTGCATAAGAACTAAAAGAGAAGAATTGCTATTTTAACAGATCTCACCTCCAAAAAACACATTAACACTGTTTTTAGTGCTATGCATGCTGAAGTACTGTGACAAAAGTATACTTCAAAATGCATTAAAAACAAGATGGTGATGGATGGAGATGTAGTTAAGCAAATATAGTACATCTTAGTTGTAGCATAAAGGTAGTGGTGATACAGGCACTCACTAAAAATTATTTCATGTTTTCTACATGCTTGAAAACTTTCTTATAAAAGGTTGAAACCAAAAAGAAAAAGACTGAGTGATGGTGGGGATATTTGTTTTCTTGTTGGCTCCACTGCAGACCTCCTGGACATTAGCACATAAAGCTCCACACCTCTGCAGCAGTGGAAGGAGTTTCAGTTGTTTGGTCAAAACCCTGGACATTTTATTTGGTTCTTAGCATCTTTGACCTTGAGCCTTATAGCCTCAGAGTAGACTTTATCAGTCATCACATCTATGATGGCATCTTGAGGAGAAGCTGTGGCCTTTAACAATGACAATAGTTACAATCACAGCAAACCAGAGTCTGAGAGAAGCTATCATAGGACCAAGATGTTAGTCTGGAGTACCCTTTTATTGCATGATCTTGAAGACACTCAGATCCCTTTGGAGGAATTTGAGGGTATCCAGAATTCCAGAGGAGTTGAGGAAGGAGCCACAAAAACACAGATTTATGACTATAAAAATGTCTTATTACCTGGTATGACTAAGGAATCACTGCTTATAACTAATAATTTAAAATAGCCATGGAGTTGGAGGAATGCTCACAGTCCTATTCTTCAAGAATTTATAAAAAGAAATGGAATAATGAATCACCTACAAGCAAAGAGATAATAGTGGATTAAGCTACATTCTAACTAAGGCGAAGGTTGGAGTGTACAATATGTGATGTGATGGGAAAAGCAGGGATATTTGAACACAAAAAAAACTGGGTATCAGAAGTCAAGGTACATAGAACTGGAAAGAAAATACAACGGGAAAAGATGAATAAGTAATTCACCCAGAATAAGTACAGAACTGTTAATTAAACAGGTTTGTTTGAAGGCACTGTTTACTCCTGGACTCTGAACTTCAGTAATGTGGCCCTAACATGTCTTCTTCATCTCTGTGTTTCCAGCGCTAGTTATAGTGTTTAAAGCTAGGGACAAATTTCCTGAAAAAACAAACAAACAAAAAACACAACCAAAATTCTTAGGCCTCAGGGTCCTTTCCTTCCAAAACCCTTGGAAGGCCCCAAGCAATGTGTTCACAAGTTCATAAGTTATGCATTTGTTATTTTGTAAAATGTTTCATTTTGTAGTCTCTTATCAAAAACAGCCTCCAAAATTCCGTAAGTTTAGCCTCCTATAAATCTGAATCCAGCACTGCCTAAGATAGTAAATATTCAGTTAATATTTATGGTACTAATGAATACATAAAAAAAAAAGAATTTAAAGGTCAAACTTGAAAGAAGGGACCTTTACAACTATTTTTAAAATTTGGGGAAAGTATCTTAAAAGTGTTCAGCATCTTCCATATATTATAAAGATACTTATGATACTTTCCTAAATAAAAAAAATAAACACAAATAAAAATATATATTAATATTTGGGAAACGTCTGTGAGAGGAGAAAAAAGAACAAAACAAAGGAAAAAAAATAAATGTATTAAACACTTCATTTAAAAAAATACACACAAAAGCTGGAATATTTGAATAAATCTAATAAATGAGACTGAAAATATTAAGCTTTTTTCAGCAAAAGATGTCATGGGGCATACATATTTTATTTTCTCTAATAGCTATCAAGTACAGCCTTAAGCTACTCGTTCTAATTGCATAACAGATTATAGACGAAAGTGGGTGGCCACTGGAGAAGTAATATACTAATACAAGGAATTTCCAAATATTTCTAGAAAAATGTCTCATAGAAAGAGGCTATGATAATTGAGTAAGCTAATAAAACAATTAGGACACCTTTGGAGACGTTTTTGGACAAGCTAGTAGGTATTCTGTAAATATTTGTGAGAAACCAAATTAATAAACTGAGTGATTGAAATTTTTCACTGAACAGTCATTTTTGTATGTTAGATAAAAAGAAACGAAAATAAAGTTGTATTCCGAATCCTGTTTGTTATGTTCATGTTAAGAGAGGCAGCATTCAGCATATTAATGTGTTTGCTTCTCCTCTAATTTACGATTCCCTTCCTTCTTTAATGAGACCTGCTCTGCAGCCCATAAAATAATTGTTATGGTAAACTGACTTTTTAAAATTAGCTACACACCAGTTGGTCCAGAAACCTATTCCTCTAGACCATTCATGCACAAAATACCTTTGTGTGAAACCTTTTCCAAATGTGTAATGACTGGAGTTAGTCCAGAAGTTTGCCCTCAGAGTCTGTCAGTGGAAGCCGCCTTACAATTTCCTTTCCTCGCGAGCGTTTCCATGAGACTCTCTACCATGCGCGCATACTCAGGCCCCTCGCAGGCAGACACTGAAAATCCATTCAACCCCAGTGCTATTTCCAAACAACCTGTTTTCTTTAACCTGCAGAGATGGTACCGGACCCAGTGACCTAGCGTCTGTCTGCACAGCAGGGAGTATGAGGCAGAAGCCATTCAGAGATTCTCAAGGGAGCTGGAGGAAGATGTAGATGGAAACATCTAGCCTGTCTTTAGAACCATTAGCTCATCCTTTCATACGCTCATACACTGTTGTCCCTGTGTTAACTCTCACACTGTGATTGTTATTCCACCACCGTGACCCCTGATGGAAGAGGCTGCCTGAGATAGGAATGGTTGGCGTCATCCTGTCCTCAAAGGTGGAAAAGAGAGATAGATGTCTGTGAGTTGCCCCAGGGAGAGAGACATAAGCAGCACTAGCAGTATTTCAAAGTAATGAGGAGGGAGGCTTGAGATAGAGGACACAGGTTCATTTCCCCTACTTGCAGGCTCCTAAATTAAGTGGCTAAAAGGGCTGAATGCGCGCTAAAGGACCTAACTGATATCTACCACAAACGTTTTCCAGGTTTTGCTGTTTATGCTCATTGACACATACTGCATATCTGGAAGAAAAATGAAGCTTTGCTTTAGTATAATATTAGTACCCGTGTAACACTTAAAAACCCTAAGGGAAATAAAATAAACTGAAAAGGGGAGCTTTGTCATGGTTCAGCACATATCACATTATTCTACTTACTCAGTTTTTTTGTTCTTTCTTTTTTTTCTTCTTTCTTGAGAGCATGGTAGTTTATTGTACAAAGCATGGTTGTAAATTCCTCTACCTGCATTGATACATAAATTCTCTTTAAGTCTATTTTACTTTTGGCATTTGAATTGAGGATATGAACATTCGTTTAATTAATTTGACAAATATATTAAGAAACTTCATGCATAGGCCTTGTGCTGGATGCTAGAAATTGAGTAGTGAACAAAGGTGATGTACACTGGAAGTGCATATTACTTATTTTAAATACACTCTATATTTTCACAGATCTGTAGAACTGATCAATTTGGCACTTTATTTTGTAATAATTGAATATTTGAAATTAAGAGACTTACCCAGTACTAATAAAAATTTGTGTTAGAATGCGTCATCTCAAGGCAGACTTGATATTATTACTTAGAACACTGAAAATGTCAACCAAAGGACAGAGTCTGAGGGATAAGAGTATAGATTTAGGAAAATAGCTGATTGGCAACATGTAATTATAAACAATACTTTTTAGTAGGTAATGGAAAGAACGACAAACCAAGTTTTTCAGCTTTGACTTTTCTTCAGTGGACGTACCTATTCATCTTAAATATAACTCAAAGGGAAATGGTGATTCGTTTTCTAGAAATCTACTTTATGGCCCATTGCTAAAGAGTAAGATGAGTGGACAATTTACAGAGAGGAATTACAAATTGGAAACGACATAAGGGAACATAAGTTAGGTCAATACTTGTAGATTTTAAAAATGTAGGAAAGTTTATAAACAGGTAAGGAAGAAATGGCTGCAGCAAGCAGCAAACTTGTAACTCAACCAGGCTCTGTCCAGAGGCAGAGAACAAGGCAGAAAAACTCAGATCTAGAGCCATCCATTACAATGTAACGGTTATGGATAGAATCAAGTCAGATGCAAATGCCGAGTTCTATGAATAAAATGCAGTTCCATATATACATAGATAGATGCAGATATCAAATCAAGTTGAACTAATTAGGCTCTAGGTCAAAATAGCCTTCTGAAAAGTGTGTGTGTGTGCATGTGTGTGTTATGGAAAGGAGCCCAACAGCAGAGCTGAGACTAGAGGATTCAGCCAGCAATAGATCAGCATCAGGCTTCATTTGGTTGTGGGTAACAAATCTGCAGATGTGCAGCTGTTCTATAAACATTATAGTGTCTAGACTTTACTAAGCTTCAGCTAATTTAAGAGTATGGCTAATCTCTCTAGAGGTAAAGTGATTTCATAAGAAATGAGAGGAAGTAGTAAGAGATAACACACAGTTTAATCCCATTCTGTAATAAATATAACAAGTGGTGCATTCCTAGGCAACTGTTAAACATGATTTCAGAAAATTTTAATTTTTCTGCCTGTGAAAGTTTTTTTGTCCTTCAACAAACACAGCTTAACTACCTTACAACTATTTGGAGATAGTCGTGTTTATCAGCAATAGAGAGCTACCTGAATCAATTAGTTTAAGTTTTCAAAATACATAAATTTAAATGCATATGAAAAGTGTTCGAAAAAGGAGGGCATAGTAAATTTATATCCATTAAAATAGAATAAAAATCAGATGATAGCAACATCTTATTTTTAATTGTACAGCAATTTTAAGGGTTTTTTTTTTTTAAATAGATCACCTGAGAATAAAACTATGGAAAGAGCCAAAACTTTAGTTATGACTTTCTCACAGTTACAAAGACAGTTATCAGTAATATAGGTTGGGCATAAAAGGATACTGGAAGGTCAACTTCCTCTTTAAAATTAAAAAAACTTAAGTACTGGATCATGAAAGTTCAATTAGTGGTAATGGCCAGTATTTTTTAAAATAATTCATGCTAAATATAACAGAAAAATAATAGCACATTGAGTGCATCACTTGCAGTTTTCATAATACTTCCATTCCATTCGTGCTTTCGGCTATGTGTGCCAAATCACAATATAATACATATTTCTTATACGCTGGAGTCAAAAAGAGTTCGATTATTAGCTGGTCTTGAAATGGAAGTAGGGAGGAAGTGTCCTTATCCCTTTCTATATAGTCTCCTTCTGGCTGTACTTATTTTTCTTCATTCAAGTGTTCTGTGAATTTTGCTTTTTACCTGATTTCACTGCAGAAAACAAGGGGAGAGAAATATGGGAAACAATACTTTTTTTTTTTTTCTAATAGGCATCTCTTTAGAGATGATTCTGCCCAATAAACTGTACTACTAAGACTTCCTTCTAAAATCCCAACTTTCAGACACCCTTCAAAAAATTAATGAAATTAATATTGAAACCTAATGAAAAGGTTGATACTATCAACCAACATTAGTGTGATTCGTTTTCAGTTAATCATATCACTAAGCCTTAAAACTCCTGACACACATAAACATGCTGTCATTACAATTTTAAAGCATCTTTAAAAGAAGAACTCAAGTGAGTCAGACATTTTTTTTTTCTTTATCTGCTTCAGGTAAGGAAGGAATTTGCTGTTTCCATGTGACATTTAAAATTTCCATCATTTAAATTGTCCAAACTTTAAAGCATTTCAAATACAAATCCAAATCTTCTTTTGGCAGTCTATATGTCAGAAAGTTATCAAGGGAACAAAGCCAACTTTCAGCTTAATAAGATGATATATTTTTTTTTTTTATTTTATAAAATAGACATCCATTATCTACAGCTAAACTAAACTCTATAAACTATCATCCCAATAATTAATTCAAATTACCCTGTTTATAAGAATTATCAGAAAATAGGAATGGTAATAACTCCAAAGAGACATAAAATCAGAAGACAACTCATAGTTAAAAATGCAGCCCCACAGAACTACTAGATGAACTGCAATTGGAAAACCTGTTGGAATAATAGAAGAGACAGTGATAGTTCTAGCTTTTCTGTCCTCTTTTAGGAATGAAAGAAACATGACACATACTTTACTCATTGTGGATCTCGGTTTCCTATTTAGAAAAAGTAGCTTTGGGAACTCACATAATATCTACTTGCAACCTTGGTAAAGGGACCTAATGAATAAAACCATATAAATATGTGATATATGTGCCAGGGTATTGGATTCATAAACTGATGGTTCTGTGATGTTGGTCAACTAAATTCTCTCAGCCTCAATTTTCTCATCTGCAAAATGAGGCAATAGTTCTGCTCCACATGGTTACTGTGAGAATTTAGTTAGTAGATTTAAACCACTTAATGGAGTGTCCAAGATATAAAACATGTTCCATAATGATTTGCTATTATTCCTTGCTGAATTTTTTCATCTTCACATCCTGACTTCACATCCCGATTAGTGAAATTGTGAGGGTTAACGAGTAACACATTTGACTACTATCTCATTAGGTAAAAGGCGGTATGTAAATATTAAAATCCATGAGAGCATGGACTACACGGTTACACTTATAAACATTCTTGTAGATGGACTACAGAACAATATTAGTGATGAAATATTTATTTATTCCTAATCCTAAAAAAAAAAAATTACATTTATTCACCATATTCCATGACCTAAAATGTTATGTAGCACCCAGTTTAAAAGCAAAAATAATGGCTTTCCCAGTGTTGATCCTGGCTATATACAGATTTAATATCTATAATTAATCAGAACAAAATGCTAATTTGAATTTAAAGTTTATTTTAATGCACTTTCAGAATATGACTACTGTGTTAACTGTCTTGTATTTGTAATGCTTCTTAAAGGCTATTAGTTACTCATTAAAAATCAGATTAAAACTTATACCACCTTTCTGGTGTCTTGGCTTTCATTCCATCTTCTTTTAGCCAAATCATACTGACTTCCACCCACTCACTGGACAGCGAGTGAAACTGCTCCAGGCTAGGATTATCACAGTGTGAAAGTCAGATGCAATGATAAAAGAATCTAAGATTCATTTCACCCATATGGCATATTCATTTTTTATAGAGCTGCTTCTTTGGTTTGGAAAATCACCTATTTTATTTTATTCATTAGATTTGCTTATTTTTAAACTGTACAAACTGTCAGAGTTGAAGCTACATTTTATCTACATTTGTAGATAAGATCAAGTTACATGTAAGTTACAACTCTGAAGCTATTTGTAAGACTTGCTTTTTAAAACTAATCAAAAGACTTATGTGACAGTGGCTTAAACCATAGGATGTTGATTTTTCACTTATTAGGAAGTCTCAGGGTTGGTGGTTGCTGGGTTAGTACATAGACTCAATAGGCTCAGGTCTCTGGGTTAGCATTTTGATAATTCCCTTGGCCCTCTCATTATAACAAGACAGCTACATCCAATGAAGCCATTTTTATTATTGTTATTATTATTATTATTATTAAAGAAAAAAAAAGGAGATCCAAGGTGCTGGAGTTAAAAAACACTGTGCCTTCTTCCTTCCATGAACAAATTAAAATTACAACTAAAATATAGAACAATCAATTTGAGAACCATCTGAAGTCTGGCTGACCAGAAGTTTTATAAGAAGAGTTTTATAACAAAGACTATAAAGAATTAGCCACATCAAGACTGGTAGGAAGGGCAGAGATGAAGAATTGTCTAACACCAAACCTCCATGTGGTGGTTGAGAACTGGGAGGTGGTTCTCAGCCATGGTGGTTCCTCCCAGAGAAGCAAGTGACCTCAGCCCCTCACTGACTTCCCTAGCTCCAAATACTTGTGGCATGAAAAGGAGCTCCCACAACATCTGGCTATGAAAAGCAGTGGGGATTCTGACCATCCAGGTGGGACTGAAGGTGGCAGGAAAACCAGGTTTCCTCTCAAAAGGCCCTCATACAGACAATCTCACTGCCAGGCACTCACCTTGGGCTCTAGCAGAGAGACAGTAACTTGGTAGGTGTCTAAGACATATGGTGGAGGAGGGGGAGGCTGACTGAGTTGTGTTGTTTCAGGTTCTGTGCCGGAAACAGTCACCATTTCCCTGTGAGGAAGTCCTCCTCCCCTGAAGCTGGCAGGCAGCTGCAATCTTTCCTGCATTAAACTCACCCCCACATATCTGAATTTGATTGACCTGATGAGCTCTGCAGCTCCACCCTGCTGACTCAATGGGACCCTGCCCCACCCAACTCTCCCAATTCCAGAGGCACTTTCTCCAAGGGCAGCCAGCTCTGCCTTCATTGTACTCTTTCTTGTAAAACTATCAAAGTACCACAAAAACCAGGTGGGCAGCGATTGGCCTTGTTGTGCTCTGAAACTCCTGTTGAGTAGCTCCAGGCTCAGCACTAGCACCAAATTAGAATTTACATTAACCTCTTGACCACAACTCTTCCCACTCTAGTGACTCCCAGAGACCCTGTCTCACCCAATTTGTATACTGCAGCAGGCTTTATCAATAGTTGGATCTTAAGGAAGCCAACAGGTGGAAGCAGGCCCCAGGGTGTCCTGGTATTTTGCAGAGCTACACCAGGCCCAGTACTGGTGGCAGATGTCCTTAGTTCACAGTGTGGTATCTCCCATGTGCTTTCAGGTTTAGCACAGATAGCAAACAACTGTGGATCACTTTGTAGCTCTTACCAGGTAGTCCCCAGCCAGTCACAGACAGTGGGTGATTACGGCCTGCACCAAAACTTCGCCCAAGAGGCCCTAGAACCAACATACTTGGAAGTGGGCTTCAGACCACAGCAAAGCACCAAGCAATTAGCTCCACAAGTGGCACACCCAAAAGTCAGCTTCAATAGGCACCACAGACCACTGGGGCAAATCCCACTCAGTGGGGTAAGCCTCCACACAGCAGCCTGTAAGCTGTGGACATGGCCAAATCCCACAGCCAATCATCCTGAGGACCAATCCTAACCATTGTTGTCCCAATAACAACCAAGGCTCAGCTATAACAGGAAAGCACACACAACACACACAAGGGACATTCCTAGAGCACCCAGTGCAGATAACCAGGGAGATTGTGCCACATGGCACTGACTACATAAGGTTACCAAGTTAAGATTGAGGAATATAGCATATCTACTTACTACATAGTAATATAAACAGAGAGGCAGTCAAAATGAGGAAACAAAGAAATGTATCCCAAATGGAAAAACAGGAGAAGACACCAGGGGAAAAAAAAAAAAAAAGAAGAAAAAAAAAAACTAAACAAAATGGATACAAGCAACGTATCTGATACAGGATTCAAAACAATGGTTGTAGGGATGCTCAAGGAACTTAGTGAGAACTTCAACAAAGAGATAGCAGCATAAAAAAGGACATAGAAACCATTAAAAAGAATCAGTTAGAAATGCAGAATACAATAACTAAAATGGAGAATGCACTAGAAGGAATCACCAGCAGACTAGATGAAGCAGAGGAATTAATCAGTGATTTGGAAGACAAGGTAGCATAAAACACCCAATAGGAAGAACAGCAAAAAAAACAAAAACCAAAAAAAACAAAACAAAAACATAGAGGATAGTTTAAGAGACACATTTTAGTGTAACAACATTCACATCATAGGGTACCAAAAGGAGAAGAGAGAAAGCAAGGGATTGAGAACCTATTTGAAGTAATAGTGACTAAAATCTTTCCTAACCTGGTGAAAGAAATAGACATAAAAGTCCAGGAAGTGTGGAGAGTCCCAAACTAGGTGAATCCAAACAGGCCCACATCAAGACACATTATAATTAGAATGGCAAAGGTTAAAGACAAAGAGAGAATCCTAAAAGCGGAAAGAGAGTCAGATAGTAATTTATAAGGGAGCTCCCATAAGATTGTCAGCTGATTTCTCAACACAAACTGCAGGCTAGAACGGACTGGCACAAAATATTCAAAGTGATGAAAAGCAAGGACCTATAACAAAGATTCCCCAGCAAAACTATCATTTAGAATCAAAGGACAGATAAAGAGTTTCTCAGACAAGGAAAAGCTAAAAGAGTTCAGCATCACCAAACCCATATTACAAGGAATGTTAGGGGGACTTCTTTAAAATTGAAAGAGAAAAAAAAATCAAAATTATTAATAATAAAATTGTAATGTCTGTGACAATTACTTTTGATGTGAATGAATTAAATGCTCCACTCAAAAGACATAGGAGGGCTGAATGGACAAGAAAACTATATCCTTGCATTTGCTGCCTACAAGAGACTCACTTCCGATTGAAAGACATACAGATGGAAAGTAAAGGGATGGAAAAAATGTTTTGTTTTGTGAAAATGGAAATAAAAAAAATCACATACACACAGAAAAAAGCTGGGGTAACAATGCTTATACCAGACAAAATAGACTGTAAAACAAAGGCTATCATAAGAGACAAGGAAGGACCCAATAATCCCACTTCAGGGTATTTATCTGAAGAAACCCAAATGCTACTTTGAGGGACATGTGCATTCATATGTTCATTGCAGCATTGTTTATAATGGCCAAGATGTGGAGGTAGCCTGGGTGTCTATCAATGGATAAATGGATAAAGGGAAGGTGGTACATACATACACTAGAATATTGTTCAGCCAAGGAAGGGAATGTGTTCTTGCCATCTACGGTGGCATGGATGTACCTGGAGGGTATTGTTTGAGTGAAGTAAGTCAGACAGCAAAAGACAGATGCAATGTGATTTTGCTTAAATGTGGAATCTAAAGAACAAAATGAACAAACAAACCAGAAACAAACTCATAGATACAGAGAATATATCAATGGTTGCCAGATGAGATGGAGGTTGGAGGTGAGTGCAAAAGGGAAAAGGATTAAGAAATAAACAGGTTGTTACAAATTACTTATGTGGATGCAAGTTATAGCATAAGAAATATAGTCAATAATAAAGTATTAACTATGTATTGTGACAAATGGGTACTAGACTTTTTGGGTGATAGGAGGGAGGGGCTTGAGGAACAGGGTAAAAAAGATGAAGGAATTAAGAAGTACAAACTGATAGTTACCAAATAGTCTTAGGCGTGTAAAGTAGAGCACAGGGAATACAGTCAATAGCACGGTAATAACTGTGTATAGTGTCAGGTGGGTACTAGTCCACTCAGGGAGAACACTTCTTATACAAATGTCTAACCACTATGCTATACACCTAAAATTAATATAAAGTAATACTGAATGTCAACTGTAATTTATAAAAAAAACAAAAAACAAAAAACAAAACACATTACAAAGAAGGGAAAAGGGGAAGAAGAATAAGAGGTCTAAATTTCCAGGTGTAAAAAAAAAAAAAAGTCATGGGAATGTAATGTACAGCATAGGGAATATAGTCAATAATATTGTGATAGCATAGTATGGTGTCAGCTGTTTGCTGAATTTACCATGGTGATCACTTCTTTAGGTCTATAAATGTTGAATAACTATGGTGTACACCTGAAAATAATATATTTTAGGTTACTATATTTTAATAAAAATCTTTTAAAAAATAAAATAAAACAAATTGAAAAACGAAAAAAAGAAACGAAAAGAACAAAAAGCAGTCCAAGAGGTTACCCGAAAGATTTTGCCTTCAGTGCCATTGATTAGAACTCTGTTACTTATCCAGTCCTATACCCGAGACTATACCCGAAGTCCTATACCCTATACCCTATACCATATCCAGTCCTATACCCGAAGACAAACCTCTTCTATGGCTGAACAAAATCAGGTGACTAGAAACAAGGAAGAAATTAGGAAATAACTTTGGTATACACTTCTATGAGGATCTGAGAAAAAAAGAGTGTTTTAAAAACACAATCATAGATCCAATCTAATCAGTTCCTAAATCTCTTTAGAAGCAAAAGAAAACATAAACTAATTATGATTGAATTTGGTCCAGGGCCAAACATTATAAATTTTAATATGCAAGTCTATGGCAAATACCATATATTTGACATATATTCTAAAACAAAATAAAAGCTTTTCTTCTTGCACCATATTTTATATATCCTCTAATTTAATTTAATTAACATGTCACAGAATTGTGGCTTGATTCCATTGTGCAGCAAGAAGTTCAAAATTTATTGACCTAGTTCAGCGTCAGTAATAAAGGGACCATATGTGCAGTCAATTTAACAAAAACAATATGAGAACATATTTCTGTAACAGAAGAGAAGTTTTTATACCTGGAATTTTCAAAAAGACACTTAGCGTGTTTAAACTTATGACAATAAGACAAGTTTGTTGAGAGCTAGATAGTCTGCCTTTAGAAAATTGAATATATGGGAACTATGAAGCAAATCATGAACAGAAAAAGTAACAGCAAGTTTTGTCTAGATTTTGAGTCTGCTCAATAACAGTTTTGTCTGCTATTTTTAGCAATATCCTGTAAATGGAAAGAGCACAACAATCTAAAGCAAAATATAAAAATATTTTTCCTCTTTTTTGAGTAAAAATTTTTAAAATGTCAGTATTTCATTTTCATAAGTCAAAGCATATTTTATTTATATAGGATATATTTCTTAATTTTAATTAAATGAATATGGTATTTAAAATCTAAGATAACTATGGTAATGCAGAATTATTCTCAAATGCTTACATAATTAATATGATTAAGTAAGCAATGGTACTTTAATAACTTTGTATTAATAAACATTTTCTTTTAACTAAAATAATCTTCACTTGATTGCCTCCTATTTTTCTAATTCACTTTTGGATATTAAAGCTATAAGGTAGTTAGTAATTATAGATAATTTTTCAATATTTCATATGCAATTAAACATAAAAGGTAAGAATACATTTCACAGGAATTGGTGTGGCATAGCTTTCTACAAATATTAACAGCAATGAACATTTAAATAATCAACATCATAAAGATAAGATATAGTATTAATTATCTAAAGAAAATATATTGCACAAACAGAAGGTAATGACTGTATTTTGGTTGGTGGATAAAAAATATGTTTTGTAATAAAAATGTAGAAATTGCACTGGAACAAAAGTGTGATTACTCAATTAAAATTATTAGGGAAAGGTTTTTCACCTCAGCATGTATAAAACTAGCAACAAGAACAGTGCTCTAACAAATATGTTTTGCTAAAAAAAAAAAAAGAAAAAAGAAAAAAAGAAAGAAAGGAAGGCAGGAAGGAAGGAAGGAAGGTAGGAAGGAAGAAAGGAAAGCTAAGCTAAGTCTGTTGTGTAAGTATCTACATCAAATCAGGCTCCCAAGAATAGTTGCTTAGAATTTTCTAGCATCAGAGCTAATGCTTGGAATTTGCTTGCATTGATGTCTTTTCATTAATTCCCTTCCAATGGCTACAGCCTACTGTTGCCTTTTGCCTGGCCTATCTCTATTTCATGTCATGACCCACAGAGTCCCGGAGTGACCTTTCTCCTCTTTTCATCACTAGTGCTACTGGCTTGACCAGGAAATCAGGTCTGACATTCCTAACTCTCTGTGCTTTTGAATTGTCAAGGAAAACCAGAGTGTGCTGCAGGTGCTACTCTCAATGTACAAAGTTCCACCAGTGGCAAGTCACCATACTTTTATATTTTCTGAGAAAATTGAAGTTAAAAAAAAAAGAAAAAAAAAGAAAAAAAAAAGAAAAGAAAAGAAAAGAGGGAAAGGGAAGAGCTAGGTCATGATGGAAGTGAGTCATAAGAAAGAGCTTCTTTTTATTCTGTCAATAATCATATTTAAATTTGAAAGGACAATTTGTTTACAATCAATACTGTGCTGATCCATACTGTGTCAAAAAGATTTGTGTACAAGCAAGAGATTGGTTGTGGAAAATAATGTAATATGGTATCCAAGCATTGGGGATTAGAGGAAAAAAAAAACAACAATAAGGTAAAGAGGCTTTTGAGTCACCTAGCAAACATGTATAATTATCATATAACTCTTTCAGAAAAATGATACAGATTTTTAACATTCAATATGGAAGCAAACTTTTGGAGATTAACCTATTTAAATGCATGGATGTTTGTCTACGTAAATTAGTTTAATCTCTACTAGGCACATAAATCCAGTGCTTTCACTTCCCAAATTCCTAGGCCAAAGCAGTTTCTCTTCTTTTAATACAAAATTGACATAACCCAAGCCCCCCATCCTATCTGATTACAGAAAATATATGTCTTTCACAGATTACCTTCCATACTATTTCTGAGGATTTCCCCAAAATGCTTCCCTAGTATAACAAATTAATACAGGTTGCCTCTTGTCATGTCTTCATGCACTGTCCTTCTAGCATTTTTTGTTGTTTTATCTCGTCTCTCAATTACTTCTCTGAATGCTGCCTGTTTCCAGACAATGGAATGATTCTGCACTATTTTTGCAAAGCATAGTTAATACCAGTTTGCAATATGTAACACAACTTTGCTAAACTTCAATTATAACATCATGAACTATAATGCACCTTAAAAATTGATATCATCATATCATTTCACTGATATATGGAACCTAAAAAAAAACACAAAATAAATGAACAAACAAAACAGAAACAAACTCATAGATACAGAGAAATAACTGACACTTGCCAGATAGGAGGGAAGTCAGCAGTATGGGTGGAAAAAGGTAAAGGGATTAAGCAGTACAAATTGGCAGTGGTAAAATAATCATGGGATATAACATACAGCACGGGGAATATAGTCAATAATATTTAATAACTATGATGGTGTCAGGTAGGTATTAGACTTATTGAGGGATCACTTTGTAAGTTATATAAATGATCACCACTATGCTGCACACCTGAAATTAATATACTATTTAATGTAAACTGAAATTGAAAAAATATACAAAAATAAAGTAAAACAAAAAATGGGTATCAGATAATATAGTCTTAGAATGAAGCAGTCTTCACTTCTAGGATCATCCATTTTCTTGAATCATTTTTGTGTAAGGTTAACTTTTCTCCTCATTCTTGCAGTTAAATTACCACTTTTTTGTGAGTGCACGTGTGTGCATGTGTGTGCATGTGTGTGTGTGTTTGGGGTTAGGGAGGTGGATAGGGGGAGGATGAATAAGCATTATAGTAATCTCCTTCAGCTCTGATCCCTAATGACATCCTAACAACTTCACCTGATTGCCTTTATTTAGACTTCATCACTGGTTTAAGATTGCCTCACATCTGCAGGAGCCAATGTGGCTTTGAAATTGACCTGACAAGAATAAGAGCATTTCCCTAGCATAATTTCAATGTCCAACCTGAAGTACAAAGACTGTTTATAAACCCCTTATTTGCCATTTTATCAATGTAAATAATTTCAAAATCTAGATTCCACTTTGAGCAACAGAAGAAACTCTCGGAAATTTAAAATAGCAGTTTATCTCAACTGCATAAGCATTACTGCTTCTGTATATGAGAGCACTGAGTAAGTGAAAATTACTGTCTCTTATGGAATATCTTTTACTATTTCAAATAAAATGCACCTTTTAAGAATGACTGATGACTCATAATTTAGTATTTAGTGCATAAAACTTTGAACAACTGCATTTGAGTATAGTTTTTTTTATATTCACAGTCCAACCATTTTATTTTATAGTGCCATATAACAACCGTAGCATAATTCTTAAGTAGTTCATATGGAATTTGAAAATTTGAAATGATTTTGAATTATTTATACTATAATACAAAGTTGAAGAAAGATAAACCAAAAAGGAACTTTGAGCAGAAGGTTTTAAACTTCAAGTTGGAATAAACTCATCTCATGTCTTCTTTATTGTCATGTTAAAAAATAATCTCCAATGAATAATTACACTTATAAAAAACAGACTATATTTGAGTCTCTATTTTCTTCTTTGATTTATTGATATTTATTTTCCTACCCTACATTATTAAACGCTTTCATAAATATATCCCACTTATCATGTTGCAGTGTTACACAACAAGTTTGAAGAAGTGATACTTACAGACCATTTAATCAAAGCTATATCTGATGTATATATCTTTTAAAAGTTCTGACAAATAATTGGCATATTTATAGCATGTATTTAGCTTGCCACTTCTAGAAGCAGAAGAGTTTTATTCATATTTCACACTGAATTCATTAAATACCTTCCATATCACAAGTCCTATATGGGATATTTATTCCACAGGGCTAATAAGTCAATCTCTTCAAATGTTTCCCAGCTAGTGGGAGTGGTTAACAAATAAATTGACAATTATAATTTAATGTAATAAGACATTGATGAGGCACTAAAAGAATGCTCAGGAGGGACACCAGGGCAAGGGAAAGCCAATCGATTTCTCCATAGCACTTCCCTACTAAGGAGTGATCCCTTTTGCTTCTGCCTTTTTTGTTTCAGTTATACCTTGGCAAAGGCAGTGAAATCTAAATTAGCTTCTACCAAAATTATGTCTCCTTTCCCCCAGACAGAGAAAAAAAAGAAAAACCAAACCAAACAAAACAACCTTAAAACACATAGTATATCAGAGAAGAAGAAAGCAGAACAGTCCCCCTAAATTGGTTTAGTAATGCCTTTAAGTCCTTTGTAATACCTTGTAATACCTCTATAAGGAGCATTTGGATTGTCTTCCAAGTTCTCTTAATAGCACCTGTGTGCTTGCAGAGACTCAAAACATTTCACTTTGTATAGGACCCTACAATTAGATTGCAGTCATGAATTGATTCCAGAAACATTTATTGATTCCACAAACATTTATAGAACCCCTACTATGCCAAAGACTCAGTGAATACAATGGTGCATAACAGAGATATAATGTTGTTCTCAAGGAGTTTAATGTCTAATGAGGGACACTGGAGAATAAGTAGACAAAATGTAGTGTAAATGCTATAATAAGGCAATAGCATCTGGTTACTTGGGAGCAGTCAAAAAAAGTCTTTTTAAGGAAGTTGTAATGTAGGAACTCAGCTTCCGCTCCCCACACAAGAACGCAGGATATGGTGAGGCCAAAAAGGAACAATGACAGAGCCATAAATACGGAGGTCATACCACTATATTCTCCATGGTGGCTGTTCGAGACACAAAATCAAACATCCACCAGTACCCCCACGCAGGGTCTTTCTGTACCAGTCTCATAGGCGGCTGGGCGAGACACAGGAAGTAGGATCCGTACGATCTGCACCATCGTCAATCCGTTCTTGCTAACCGCACTAGCTACCTGTAATCCGTGCTTGTTAATGTAGCCATGGCAGTTATATTAGTGGCTAATGGCTAACTGGTTACAGCCGATAGCCAACTAATTACCACTGATGGCTGCTACCCAAACCATCACCTTTCCACATGAGGCTGAGAGCCTGGAAACTGCTCTCTGGGTTCTGTCTCTACAGAAGTCATAGTTTGATTGCTGACCTGAAGAGTGAGAAGGAGTTAGCTACTCTAAAGGAGAAAACAAAAAGAAAGAATATACCAGAAGGGTGAAGAATACACACAAAGTCCCAAAACCGCAAAAAAAAAAAAGCACGCTGTTTTCAAGAAACTTGAAAGAGTTCAATTTAGCTAGATCATGGACAGATCCAATGTTTTGGGGTAGCTTGAGAAGAGGCGTGTCAAGTAATCACAGCACTGTGTTTGCTGGAGTCAGCAGGCTTTTTTAAGGATATGGACTTTTAGACTGAGAGTAATAGAGAAACATTGAACAGTTTTAACCCAGAGTGATATGATCAGATTTCATTTTAGACAAAATATACTGACTACTTGTGGAGAATAGATTTCTAGGACTTTAAATCAAGAAGCACATAAGTATACGTTAGAGCTTACTACCCCCACCACAGTGTCTGTTTCGGCTCCAGTTTAAGCAATGCCCCAAATTTGCTCAGCACCAACTAACTCCCGGGTCCTCAGTGCATTTAGTGGTTTAGTGGAGTTAGTGATTTTTCGTGGTTTAGTGGAAGGACTGTTACACACCCCTTAACATCCTGACATGATCAGCTTTCCTGACAACTCATGTGAGGGTTGTTCTTACACACCTCCATCCTACCAACTATAGCAAGACCCACAGCTGCTCTGATGTCCAGGCACACAGAGGCTCTCATTCTTTCTCCTCTTCCAGATTCAGATATCCTGGAGGCATGAGATCTGACTTCCCTAGAAGCTGCATGAAGGTACTGAGTAGAATTGAGTTTGAGATGTTCCTGGGGTATTTCATTGGCCAATTGTTTATGTAGATCTGGATCTATTACATAGGAAAAAAAGCTGGACTATATTTGTAAATCTAGGTCACTCATAATTGAACTATTGTCATGAATGGGATCACCTAGAGTATTCAAAGTAAGAGAAGACAGAACCTTGAGGGAAAACTAATATACAAAACATAGGAAAGGGAGGAAATATTCAAGATGGAGGAGTTAACAATGTGCCTGCTTCCTTCCATGAACATATTAAAATCACAACTAGAGAACCATCAACCATAGAAAAATCAACCTAGAGAACCATCTGAAGTATGGCTGAACAGAAGTTTCATAAGTAAGGATACAAAGAGGAAGCCACACTGAGACTGGTAGGTGGAGTGGAGATGCAAAACAGGTTGCCCCAAATCTCCGTGTGGCAGTTATGAATCAGGAGGGATATTTCAACCATGGAGATTCCTCTTGAGGAGCTAGCTTCACACTGGCCACACCAGACCCGAGTACTGGTGCCAAGAAGAAGGATGCCCACCATATCTGGCTCTGACCAGCAGGGGAGATTCCAACCAGACCACCCAGGTGAACTAGAAGGCTGCAGGAAACTCACACATCTTCTTAAACAACCCATGCACAGACTCTCTCACCCCCAGGAACTCACCCTAGACTCCAGTGGAGGGACGGTGAAGAGGGAGGCATTGAGAGCATCGAGGGGGTCAGGCTGAGGTGTGTGGCTCCAGGACAGGACTAAAGGGCAGCCACCATTTTTCCTGTTTGAGGTCCTCTCCCATGTGACTGGCAGGTGGCCATAATCTTTCCTGTGGTGAGCCCAGCCCCATATGGCCAAATCTGAATCTAATTGGTCTGGTGAGATTTGCTGCTTCATCTGCTAACTCACTGGGAATCCGCCCTACCCAACTTCCCGAACACCAAAGGCACTTTTTCATGAGCACACAGCCCCCACCCACAAAGCATTCTTCTTTGGAAAATGATCAGAGTTCAATAGCATGAGGTCAGTGGCGACTACGCTCAGTGTGTTCTGAGACTTTTGCTGAGTAGCACCAGGCTCAGCACTGGTACCAAACCAGAGTTCACATTAACCTGGTGACCATAACCCTTCCCACTCTAGTGACTCCCTGGACCCTACCTCACCCAAGTTGTATATGTCAAAAGTCTTTATCAGTGGCTAAATCTTAATGAAGCTGCCAGATAGCAGGAGGCCTTGGGCTGTCCTGTTTTTTTGCGAAACTAACCCAGGCTTGGTACTGGTAGTAGCCATCCTCAGTACACAGTGTGTCCTTTGCTATGTGCCTCCAACTTTAACATAGGCAGCAAACAGCTGCAGATAGCTTTATAACTACTACCAGGTAGTCCCCAGCCAGTCACAGGCAGTGGGTGACCTGGGCATGTACCAAAGCCCCTCCCAAGAGACCCTAGAACCAATGTACTTCGAAGTGGGCTTCAGACCACAGCAGAGCACCACCCAATAAGCCCTACAAATTGCACATAGAAAGGGCGGTCTCAAAAGACACCAGAGACCATTGGGGCGAATGACATTTAGTGGGATAAGCTGTCTATACAGCAGCCCATAAGCTGTGCATGTGGTCAAACCCCAGAGCCTGTCAGCCTGAGAGTCCATCCTACCCACTGATGTGCAATAGCAATCAAGGCTCAAATATAACAGGAGGTCACACACAACAAATACAAAGGACACTCCTGGAACACCCGGAATAGGTGACAAGGGAAAATGTGCCAGGGGCCTACAGGGTACCTACTATATAAGGCTACCATGCTAAGTCTAGGGAATATAGCAGACTTACATAATACATAGAAATAAACAGAGAGACAGCCAAAATGTAGAAACAAATATATTCCCAAATGAAAAAAAAAAAAAAAAAAAAAAAAACACAGGAGAAAACTCCAGAAAAAGAACTAAACAAAATGGAGTCAAGCAACCTATCAGTACAGAATTCAAAACAATGGTTATAGAGATGCTCAAGGAACTTAGTGAGAACTTCAACAAAGAGATAGCAGCATAAAAAAGGACACAGAAACCATAAAAAAAGAACTGGTCAGAAATGAAGAATACAATAACTAAAATGATGAATGCATTAGAAAGAATCACCAGCAGACTAGGTGAAGCAAAGTATTGAATCAGTGATTTGCAAGACAAGGTAGCATAAAAACCCCAATTACAACAGGAAAGAAAGAAAGAAAGAAAGAAAAGAAAGAAAGAAAGAAAGAAAGAAAGAAAGAAAGAAAGAAAGAAAGAAAGAAAGAAAGAAAGAAAGAAAGAAAGAAAGAAAGAAAGAAAGAATCCAAAACAATGAGGATCATTTAAGAGACCTCTGGGACAACATTAAGTGTAACACATTCACATCACAGGGGTTCCAGAAGGAGAAGAGATAAAACAATGGACTGAGAACCTATTTGAAGAAATAATGACTGAAAACTTTCCTAACTAAACATACAAGTCCAGAAAGCACAGAGTCCTAAACAAGATGAAGTTGAACAGTCTCACACCAAGACACATAATTAGAATGGCAAATGTTAAAGACAAAGAAAGAATCCTAAAAGCAGAAAGAGAAAGGCAACTAATTAATCATAAGGGAACTCCCTTATAAGGGATTTTGTGCCAATCCCTTCTGTGTTCCAGAAGGGATTGGCACAAAATATTCAAAGTGATGAAAAGCAAGGACCTACAACCAAGATTATTCTACCCAGCCAAACTATCATTTAGAGTTCCTTGATTCAAAAATAAAGGAGTATAATGCTCTAAGAAGATGTGAATTGCTGCTAAGAGATTGCATGCAATAAAGGCTGAGAGGTGTCATTTAGATTTAAGTACAATTTTAGGTAAGAGAATTTAAAAAAACTTAGCAAGAAAAAATTTGTTGGAGTGGTTAGAGTTGAAAGAAAAGGAGTGTGTTTATGGATTGGTGGTACACTATGAAGATTTTGAAATGGATAAAACAGATGAGACAGAAAAAAATACTGGAAAGAAGGTTATCTATTTATCTATCATTTCTTGTTTGTTTTAAATTAGAGAGACTTGAACATTTTAAAATGCTTATGAAAAGGCACAAGCTTATGAGCACGTTAAAAGAAAGAGGTTCAACACATAGAAAATAGGAGAGAATTTCTGATCAGTTAACAAACCAACTACCGTGGACCATAAATGGCCCAACGATTCACTGATTTGTTTTAAACCCATAAAGTATTCTAGAGAGAAATTTCCCACAAATTATGTGATTTAGATTTCACTTGAAAATTTGGAAGATTTGGCAACTTTTGGGTCCAGTATTTCATATGGAAATAGCTATGATGACCAAATAATCACCATTATCTCTTTCAAAAGAAGTTAAGTGTGGGTGCTTGCTCAATATATTTATCCATACTGAACAGGCCTCTGTAAGTGTTTAAAACTGCACAGGCTGAACTGTAGAATAACAATAGAATGTATAACACCTAAAAAAGTTGAAAGTTATGGATTCAAAAAATTAAAGAATTGTAACACAAGTTAAGAAAGTAAAGAAACAAGGGGATATAGCTAAGTTTCTACCTGTTTTGGTAAAAAGTTCAAGAAGTTCTTGACTAACGGCACCTTTGCTCTCCGGAGTCCTGGCAAGATATTCTTTGAGAAGAGAGGGTAGTTCATTACTGAAAATCTTGATGATAATAGTTTGTAGGAGCAGGACTAAAGAAAAATGTATGCATGATATTCAGCGTAATTAACATATTTAATTTTTTTTGTGATTGGAAAAGGTTTTAAATAAAGTATTACTGCAAACAATGCTAATAATAATAAATGCATTTATGGAGCACTTATGGTATTCCAGGCACTACTCTAACCTCTATAAGTGAAACACCCCATATAATCTTCACAATCAGCCTATAAAGTGATTTTACTCTCCCATTTTACTTCATTAAAAGATGATTGTGCCAATTATATAAATGTCAGGTTTTATACTGCAAAATGGAAATTTCTCAATTTGATGAGATTTAGAACCATTATCTCCTTTAAATATGTCTACCTAAGGAGGATTAATAAGCTAAATCTCCTTATCTTCATTTCATTATTAATTTTAATAAATATTGAAATATTACAAGGAACTTCACTACCACTAAATATTGCTGAAGGCATCAGCTGTGAACTAAATAGTTAAGTATTTCACCTTGCACTATCTATGTTTAAATTAATTCATGAGCCCCTAGAATGCATAACCAAAGCAACGTCTTCTCCAGTGATATTTCATCTGCACTGGGTAGTTTAAATGTCATCCCCCTGGGAAATGAGTATCTGTGGTAGATGAACTTTCTGCTTAAAATTCTGAGATTGTGTAAGTAACATACCAAGTTAGCACATAAAATACTCATCTGAGTTATTACTAATAAATACTAAAAATAACATGCAACAGTCTATACAACTATTTATCTTTATATCTATACATATAAAGGATAAAACATGCAAAGATTTCCAGGTTAAACATTTTAAAGGAAATGCCTGTGTTTTCTTTCTCAAGAAGTTTAATATTGCTGTTTTTTTTTCATACTGATTAGTGTGTGCACATAAATAGGTATTCCCTATGCATTTTATTTTCAATTATTCACATGTGCAATTATGTCATACAAATAAAGGTCAAAATATGAAAGAAAAATTAAAAAGCTACCATATACAAGTGGCTTAATGGAGTGATGGCTTATTGAATGAAATAGTAGTGTTTACTATTAACTGATTGTGTATAGTTAATACTTTGTGTCATTTGTTATTGCACTGTGGTATAAAAGAGTGCAGTGTAAAATTGGGAACTATAGGGAGTTGACATTTAAACTCTATGGCAGGCCTTTCCATGGGGGAAAGGGTGGACTAATGAAGTACGACTACATGGAATGACCTTAACATTATAAGCACACTCATTTATTTCATATCTGTTGTCTGGAATTCTTGTTTGTCAAATTAAGAGGTACTTCTCCATTGGGAACCTAAGGCAATGTAGAAGTAAGAACAGTTGATTAAAATCGGTGATGCAGGAAGAGAGGGCACTTTTGCTTTGAAGCTTAACATATAGCTTTCTTCATGACACCCAAGAATTACCTTCTCCTCTCCACGTGAGCACATAGCCCCCCTTGATGTCAAAGGGAGCTGCATTTCCCTAATGGGAAGAAAACAGGCTTGCTGAAGTTAATTATCAGACTGTTTTTGGCCTCACTTAACTGCCTCGATTAGTGGCAGTGGAAGCCTAATAAGTAGCTCACGTTGTTCCTCACCTGATTTTCCAAGATAGGGAACAGAGGCAAACGCTAAAAGCGAAAAGGTATGAGCTGTGAATAAATACACCTACAGCACCTAAACGGAATTCAGGGGCTTTATTTAGCAGCAAGGACTTTAGCTAGATTTCCCAGCAAAGCAGTTTAGGCTGCATTCACTCTCAACTGGTGTGTCACTTTGTTATGTTGTCCCGATGCAAAGCTAAATGGCACAATTGTTACACATTGTCATGCAGCGTCTCTAGTCATGCTACCCACACAAGAACCCAGGAAATGGTGAGGCCAAAAAGGAACACCCACGGAGCCATAGATCGGGCGTCATACCACTGTATTCTTGCTGGTGGCTGGATTGGAGACACAGGAAGCAAGAACCACAGGATCCGCAACCTGACATACACTTCTTTGCCAACGAACCTCACTTGCTAACTGCGATCTGCTGTTGCTAGCTTAGCCACGGCAGTTATATCAGTGGCTAGTGTCTAATGGGTAACAGCTGATGACCAACTAGTCACAGCTGATGGCTATCTACTACCGAGTCACTACCTTTCCATGTGAGGACGAGATTCTGGAAACTGCTCTCTGGGACTCTGTCCCACACACATTTAATAAATAAAATATTCAAATCAACACATAAATATGTTACCCACCAGGTAAACCAAACTCTATGTGGAAGGGGCATATTTATTTCAGAACAAGTTAACAAATCATTTTATTGCTGGTGTGTGTGTGTGTGTGTGTGTGTGTGTGTGTGTGTGTGTGTGTGTGTGTTTAAAGGGAAACTTATTATTCAATCTGAGACTGAAACAGTGCTTGAGTCTTTCACAGGCGGTCATATTGCATAGTGGTTAAGAGCCCAGCCTCCACAGTTGGACCAGTGGTTTGGCACTGTTCCTGCTCCTTCTAGGATTTAGAGTAGGTTCATTTAAACACCCTGCATCGCAGTTACCTCTTGTATAATATGGTGATGCAAACAGCACATACCTAAAAAAAAAAGTACATTAGAAAATTCAGTGTTTATGCGTGTAAATCCTTAGAACTATGCTGAACACAGAGTAAGTGCTTGTCATGCAGGGTCTCAGCTCCCACTCCCCGCCCAAGAACGCAGGACACGGTAAGGCCAAAAAGGAACACCCACGGAGCCATAAGTAGGGGAGTCAAACCAATATATTCTCGCTGGCGGCTGGGCTGGAGACACAGGAAGCAGGATCTACATAATCTGCCTAACAGCAGTCCGCGCTTGCCAGCCACCATCTTCTCGCTAGCCCCCATTCCTTCCCTCTGCTAGCGTAGCCACAGCCGTTATATTAGTGGCCAATGGCTTACGGGTTACAGCTGACGGCCAACTAGCCACAGCTGCTGGCATCTGATCACAGTTGATGGCCATTTACTACCCGAGCCAGCACCTTTCTATGTGAGGCCGAGAGCCTGGAAACTGCTTTTTGGGGTTTTGTCCACACAGTGCTATATAAGTATAATTCTAATTATCAATTAATACATAAGAAAAAACTCACTAAAGGGTGAGTTTATATATTGTAGAAACACAAAGGACAGAAACTAAGTTTCCCACATATTTGAGTTTGGGTCTGACAATTGTGCATCTAGGTAGATTTCCCCATGAAACTACACTCTTGTCTTGTGATGTGCTTGGGAGGCCTCCAGAACAGCTTGTCTGAATATCTCTGGACCTTATTTAAAATCAGATTATTTGTACTATTGTTTGAGACAATCCCAGCCAAAGGTAAATAATTTTAAAACGACTCTATATCAGTTGTCATATTATGAAAGTTAACTAAAGTCCACCTAACTCAAGTATACTAGGCAGTAAAGATTTTAACAATATCATGTAACTCTGTCATTGGCAGGGCAAGGGTCCTTTAGATCTTGAAAGAATTTTATTAAGAATTCCTTACAAAAGGGGGTGAGGGTAGAGAATGAGGACACATTTGAAGCTGGATATCAAGGGTTCTCCTGTCTCTGGCAGTTGAGTGAATTATTATCTCATCTTGAAACTAGACTTTTCTAAGAAAAGCAGTCTTTTCCATAGTGCAAAGAGGAAAGTTAGATGGTGATAGGAAACCTGGTGATGAGCTGTGTGAGGACCATCATAGATGCTATCATTATGATGTTTTGCAAAGGGTAAAACTTGTAAGCAAGATTCATGATTTATGCAAACTACTACTCAAAACAAAGCAAAACTTTGAAAAAAATGAGCCTATTTAAACATTTTTAATGGTCCATTTGTTATCAGACTTTGAAGAAAATCTCAAAGAATGTGATCCAATGAAATTTAAAAACCTATTTTATTTAATTTACTGGTAAATGGAGTGTTTCTCTTTGTTTGCTTGTTTGCTTGTTTGTTTGTTTTCTCTTTTGTTCCCAATAATCCAAAAGACAAAATATGACCATTCTTGGAAAGTGTAGAATCAGTGACATGAATTTATGAATACATATAAAATACACATACATATTCCCCTTGTCCCAATTTCCTGTTTTCTTTTTTTGTTTTTTGTTTTTTTTGTCTGTAATTTTTCCGTCAGTTTTATTTTTCTGTATTATCTGGTTTTCGGGGAGGGGCAATCTAAAACTTCTTTGTGGAAGAAAGAAGGAGTTTAAAACGATAGCTGCTGTAAGTTCAGCATTTTCCTTAGGCGGATGGCCGCAAGTAGCATGCCTGTGGTGAGGTGCACAGCACTGGGGTGAATTCAGCAGAGTGGGAGGGAAGCTTGTGCAGTAACCTCAAGTCATGAAGTGTCAAGGAAGAAACAATAACCTATAAAAGCCGTGACCACATATCACAGTTTAAAATTTATACTATGAATGAACTAATGTGAACGAAATATCATAGTGATAGTCACTAAGAGAATAATTTTACTCTTTTTTAACAGTGAAAATCCTGATTGATATCCACTAAAAGGTATAACTAGTAGTTGTGAAAGAGGAAGAACAGTATATAGAGAATTCATTATGGGATCACTGTGCCTTTAAGATCACGGTGCCTTTAAGAATACAGAGAGAATTTGAAAGCAATCTCTTTCAAAAGAACCAATGAAGGAGTTTCCTTTAGGGAGAGAAGATCAGCTCTGTTTAAAACAAAGCAGAACAATGAAGCATTTTTAGGCTGGCAACACCGCTCCTCCTTTTCCTAGTTTGGTTTGCCCTCTTAAGAAGTAAAACACTGGCATTCCTATTAGAATTGAAACTGACAAGGCATTCCTTTCATCCCTTGCTGCCAAAACTCCTCACTACTAATAATTAGCCATTCCTGGCACCTCTCCAAGAGAGTTTAATAAATACTAGAATGGCTTCTGGGTCTCAGCTGCATTTCTAGTGTTAGCTAAGGAATGATGGGGGGGTTGGGACACCACTCCATGCTGAATGAGATTTGCTGAATAGCATCAGTGCAACAAAATGAGTACTCTGTTGTCTATTAATGAATGACCATTGTGTAAATATATATTTTATGTTAGTGGATGTATAGAAATGCTCATTCAAATTGGTCATAGTCAACTTTATAAAGTTTATTTATACCTGTTTTAGAAAACGGGTTAGTGTATATCACTGTGATATTTGATAATTCCTCTAAAAAAAGTCATTTTTTAAATACATTTCACATAGGTGTGCTTTCCTAGGATTTCCAGATAAATGACAGTGCGTGATTTTCAATGTCTAAACAATGCTGATGATATTTAAGAAATAGTCATTATACATGCATTATTTTATTTATGTGATGAGTGAATTCTTCAGTATGGTTTTTGATCTTATCAATCCTAAATTTTCACAGAGCATATAACTGAATGCCTTGATAAGAGCAGCTATTTCTATTCCACTCTTTGTTGGAAAAAAAAAATATGAGATGAATTATTCCAGTTTTTCTCATCCTTTATTCTTCAAGGCAGAAGCAAATGACTTCTCTGATTGCTAAAAAAAAAAGGAGAAAGGAACTGTATAGGCATGCATTTTGTTGTTGTTGTTGTTTATTTGTTTGTCTGTTTTTTCCAGAATGACCTCTTTTTAAGATTATTTTGTTCTTTGTGTCCTGGGGCAGGTTCCTGTGAAGGAGGGTAATGGTGTTATAGGTGTACATTAGAATAATGGATAAATCTGGCTTATTCAGAGGTGAAAGTCACAGTATCATATACTGCCACCGGTCCAAGCACATACCTTTACCTCCATCTCTCTATCTCCTGAGTCTTATTTCTGAACTCTTTAAAAGCTCTAGAGGAAAAACCAGCGTGCTTATTTAGCCTACAACCCAACTGATCCAGTCACTCTATGGTGAATACAAATGGCATATTATTGATGGCATATGGATGAGTGAGTCTTGACAGCTTTCTGTGCCTATTTTCCTAATCTGAAAGAACGTATAGATGAAGTTTTGGCCTTTGTTTCAAGCCCTTAATCCCAGAATGGTCCTTTCCTGCCATAACTAACAGTGAAATATGTGAGAGTTTGTTTTATGAAATCTTATTGAAGACACTAAGAGTCAAGGAGATAATCTTACTAACTAACCAGTTCTACCTGCCTATTTTCTGACTTGGGATTTCACGTTGATGAAACTTGCATGAATCTTTCTGAGAAAATGAACCAGTCTTCTCCATGAATTTCTCTAGAAAATGATTTACTAGACCATTAGGGGAATTTTACTTTAACTTGGAGCCATATTTTCAGAACATAGGTACTAAAGCCCTAAGAAGTCTTCCTTCATTTCTAATTAAACGTTAAGTTTTATTTGGAAATGATTTGGATAATATTTGGATAATATTTATCCAAAAATTAGAGTAGAAATCATCACTTCGGATGTTGACCAATAATTAACACATTACAATCAGGAATTCAGAACATTTATTGCAAGAGCTGAATAATTGTAAATAACGTAGAACTGGCAAAGCAGTAACAAGGATAATTGTTTAGATATTTATTCTGTCGAAGTCATCAAACACCCCTCACAAACCGACAAAAATGTACTGCAATAAGCAATGCACCCCTACCCATTATTTTCCATTATGCTGTGAAAAAACGTGAACTGCTATTTACAAAGTAATTTCATTTTTGGTAAGAACAAATTAACTATCAGATTAGCAAACCTTTTTTTTTTTTTTACTTTTATTTTTTTAACTTTTAAACTGATGTTGAACTGTGGCATTAAGATAACTTTCACTTCTTTCAATAAAGACATTTTTTTGCATGCTATTTATTTGTTTAAATCATCTGTCATGCCTTAACAAAAACCTCCTAAGAATGTTCGAATTTGGATTTATTTTGCACGTGCAACTGAGATCTTATTAACATTAGTTGTCACTCTGTTGGTTTGACCTAAGTGACGAGATGCTGGTACCTGCCAGGCATTGACCAACTATGATAACAAACAGTTAAACAGCAATAATTAGAGATTTTCCCTTTTTTCCCCAACTACCCTACCTGGAGAATGTTCTGTTACATCATGAAGGCACAACACATTAAATATTTTGTGGCTATGGTCTAACACTTGTGTTACAACAACATTATTGTATATGAGGATCAAAACAAACTGCCATTTCAACAAAGTTGTAGACACACATTTGCCCAATTGAAACTATTTTTGAATAGTAATTTTTTCTTTAATATATGTAATTTTGATACATTAGTTTTTCATGATTGACAAGTACATGATATTATATCACCTTCTGAAGGATAACACTTTCCCATTACTCTCTCACTTGATGCTACTAATTAAGTGATTTGCTTTTGCCTACTTTGAAAATAAGGATGTCAAGAAAATCGGTTCTGAATTTCCAAGGTTTGCAGAAGTCCTTTTTTTTTATATAAAGTTTCACATTTTCTTTATTTTACACAGAATCCCAGCATTATAAGCTATAATAAAAGAAGCAAGACTCCAGAACCTGTTTTTAAACGCAAGTATTTGAGATCCTTTGAACAATGTGTGTCAAGACATAATGCTAACGCAGAACACCTCACTAAAAAGAAACGACAAAATAAAGACAAAGAGGCAAGTAAAACAAAAAAAAGCAAAGGAAGGAAGCAACCATAAAACACAGAATTATGCTACAACATTTTTTAGGTGAACGTTATAAGTACACAAAAGTTGTTAATAATAACTTGCTTCTATTTACAAATACTTTAACACTGACTTAACAAGTGTCCACTAATGTTGTTAACAGCACAATAGGTTTAATGCTCATCTTTTTAAGTTTCGTTTGAAGTATAATGTCAAGTATAGTAGTCCCAACACAAATCGGTGACAAAAAGAGCACAATTTTCTAACTGGATATATTTGTCAGTCACTCTAATCCACGGGACTTTCTTACTCTCCAAATGCATATTCTATTATTCATAGCAGCAGTCCAGGGTCAAACTAAAACACTATTTAAAAATAAAAAACAAAGAAAAAAGAAAAAAAAAAAGCTATTTTCACAATGGAGAGACCTCTGAAGAATAATCAACTCTAGTAAACAAGATCACATGGCTAGTAGAACTATCTTTTCTCTTATGTTGTAAAACATTGTACCCTCCATAGTGCTAACACAAAGTTATGAATATCCCTGCTATAAGGGGCATAGTTGTAGAGATCTACTGAATACATAAAGCTCTGACACACAACAGTATTAGCATGTCTATTTAGATTAAAGTTATTAGTTCCCATACAGCGTTTTTTTTTTTCTGTTCGTTTTTGTTTTTTGTTTTTTAGAGTTGGTGCTCCTTCGGACTCTCCATAGCACCTCCTGCTTGCTTGTATGACTTCAGATTGGCCAGAGGAATGTCTGGCATGTGGCTGCCATTGTTGAAATGGCCCTCACTGGTGCCATACTGCTTACGGTCAGTGAACTGGTTCCTGTTGCTATCTTCTTTCCAGGCTCTGGTCAGAGTGTGCCCATTCACAAGCTTGTCCTTCTTGACCCATTCTTTCTGGGGTGCAAAGGTGGAAAGAGGGGATTTGGGGTGTTGATATGGACCCAAGCCTGGAGGCATCCAGCAATTATCCGAATGACCCAAAACCAAGCACTCTTGAGTGCACATCTCTGTAGCTTCAGCTAATCCACGTGGACCCAGAAGCCCATCTGCAGAGAACAAGAGACAGAGAAAATACGAAAAGAAAGGAATTAGAATATTCGTTTAAAATTACCTCCTAGAGGAAAACTACATTGGTGATCTCATTTGTTCACGAAAAGTATCCTGTTAAATAATTCAAAGGTATTTCCCCCATCCTTTTAAGAAAACCAAACAAGGAATCAAATTTCTTGTTTTGGAGGCAAAAATTATGTATTTTCTTCCTTGAGTCTTTGTTTACATCCAGAAAAATAGGCAGAAAAATAAGTAAATACATACATACATAGACAGACAGATGTGAGTGAGCAATATGGACCACAATGTATCATTTCTGATCTTTCTATAGCAAATGTATTATTACTAATTTAAGTCCTAATTCTTAACAAAAAGCTCATATTTATGAGAAATAAAAAAATTATGTGAAATGCTGAGAATATGTAAATGCTACAACTCCATGAAAACAAACTGCAAGACGTATTAAAAATACTCTAAATGACTGTATAAAATGTTGTTTCCCATGTTAATATTTGTTGTTTAATATATGAACTCATATAAAGATAATTTTACATTTAAAAAATAAATAATCATTTTAAAGAATAGTTTAACTACAGTATATGAATAACACCACACCTGGTCTGTGGGAAGTATTGTGAAATCGAAGTAAATAAAGAAACCATTTGCATTCAAAGACAGCATTTGGTTCCTTCTAAGCTTAACTTATTTCTGAGCTTTGTAATATATAAAACTATAGCTAAGTTGTCAGTTAGATCACATGTAGTTTAATGTTCAGGGTTAAAAAGCCATCGTAGATAATTCTCTCTCTCTTTCTCTCTCTCTCCGTCTCTCTCTTTCCCCCTCTCACTTTACCAGCAGACAACCTAGAACATGCATTTTAACCATGATTTCAAACATAAACTATTTTCTTATTATGTAGAGGAAGCCAGCCCTTTACTAAATAACAACAATAGTCAAATAGTCAAGGAAACAGTTTTGTTGTTCTTGTTTTTCTCCCTTGATTAAACAGTCAAATGATAAGTGATAGCTTGGAAATTAAGAATTGATTTTATGAATGAGGTTAAGTGGATAGGTAAGAATGCCTGAGGCATAAAGCATTCTCAAAAGCAGAGTCATCAGAATAAAAGTGCAGAAAAAAATACCGAAAACATACTAGCAAATTTTCTAGTAAACGATAAAAATAACTAAACAATTGAAACATAGGTATTTGCTAAAATGCAAGTTAGCACTACTAACATTGTCTAGTACCCAATAATTGTGGGGGTTTCATATTATCATCTACTTGTTTTAATACAATTCTAGATCTTTCTTGGGTGTGAAAACATACCTGCTAAGATAGGCAATGGTTGATAGCAAATACCTGAGATCACAAAATGGGCAACATCAGAACAGACATTGGATGTGAAAAAATACGGCTCAAATATACTCTTCTATACAAAATCAAATTTTAGTCATTTTTTTCAATCTAAAATCTACCTTTTAGGTTAACCGTAAAATTCTTTCCCATCTGACTTGTATCCCAATTCCATCTAAAGCAAACCGTTTTATTTTGTTTAAACATATGTCCGTTACTTAAAACTATTTCTCTCATAAATCTCCTTTAATGATTACTATCTTCCTAGGGTATTTAATTTAAACTTCTCTATGAGTGTTTTTTTGCCCTCCACAATCTGCCCACATTTTAAAAGTTCAAACCAATTTCTCCCTTTTAGGTTTGCTTCCGTGTGCTCAGTGACTCTATATCCACAAAGCTAACACATTTTGCTCAAACCAATTCATCCTTTCACATTAGGTTTACAAGCTTAGAAAATGCTTTTCACCTGGCCTATTTTCATTTAATTACTGACTCTTTCAAGGGTCAACTTGTTTCCCACATACCACAGAAAGCTTCGGAAACTATGTGGACTCACATCTCAGACAGGTATGTGCCTGGAAGCTTTCCACAGATCTTCTCTTACTAATAAATAGGAAATTTCGTAATTGAGGTCCCTCAGCAATTACCTTAATGACATTTTTTTTTGGTCTTTTGGGTGAGTTTCTGTACATTCATGAGTATCTGTTTTCATTTTTGGTTTTTTCCAACTAGATTTAAAATCAATTGGTGAAAATAAACAAACAAATAAACAAACAAAAAAACATTTATTGATCTTCTGATTTCTCATAGTTCTAAGCAATAGTGATGATCTATGAATAATATTAATTGCTAATAAACGTTTTATGAGGTTGAAAACGTTCGAAGAAATTATTACAGATATCTTCCCCTTAATGACCAACATTACGTAATTATGATAGAAGATGCTGATTTCACAAACATTAAACCAAAAGCTTCCTTAACAGCAAATCTCTGCCTAACAATACTTTGTGAATTAATAAGTGAATTATTTAACTTCTCTGTTAAATATATTCACTCTTTTCTAGACATCAGTGGAGATAAAGCAGTTAATCACTAGTTTGATGTATAATATATCTTGAGGCCAACTCTTAATCTTTACTTTTTCAGAACCATTAATAAGTTTTTCTGTTCTTGTTAATATATCCAAAGGTCGGGGGTGGGGGGGAGGACGTTTTCAGCTGATAGAATCAGTTTTTTTATGGAGTGCATCAAAGAGAGAATAGAGAATATGCAAAGTTGTTTTTAATATAGCCTCATCCAACATGCATGGTCATCTTACTAAATCAAGAAATATCATTCAGGGGTCGAGAACTACACGTTTGTGTATCTCTAAGTATATGTGGACCCTCAGTCTTCAGCACTGAGTGACACAGTTTAACCAATAGAATATTTTTTTTTCAGAAGCAATAATATTTCTTTATTACACAAATACTGACTGAGTGTTCACTATAAGCTGACACTGTGACAGGCATCAGGAATATAGCAGTGAATAAAATAGATGTCAACACTAAATTCATGGAATTTTTCGTCTACCAACCCTACAAAACAAATAATTGCCTTAAAAGTAGTGAACTGAGACAGGAAAAAAAGTGTCATTGGGCAGGAATAGGAAGCAATTAAAGACTTAGGGGGGCATGTCCCTTTACAAGGTAATAGAGGCACTTTGTTCCAAGCTATATCGTTTCTACCGTTTTCTGAAAGTTCTCCAGATAGATAACTGACAATTTAAAACATTTACAGTTAAAATTGTTGTGTACTATTAAAGGCCATAAACTTACAAAAAATGAGTTTCTGTCCATTAAATTATATTAATTGCTTTTTGAGAACTGAACTTCTTACGATTAATGCTTGTAAATAAATGTGAAGGTTTTTCTATAAATATATTTAGAGACATTTCATAGATGCTTAGATAAGTGTTTTAGGTAGCTTATTTTTGTAAAAGATCTAAAAATCCATCAAAAGGAGGAACATAATACAACGACACAGATGAAAGCAATAAGCTTTTGTCACTTAGAGCTCCAGAAAAGAAAAGGCCACCAAGCCGGACTACACAGGGGTTTAAACCAGAAACAGAGTCACAACAAGCGGAGCTGTGGGACCAGCTTCTGTACTGCAAGTAGGCTGGGGTTAGCTAGGTTTCCAGAGTTCTCTGTGGATGGTCACTCTAAATGATTAATTTCTCAGACTCCAGAGCATAGAAGCTGTCCCAAGTCTTCTGGTAGCTTATCTCTGGACAGTTAAGATGGTTGCTTAGTGACCTAGGAGTTTCAGAGCTCTAGACAGGAAGTGGTGGAGTGTGGACTTACTCAAGAAGGGGAACTGACCACTTTTTGCCAAAACCTCGTTTCTGTGTCAAGAGAGCATTATTATTTTTTATTTTTTATTACATTTTTTAAAATGTATTGGGGTGACAATTGTTAGTAAAATTACATAAATTTCAGGTGTACAATTCTGTATTACATCATCTATAAATCCCATTGTCTGTTAACCACCCAGAGTCACTTCTCCTTCCATCACCATATATTTGATGCCCCTTACCCTCATCTCCCACCCCCACCCCCCTTATCCTCTGGTAATCACTAAACTATTGTCTGTGTCTATGAGTTTTTCTTTCTCATTTGTTTGTCTTGTTCTTTTTGGTTTATATACCACATATCAGTGAAATCATAGGGTTCTCTGCTTTTTCTGTCTGACTTATTTCACTTAGCATTATACTCTCAAGATCCATCCATGTTGTCACAAATGCTCCTATATCACCTTTCCTTAACGCCGAATAGTATTCCATTGTGTATATGTACCACAACTTCTTTATCCATTCATCTATCGAAGGACATTTTGGTTGTTTCCATGTCTTGGCCACCGTAAACAAAGCTGCAATGAACATTGGAGCACACATGTCTTTATGTATAAATGTTTTCAGATTTTTTGGGTAGATACCCAGGAGAGGGATTGCTGGGTCATATGGTAATTCTATTCGTGATTTTTCGAGGAACCTCCACACTGCCTTCCATAGCGGCTGCACCAGTCTGCATTCCGACCAACAGTGTATAAGGGTTCCTTTTTCTCTAGAGCCTCTCCGACACTTGTTACTATTTGTCTTATTGATGATAGCCATTCTGACTGGGGTGAGGTGATATCTCATTGTGGTTTTTATTTGCATTTCTCTGATGTTTAGTGATACTGAGCATTTTTTCATATGTCTATTTGTCATTTGTATGTCCTCTTTGGAGAAAGGTCTCTTAAGGTAGTCTGCCCATTTTTCAATTGGGTTCTTTGTGTTTTTGTTGTTGAGTTTTATGAGTTCCCTGTATAATTTGGATATTAGCCCCTTATCGGAAGCACTGTTTGCAAAAATATTCTCCCATTCGGTTGGTTCCCTCTTTATTTTGTCGATGGTTTCTTTTACAGTGCAGAACCTTTTAAGTTTCATATAGTCCCATTCATTTATTTTAGCTTTTACTTCCCTTGCCTTTGGAGTCAAATTCATAAAATGTCTTTGAACCCAAGGTCCATAAGTTTAGTACCTATGTTTTCTTCTATGCAGTATATTGTGTCAGGCCTTATGCTTAAGTCTCTGATCCATTTTGAATTAATTTTGAAACACGGTGACAGCAGTCCAGTTTCATTCTTTTGCACGTGGCTATCCAATTCTCGCAGCACCATTTATTGAAGAAGCTGTCTTTTCTCCATTGCATGTTTTTTGCATCTTTGTCAAAATTTATCTGTCCATATGTATGTGGTTTTATTTCCGGGTTCTCAATTCTATTCCATTGGTCTATGTGTCTGTTTTTCTGCCAATACCATTCTGTTTTGATTATTGTAGCCCTGTAGTACAAGCTAAAGTCAGGCAGTGTTATACCTCCAGCATTGTTCTTTTTTCTTAAGATTGCTTTGGCTATTCGGGGTCTTTTGTGGTTCCAAACAAATCTGATGATTTTTTGTTCTATTTCTTTAAAAAATGCCATTGGGATTTTGATGGGGATTGCAATAAATTTGTATATTGCTTTGGGTAATATGGCCATTTTAACTATGCTGATTCTTCCAATCCATGAGCATGGAATGTCTTTTCATTTCTTTGTGTCTGCTTCAATTTCTTTCAGAAATGTCTTATACTTTTCAGCATATAAATCCTTCACATCCTTGGTTAAGTTTATTCCTAGGTATTTTATTCTTTTTGCTGCAATTGCAAAAGGAATTGTTTTTTGTATTTCTTTTTCTGAGACTTCATTGTTAGTATATAGGAATGCAATGGACTTTTGTACATTGATTTTGTAGCCGGCAACTTTACTGTATTTGTTTACTGTTTCTAATCGCTTTTTGGTGGAGTCTTTAGATTTTTCTATATATAGCATCATGTCATCTGCAAAGAGTGACAATTTAACTTCTTCATTCCCAATTTGGATGCCTCTTATTTCTTTCTTTTGCCTGATTGCTCTGGCAAGGACTTCCAACACTATGTTGAAAAGCAGAAGTGATAGGGAACAGCCCTGTCGTGTTCCTTAACGAAGAGCAAAGGGCTTCAGCTTTTCACCATTAATTATGAAACTACATGAGGGTTTGTCATATATGGTCTTTATTATGTTAAAGTAGTTTCCTTCTATGCCTATTTTATTAAGTGTTTTAATCATAAATGGATGTTGTGTCTTGTCAAATGCTTTTTCTGCATCAATTGATATAATCATATGATTTTTATCCTTTATTTTGTTTATGTGATGTGTCACATTGATGGATTTGTGGATGTTGAACCATCCTTGTGCCCTGGGGATGAACCCCACTTGGTCGAGATGAATAATCTTTTTAATGCATTGTTGTATTTGATTTGCTAGAATTTTGTTTAGGATTTTTGCATCTGTATTCATCAGAGATACTGGTCTGTAATTTTTTTTTTTTTCTGTTGTCCTTACCAGGTTTTGGTATCAGGGTAATGTTGGCCTTATAAAATGACTTAGGGTGTACTGTGCCTTCTTCAATTTTTTGGAAGCGTTTGAGCAGTATTGGTATTAGATCCTCTTTGAAGGTTTGGTAGAATTCACTAGTGAAGCCATGGGGTCCAGGACTTTTGTTTTTGGGAAGGTTTTGGGTGACTGATTCAATTTTGTTACTAGTGATCGGTTTGTTTAGATTTTCTAGTTCTTCATGGTTCAGCCTGGAAGGCTATATGTTTCTAAGAACTTGTCCATTTCTTCTAAGTTATTAAATATGGTGGCATATAGTCCTTCATAGTACTCTTGGATAATCCTTTGTATTTCTGTGGTGTCCGTGATAACTTCCCCTTTTTCATTTCTGATTTTGTTAATTAGTGTCTTCTCTCTTTTTATGTTAGCGAGTCTAGCCAAGGGTTTGTCAATTTTGTTAATCTTTTCAAAGAACCAGCTCTTTGTCACATTAATTTTTTCCATTGTCTTTTTGTTCTCTATTTCATTGAGCTCTGCTCTAATTTTTGTTATTTTCTTTTTCTGCTGACCTTGGGTTCACTTGTTCTTCTTTTTCTAGTTCTTTAAGGTGTAAGATGAGGTTATTTATTTGGGATTTTTCTTTTTTCTTGAGATAGGCATGCGAAGTTATAAATTTCCCTCTTAAAACTGCTTTCGCGGCATCCCAAAAATTTTGGTAGGATGTATTTTCATTGTCATTTGTTTCTATGTATCTTTTGAACTCTCCTCTAATTTCTCCTTAAACCCAGTCATTCTGTAAAACTATGTTGTTTAATCTCCATGTCTTTGTGTTTTTTCCTGCTTTCTTTTTGCAGTTTATATCTAATTTCAAAGCCTGTGATCAGAGAATATGCTTGGTATGATTTCAATCTTCTTAAATTTGCAGAGGTTGATTTTATGTCCCAATATATGGTCTATCCTTGAAAATGTTCCATGTACACTCAAAACGAATGTAATATCTGATGATTTCAGATGAAGTACTCTATATATGTCAATGATGTCCATTTCATCTAATTTGTCATTTAGGGCTGCAATTTCGTTATTTATTTTTTGTTTGGAATATCTATCCATAGCTGTCAATGATGTATTTAAGTCCCCTAGTATAATTGTGTTTGGTCAATTTTTCCCTTTAGTTCTGTTAGTATTTGCTTAGTATATTTTGGAGCTCCCTAATTGGGGGCATAAATATTGATGACTGTTATGTCTTCTTCTTGTATAGTCTTGTACCATTATGAAATGTCCATCTTTGTCTCTTGTTACCTTTTTCACCCTGAAGTCTGTTTCATCTGATATCAGTATGGCTACACCTGATTTTCTTTGGGTACCATTTGCTTGGAGTGTCAATTTCCACCCTTTCACTTTGAGTCTATGCTTGTCCTTAGACTGACATGTATTACTTGAAGCATATTGTTGGATTTAATTTTTTGATTTAATCTGCTATCCTGTGCCTTTTTATTGGTGCGTTCAGTCCATTTACATTTAGGGTGATTATTGATTTGTAAGGATTTCCTGTCATTCTATCTTTAGTTTTCTGGTAAGGCTGTGTCTCCATTGTTTGTTTGTCTTTTTGTTGTTGTCTGTTATTTCTCTGTGTTGGTATTCTATGACGTTTCCCTCTGTTTCTTCTTTTATTACAGTATATATTTCAGTTCTGATTTTTTTTTTTTTTTGAGTGGTTACCCCTAAGTTTATGTAAAAGAAAGTTTGATATTTAGAGTATTCCATTTTCTTCAGCATGCTTCCTTTCTCCATTCCCATGTTCTGGTTCAGGCCTTTACTCTCCCCCTTTTTATGTTTTGGTTGCCACAAATTGTCCATGTTGATGGTGGTCAGATAGCCTCCTTTAGTATTTCTTGTAGCACAGGTCATGTATTAGAAAATTCCCTCAGCTTCTGTATGTCTGGAAAGGTCTTTATTCCTCCTTCATATCTAAAGGATATGTTTGCTGGATATATTATTCTTGGCTCATAATTTCTCTTTCAATAGTTTGAATATTTGGTTCCACTCCCTCCTGGCTTGTAGAGTTTCTGCTGAAAAATCTGATGATAATCTAATGGGCTTTCCTTTGTAGGTTACCGTCTTCTTTTCCCTGTCTGCCTTCAGAATATATATATATATTTTTTTGTCATTGATTTTATACAATACAATGTGCATTGTGGAAGTCATGTTGAGAATGAAGTAATTAGGTGTCATGCTGTGAATGAAGTAATTAGGTGTTCTATTTGCTTCTTGGATTCAAGGATCCAGTTCTGTCCACAAATTTGGGAAGTTCTCATCGACAATTTGTTTGAATATATTATTTGTTCCCTTCTTTCTTTCTTCTCCTTTGATATGCCCATTATTCTTATATTGTTCTTTTTGATGCAGTCAGAAAGTTCTTGTAGAGTTTTTCATTTCTTTTAAGTCTCAAGTCTCTTTCTTCTTCCATCCGTGTCATTTCCAGGTTTCTATCTTCGATATTGCTGATTCTTTCCTCCATCTGGTCAACTCTACTACCTAAGCTGGCTTTTTCATTCTTAATTTCTTCTATTGAGTTCTTAATCTCCAGAAATTCTATTTGGTTCTTTTTTAAAATTTCAATCTGTTTCATAAAATGCTCATTTTGTTCTTTGATTATGTTTCTGAGTTTATTAAACTGCCTTTCTGTCTTTCCTTGCATCTCTTTGAGTTTTTCCAGAACTGCCATCTTGAATTCTTTGTCATTTAAGTCACATATTTCCATATTATTAAGTTCCTTTTCTTTTCTGGAGACTTTTCACTTTCACTTTCTTTCTTAGCTATCTTGTTGCCTTGGTTATTCATGGCAATTACTGATTTATTATTTCTCTTCCTAGACATCTATAGGAGTGGCTTCTGCAACAGGTTGATAGGAAGAGGTCTTTCTTTTGTTTTTCAGTACTGGTTAGTAGAATGTTTTATTTTCTCTCCAACTGCAGCTTTTTATTTCCTCTCTCACACAATAGTGCTATGTTTTCTTTGCACTATTCCAGCTTCTCACGCAATGGGGGGATTCCCTGGGAGACAGGCTTCTCCTCTGTTAATAGTTTGCCTGGGTCACAGGGAGCAGTGTCCATGTGGGTATGGGGAGAGCTTTTGAAGTCGCATAGCTCTTCCTGCACCAGATTCAGAGCCCCTATGTTTCAGTAGTTCTGTTTACTCCTGCAGGGATATGCCCAGATAGGTGGGGCCAGGGGTGGGGTGAGTTGTGAGAGGTGGCCCAGAGCAATGGCGGTGACCACCACCACAGCTGGTCCTGCTTCCACAGTTCCCTCCCCTTTGCTAGAACTAGTTGGTCTGCAAATCTGCGTCTGCCATCCTCAGTTCTCAAAACTTCAAGTATTCTGTTCTTTTGATCTGACACTGTTACTGTTCCACTTCTAGCACTGGGCAGGTGGGGGCAGGGTGAGCTCTGGGAGGGTAGGAAGGGGGCTGCTAGTCTCAGTGCCTAAGGCTTCCATTCTGTGCTCAGCAGTGAGGGCTTAAACCACCATTTTCAGCCTTCTTCCCTCAGTTTTTTCTCTGCGGTCTCTGCCGTGAGTGTTGGATTCAGCCGTGTTATATGCTGCCCCCTCAGTCCTGTGGGCCATAAGCGGAGCCCTAGCAGTCCCAGTTCTTCCCTCTCCCGCAGCTGCGGTAGTTCCGGCATGCAGTGAGCTCAGAGCACTGAGCTAGGTCTTCGTCCTTTGCCTGAGCGGCCCACTCTCCACAATTCTCCCTTCCCTCTCCCCTGCTCGCGCGATTCACCCACATTTAGGTGAATTCAATATTGGGACTCTTTGTCTTGTCTGTCTGCTGTGCAGGGAGTCCTTTGTGGAGTTATAGTTGTTCAATTAGTTGTAAATTCCAGGGGAGATTTACAGAGGCTCACCTTACGCCACCCTTTTGATGTCGTCTTTCTATTATTTTTTTAATAAAAAAATCAATAAGCAAATTGATTATGCCCTGAATAATGTGAGCTGTATTGCTGGAAAATATTCTTTGCTTTATATTTTGTTAATTTTAATTTTAGAACCTGACATTAAACAGGAAACATTTTAGTTATTTCTTTTTTTTTTTGGGGGGGGCATATATATATAATTCTTGTAGTTGCCCTGATATTAATAGGGAAACATATATATATATATATATATATATATATATATATATATATATACACATGTTACATATTATATACATGTTATTAATATATACATATTTATATACATATTATATACATGCATGCATGTTATGTAAACATATATACATATGTATATGTATACGTGTATGTATATATGTATATACATATGCATACATTTATATGTATTTATATATGTATCTTAATCTTTGACATATGATTATTTTTAATGTTATCACTGTAAGTAATTAATAAATAATTATATTTATTTTTCATTCATATATTTCCTCAACATTTATTTACTGAATACCTAACATTTATCACATGAATAAGACATTGTGCTGGTTCTTAATAAATGTCTTGAGATTTTACATGTGTACATTTGTGCACATTCATGTATATGTTTTCCTGTTTCTCCAATTTTATCATATATTTTATAATATCCTATTTATTTTGCATCATACAATATTTATTTGGAATCCAGATTAGGATTCCAAATCCTAAATATCCTCTATAATTTCAACATTACACCAATTTGTTTTCTTTCTCTTAAAAATAATTACAATCCCCCATCATGAAGTTTTAAACACTGAAACATTCAATGTCGCTCCCTTTCACAATCTGCAATCCATGAGTTTGGTTATTTTTCCTTGTCTTTAAATGTGTAAAGATACAAGTGCTGGTAAAACTGTCTCTGCATTTAAATAAATGTTGAAAGCAAAACCCAAAGCCCATAAAAAAAAGGTTCTTGAAAGTTGTCTCAGTTAATATTCATACCAGGTTTCATTGTTTTTCTATCTCCATCTTTATACAATTCAAGTTGTTACTCAAAGCCAAGCAAAATACTCTTCCTCTGGTTTAAGCAACAGCTGTCAGAGAGCTGCTTGAATTGCTAACTTTTAAAGATGAAGGTTTGAAATGTGAAGCAATCCAAGTTAATGGATCTCCAGCTATACTTAAATGGTAGCATACTTGAGTGAGCCTTGATCTCATTTTATTATACCTGGAAGCAGAATTGTTACTTCATTGATTAACTCACTGCTGTAATTACAAGTAGCTTCTGGCCTGTTGACCACCTGCTTTTCAACCTGATGAAACCCTGTAATTGAAACTCTTTAATTCAAAAGTTAGAGACTGATACTTAAAAAAAAAAAAAAAAAAAAAAAAAAAAGTGAAACCTTTCCTATTCCTGATTAGATTTTATACCATATTAAAGTGTGGTCTTTTATGTGAATACATTTTCCTTAGAATGTTTACTGTTGGTTAAAATAAGACTACACAGATTAACAAAATTAAATTATAAAATAGATCAGTCATTTTTATATCATGTTGGATCAAGTGCATCACATCTTACTCAATTTTTCATTTTGTTCAATTTTGATTATAGAACTATAACTCTTGCATGCAAAAAGCACCTAATTGTCATGTCTTAATAGCCTTGTTGTGGTAAGAACTTATATCGCTATTTTTATGGAAAATCTGTTCTTATGTTCCAATTCTGCCATATGTCCCAAGGTATCACCCTAGCAGAAGTGTAGTATGCCAAGAGTTGTGCATCACTAAACACCTTAAATTGAAAGATACATCCACTGATTTAGATTTGCTGAAGCAGTTTCCCTGATACTTAGGCATAGTGAGAACATTTTGCAAGTTTCATGCAGGCCTTTTTCTTATAATTTTGCTTTGCACTTGCTGTTATTAATATACCAAGGAAAATCAACATTTTATACCTGCTCCTTGCCTTAATTGATCTCCTAATAAAATTTCAGGGAAACAAATATTCTCACCCACTATATTTCAGTTAATTTTCGTATCTTTAGGAGTCCCATACAAGAAACTTTATTAGCTCATTTTCACCTTTATTTATTTATTTATTTATTTATTTACTTACTTACTTATTTATTTGAGACAAGGTATGACAACATAACATTTTTAAATCATTGTTGTGAATTATTTTGAATGCAAGGATACAGCTAAATGTTTATGTAAATCTGAAGCGGAGCTAAAAAATGTTAGGCAAATTCAGGTGATAGGAACCCCTACTATTCACTATTCCATCCTAATTTTCTAAGTTTATATATTTATTGAACAGTTGTTATAACAACTCAAATCAACTAATTTGCTTTCAATCTAAATATGGTAGAAATTAATTTTGAATATGGGGGCTGTCATGATAAACAGAGGAAACTGTTCAGCATTGTCCACATTCCCTTTTCTATTTCAGATCACTTTACACTCTGCCCAATTGACACTTTTAAATCAATGTTTCATGGAAATAAATATTAATTATCATTCTCCTCTTATTATAGAGAAACAAAGTATATAAATTTATTTGCCATTATAACTCAAATTTTTGTATGAAATAGTATAGCATATCTAAATCCAAAAATAGACTTGGCAAATTTTAGTATATTTATAGAAAAATAATGTTTTCCATTAATTCATTCATTCAGTAATTTTTACTTAATCTCATGTTAGGTTCAAGAGATTGTTGCATACCATATCTAAATTCAGAACCAATCCAGAAATTTCAAGTCATATGGTCATCATAGCTAGGGCAAACAGAGAAAAATAGATGTGAGCCCCATTAAAACAACAGTTTGCATGGCACTTGTGAAAACAATGTTAGATTCTCCAGGTCTTAGTCTCTCATCTATAAGTTGAGAGTAAAAAGACTAGATTTTGATGCATGATTTCTAACATTGTCTTATTCTTATATTAAACATCACTGTTGATTGTCATGATAATCAAATTTTTCAGCATTATATTCAGTTTATCATGCCCAAGAGAGGACAAAGAAATGTGTTAAGCCCAAGAGAGGACGAAGAAATTATAAATCAATTGTTTCTTTAGATTACTCTGTTACTTAGGCCATGTTTAGGTTTTGGAATATGAAATTATATGTAGAACAAGAATTACATTTCTAAATCCAAGTAAACACCTAATGGTTTGATCAGAGCTTTCCTTCGAGCTCTGATTTAAGCACAACCTTGTGAATTCAGCTGCTGTCACCTTGAGAAACAAACGCAAAAATCCCACACCACCAGGATTTGACAAAACCTTGGTTAACAAGTAAACAAGGATTAAATGTTTTACACGTTCCTCATACAGATTTTTTCCTTGGTCACAGATGAAAAATCAACATTTGCACATGGAGACAGTCCAAATACAATAACGCGTGGCCAGCCCAAGCAGCAGATTCTCTACTGGAGAGGATATCGCTATTTGGACAGACTTTACAGCTCACAAAGAATAGAGAGCACTTTCTTATAAATCTTTAGCTTTCTTCAGCATGGCATGAATATCAGCTTCCTTTTTCTCATCTGCTAAAACTAATTGCTGAGAAGAAAATTATCTTTGGTAATTGTAAATATTCGCCATTAGTATTTGACATTGCAATCAATTGAATGGCAATGGTCTAAGGAGATAGGCTTTCATTGATTATTTCAATTAACTTTCAAATTTTGACCAAATTGCTTCATGTGAAACATTTACTTACATTATTGCAGATCATATTTACTTTCTTCTATAGTTTACCATTTCATTTACTCATATTTGAGGTCGTTCATTTAAAAAAGTCATTCAGGTACTGATATTTCCTGAATCATTCTCCATTTCTTACATTTTGAATTATTTCTCAAAAAATGTGGTAAATCTTACATGATGCACGACAAGTTTTAAAGAGCAAATCTAAGGCGTTAAGGAATGCAGTGATTATGTAGGTTAATTTCAGGCTGAGATCCAAGTTAAAAATGAAGAAGTGACCTATGTAATCTTTTGTCCCCTTAAAACACTTTCAGTTACTTATCTGAACCCAGGCCAGTAGTACACAATATTGTGAAGTAATTTGCCTATACAAAATGTCCACTATTTCCCATATTTTAGGTATATTTATTTAAAACGGAAAAAAAAAAGAAAAGCAAGTGGAGTTAATTTTCATTTGCGTAGTGTTCTCTGATAATTTTCACTTGGGATACTTATAACCACAATCTCATTTCTCTGTTGTCTCTAGGCAAGAGATTCTACTTCCCACGGTCTTCAGAGGGCATACAGAGTAATCCAGGAAATTAAAACATTGGTCAATTTGGGGAAGACACTTTACTAATCCTCTAAATTAATGAGTTAAAGATTTAATAATTCACATATTTTGTGAGATGCCTGAGGATTATGTTTTAAATGGAATAAAATATCAGTTATGGTTCATGTGATTTGTAGGGGTGTGGTGTGTGTTCATACTTGTACTGTCTTCTTATCTCTTTGAGTTAATAGAGCATAGACAAGTGCTTCTCAAACATTAATGTGCATATGAACCACCTGGAGAAATCCTTAAAATGCAGATTCAGTAAATCTTGGGTGAGTCCTGAGTTCCCTCATTTGTAACAATCTCTCAAATGCCACTGCTGCAAATGTTCAAGGACCCCACTTTCAGAGGCAAGGACACTGGGGACTTACCTGTCTTCATGCTCTCCTTTCCTAGTGGTTTAAACAATTAAAGTTGTCAAAGTTGTGAGTGTATTAGAGTTAGTCATAAGGCTTGTTAACACATAACTTGCTTGACCTCATTCAAGGATTCAGATTCTGTAGCTTTGGTGTGGAGCCCAAGAATATTCAATTCTAACAAGTCCCCTGGTGTAGCCACATTTTTCTGATTTCTCCATTCTATCACTAGTCTCCCTGTTTCAGCTTGCTTTGAGGGCACCAGGACCTTTTCCAGACTCCTAAATGTTGGAATGCTCAGTGTTTATTTACACTCTCTCTAAGTGAACTCTCAGAATTATGTGGCCTTAACATATCATATATATCATATATCATATATATATATATATATATATATATATATATATATATATATATATATATATATATATATATATATATATGCTGGTATTTCCTGAATTTATACTTCAAGCCCACTATCTTTTTCCTGGGGGTGGGGGATGCACATCAGTATATCTGACCACCAGCTCCTTTGCGTCATTTGGATTTCTAATTGGCATTTTGAAGTTACATAATTCTTGCTATTTTTTCTTCCTCTAAACCTGCTTTTCTTCTTGCATTTACCATTCTTGCATATTACACAATGATCACTTGCTTGCTCAATTCAGAACAACAAAAAAAAAAGGAGTAAGCCTTGGCACATTAGACAGAAATCTAAAATACCTCCCCCATATGAATATGAATATGATATTCGTATTCAATATCATATGAATACGATATCATATAAGTGACCATGTTAAGTTATAAGCTTACTATGAACTGAAGGATTGTGTTCCCCCACCACCTGCCAAATTCACATGGTGAAACTCTAACACCCAATGATATGGCATTTGGAGGTGTGACCTTTGGGAATTTATTAAATTCAGAAGAGGTCATGAGGGTGGGGTCCTTATGATAGGATTAGTGCCCTTATAAGGAGAAACCAGAAAGAAGCTCTCTTTTGCTCTGCCATGGGAGGACAGCTGTGCAAACCAAGAACAGAGGACTGACCAGACATTAATTTTGCTGACAACTTAATGTTGGACCTCCCAACCTCTAGAACTGTGAAAAATAAATGTCAGTTGTTTAAGCCACCCAGTCTATGGTATGCTGTTATAGAAGCCCAAACTAAAACAGTGGCAAAAGGGTTTTTGCAGATGTAATAAAGTTACTCAGGGACTATTAAAGTTCATTTTTTAGTTAATTGAAAGAGATTATTGGGTGGGACTAATATAATCACCAAAAGCATGTGAACACTTGAAAAGCAGGGCTTTTCTCTAGTTGGTAGCACAAGGAAGCTCATATCTAAAGCCCAAGAAGGATTTGGTGTGCTATCAGCCTTTAAAGTTAAAAAGCACCAGCTGAGAGTAGCCTCTAATTACTGAGAGCAACCTCCAGCGAGCAGCAAGCATGACAACAGAGATCTCAGCCACAAGGAACTGGATTCTGCCAACAACTTGAATGAATTGGAAAACAGATTGATCCTCAGAGTCTCCAGAGAGGACGTAAGCTTGGCTCATACCTTGATTTTGGATTTGACAGCCTATTTCTGAGGTAATAGATAGATGAAAAATGAGATAATACATATTTATTGCTATAAGCTGCTAGATTATGGTAATTTTGGTATTCTGCATTGGAAAAGTAATACATCTGTCCTTTAACCAAGTCACACAATCAGTCAGCAAGTTCTTTAGCTTATCTACTTTCCTGCAAACCCACCAGCCCAAGCCCCACTAGTACATCTTAACAGGATTCCTTTCTTCCTCTCTTTTGACATTCCATGTTGCAATTGATAAAAGGCATATATAATACTTACGTTAATTTTCAATTGCTTCTGTGAGAATAAAGAAAGAAAGGAAGGAAGGAAGGAAGGAAGGAAGGAAGGAAGGAAGGAAGGAAGGAAGGAAGGAAGGAAGGAAAGAAATTACCACAAACCTATTGGCTTGAAACAACATAAATGTATTCTCTTACAGTACTGGGGATCGAAAGTCTGAAATTAATTTTGTTGGGCTAATGTGACAATGTTGACAGGGCTGATTCCTTCTCTGAGGAGAGAATCTATTCCCTTTCGTTTTTTTGCTTCTTTGTTTTGTTTTCGAGCTTTTTTGCTTCTAGAAGCCATCTGTATTCCTTGGCTTCTGGGTCCCTCCTCCATCTTCAAAGCATATCACTGTAATCTCCACTTCCCATATCACATCACCTCCTCTAATTCCTCTTGCATCCCTCTTATAAAGACCACTGCAATTATATTATATATATCCTGGTGCATATGTGGATACACCAGGATAATTGCCTCATATCAAAACCCTTAATTTAATCACATCTGCAAAGTCCCTTCTGCCATGGAAGATAACATAGCTAGCTACATGTTCTGGGGAGTAGGATGTGTATGTATTTGGGTTCTATAAAGCCTAACACAATATTTAAAGCAGACTTCACTCCTCCGCTTCCAATCACATTAGAGTAAAAGCCACACTTTTACATGGCTCAAAGAGTCTACGTGATCTGGCTTCTGCCCAACTCTGAGCTCATAGCCTTCACATTCTATCCCCACCCCATGACCAGCATTACTCCCTCTGCTCTGTTACACTGACTTCCTTGTTCTGACTCAAACACACCAAGATTAATGAGGTCTCAGGGCCTTCAATTTGCTGTTATTTGTACCTGGACTGTCCTACTCATTGTCTTTAGAGTAACTCACTCTCCATTTAGTGAGCTATGTTCTCAAATTTGATTCTTCTTTGAGACATGTCCTGACCACCTTATGAAAATAAATACTACGCTCTATGCAAGTCACTCTCTATTCCCTTACTCAGCTATAATTTTCTTGATAGCACTAATTGCTACCTGGCATGCTATATTTGTTAACAGTCTAGCTCCCACACAGAATGTAAGCACCACGAAGCCAGGTAATTTGCTTTTAGATAACTGCATCCTCAACAGCTGTTACCATGGCCTGGCACATTGTGAACAATTATTAGATATATTTTGAAAGAAAAAATAAAGTTGTAGTGATCCCCAGTGAGCTGACATAAAACCTGTATTTAAATTTTATGCAACAAATAATTTACATTCAGGAAATAGTTAATAATCAGATAGTGCTTACTTGTACATAAGAAACATTGCTAAAAGTTCATAGCAAAGAATTCACTAAGATAGTATTAGGAATGTCTAAATATATTCACAAGGACAAAATAACCTATGTGCTAATTTATTCTGGAATTGAAGCAAGTAGAATGTCCCAAAGTAAAACGTAATTAGGTTACTACCTATATCCCACCAAACTACTTAATCCTTCTAGAAGGTTCATAATTCCTTTCACCAACAGGGTTCTTTAGATATCTTCAGAAGTCCAGACTTACAGGATACATACCAAAATAATTATTTAAAGCCTGCAGACACCAATGTAATTATTAGCAATATTCTAAAACAGAGTTCTAATGAGATGCTGATAACTGTGCAGGACTTAGCCTTTTTTGGTGCATGTCTGTACAGGTAAAGAGGGGGATATTTAGAAAAAAATTGTTTTGATTAGGAAATGTATTTAAAAACTTAAAAGTAGATTAGACTCTCTATAAATATATTCACTTGCAACTATAAGAGATGAAATTACTTTTCACAAATTTAAGGGGAAAAGGTGATTGAAAAGAGGCTAATATGCCATATTAGATTGCATTAAGACTACCACAGTGAAATTCATTGCTGAAACTCAGTTGTACAGAGAGAAAAACTACTCTAAAAATGTGAGGTATAATGCTATATTTTGAAAGCATTTCCTAAGGGAACTGTTGAAAATGCTATTACTTCATTATTGAAAATGGTCTGTATAATAGAGCATTGTGGAGCAAAATCTTACCCTCTCAGGGTGACGCATAGGATTACCTATTCCAACCTACTTATCTCTGAGTGCACCTTGCAAATCCAGAGAAATTACTTCATTAATATAGGTCTTTGAGGATAAATTTCTCTCTTAAAATAATAAATATTACTGTGAATTTCGTAACATCTATATATATTTGGCTGAGATTTTTTTTTAATACATTCTGCTCTACCTATTTTCAGAGACTATAATATTCTGATGATAGAAGACAAGTTATATATCTTCAGTGTTTCACTATTTTATTGGTAGTTGACCTAAGTCCCAACTATTCAATGGATACAATGTTGTATTTATCATACAAAATCATTAATCTTCATTATGAGACATGAACCATTTATCTTTTTTTTTTTTTTAGATAGAAAAATTGTGGTGCAGCATCAGTGTACTCTTAACATTATATCAGAAATATTTAAATAAGTCTCAAGATTAAGCTGATGTTTGCATGAAAAATTTTAGGAAAGTTAGTATTGCTCTCAGAATAAAGTTTCTTAGTGAATGTAAGAAAACAAAACAGAGAAGATGGACTGCCATTAATTCTATATCTAGAATAAAAATTCTTGGTAAGCAAAATTTGACCTTGTCTTCTGAGTGGTTGTCTTTTTCCTTTCTCTGGGTTATTTCAATAACATATTTGAAGGAGTTATGGCTAATCACATTTACTTCCTATCTAGATCTACTATCCCTTTGCAATTAAATATGTTTTTATTATCTTCCAATCTGTCTCATCAAAATGGCCTGTCTCTTGGGTATAATTGGTAGTTACTACTCTGATAAGCTCATTAATCTTACAATGTTATTGACCAAAATGCTAAGTGTTATCCTTTGGAAGGATACCTACAATTTAGTAAGAGCTTTATAGAACTGCTTCAATTCAAATACATGAATGCTTGAGGCATGATGGCAGATGAATGTGATTTTGAGATAGATGCTTTGAGGCATCTATCAGATCACAATATGAAAGTATGGCTCTCCATGAGTTGGCATAGCTTGGGTGTCTTTCAATGTCCTAGCATAAAAGGGATGGCACTCAAAAGGATTAATTGAAAAGTTTTTAATGAGGTGGCTTTGCGGAATGTGGGCTGGGGAAAGTGAACACATAACGGGTGGTAAGGGAGGCAAGGGCCTGATAAAGTAGAAAGATATTACCGCTTCTAATCCTGAAGGGTCAGAAAAGGAGAGGGTGCATGTGCCTGGAATCTACAAAGAACTATGGAAGATTCAAAAGGATACATGCAGGAGAACAGAGAATGAATAGGCAAGATAATTTGTAATATAAAAAATACAAGAAAACGAGGAAAACCTTTTGTTTGTATTTATGTTTTTGTATTTTTTGGAATTCACCAAACATAAAGACAATAAATGTCCTGTGAGAAAACTTTCCAATTGGAATTTAAACTTTAAAGAACTGACTAGTCCAAATACAACTTCAAAATCCTTTATGGTCATCTACCCCTAATCCAGAGAAGTGGGATCAGTTGGCAAACAACACTTCCTATTAACTATAAGTAATACATAAGCCAATTTTAGAATATTAACTCAAAATAAATATTATTAAAAATTCAAAGCAGCCTTATGATTTGATGGAATGAGAGCTAGTGGAATGAGTGAAATATTCCATTGTCTTTTTAATATTTCAGTAAAAATTTTTGAAACGCTGCACTTTATATACTCACCAAACACCACACTTTTTGTGTACGTGGATCAGTATAAAATAACTAACCTAGTTTATCTTTGTTGGAAGTAAAAATTATTAGTAAATTTATACATCACAGTTTCTGCAGTTTGTTTTTTCTTTTTTAATTTTTTTTACTTCATGCAGGAATGTATGGCTAAAGCATTGGATTCCTTTTTGAGCTCTTGAGTTGGCCTCTGTGACTCAGTCTACCACATCAATAAAATCACAAGACAAATGGCCTTTGCCGAATATTATCAAGACTGCTTAGGATGTCAGTTCGCTTCTCTCTAATGGAAGTGAACTGCACAGTGAACCTTCACTTTTTAATCTAGATGACACTCAAAGGTTCTGAGATCTGTGACCCTTTGGCAAGATTTATAAAGTTAGGTTGTCATTGAGAACAATTGGTATGGCTCTGGTTCAAAATGAATCACTAAAGTATTTTTTATCTGGCTGAAATACCCCCACATGTTCTCCTTGTCAAAATGAAATGTAAATAGAACTCCAAAGAACAGCATATTTCATGATCAGGTTATATCTAATAAATTACTTGGAGTTATTACTTAGGAAATATATATATATATATATATATATATATATATATATATATACACACATACATACATACACACACACATATATATACACATATATATATCCATCTATCTATCCATGAGATGTCTATCTTAGAGTTACCAAGTTGGCAGTAGTAATGTTTTAGTTAATATATCTATATTTTGTCGGTCTTAATTATATACTCCAAGACTCATTATAGTAAAAGATAACATAGATGAGAGAAGATGAAATGGTGTTATTGAATTAAATGATGATTTAAGAGAATTCTCACTTTATTCGATGCTATTGGACTAAATTTCCTCCTCTTCCAGAATGTTTTTCACTAAATCAAAAACCTTGGTTTCTGGTAATTATTCTTACAACCACTAGAATGTATTTACCTTTCAGTTGACATTATAAACATCCTATGTAGAGCTTAATACACATATCTGGAGTTGCAGCATGATAATACCTGCTTGGGTTCCTGAAATGAACTTTAAATATATACCAGGGCTTACAAACTACTGGTCAAATTCTGTGGTATAAAGTTGAAGAAAGCCAAAGTCATATGAAAGATTTTCCTCAGAAGCAGGGTGCTAATTTGCCATTTGAATTGTCTGCATGTGATAACATAAAGATTCAATGATTTTTTTTTTTTCTGCTTGTTTGTAGGAGGTGAGGGGTTGAGATTCTAATTAATTTTAAAACTGAATTGGTAAGTACAACTGCAAATACATATTTTCCTTATATAAAGATCAGATTTCTGAAGTTGATATCTAGGTGAATGATCACAAATTAAGGTTGATGTGACACTGACAATATTTTTATACTTATATGAAATATTTTTGGTTAATGGTTATCACTTTTAGTTTAGGAGCTAATGCTATTTGAGAGTGTGTTGCTTGGCTGGCTGCCTATCCAAGAGCCCTTTGAATCCCTAAGATGGTCACGTCAATGCATAAAATTCAAAGCAGTTTTCATTTGTGTGTGTTTAATTAAAATGGTCACTAAAAATGAACATGTGTTTGTAAACGTAGAGAGCATTTACTTAAAAAAAAAGAACTTGTTCTCTTTAATTGCGACATGGCAAGATAAGTAATCTCCATATGTGCTTCCTCAACTCCTATAAGATGTGAAATTACTATTTAGTGTTTTCTTATTTCAGGCTGCTTAAAGTTTCTTCACTGTCGCTCACTATGGCATAGATGTTTTCTTTCTTGCTATCTTTGTTTCTTCTCTAGCTTAATACCACAGTGTCTTTTGTACCCAACTATGATGCCAATGGACTAGAAATATGCTAGGACTGTAATATAACTGCTTCACCAACAATTACTGATCACAGTCATAAATAAGACTGATCAAGTGACCCAGATGACATTAACAGGCCCATACATTATATTTTGGGAAACATCGATTGTATCACTATTATTGTAATTTGAATTGATGTTAAATTAGTGTCAAGTTATTTGTGCTGTTTGTCTGAAGGACATGCTGGATTTTTTAAAAAAAATCAAATATATGGTGATAGAAGGAGAATTGATTGGGTGGTGAACGCACAGTGCAATACATAGATGATGTATTATAGAAATGTACACTTGAAATCTATGAGTATATAACTTTACTAATCAATGTTGCCCCAATAAAGTTAATGAAAAAAATAAATAAATAAAACCTTTCCAAGAGAATGCATTCCCAGATCATAGTATTCACGAACCTAATAAAATATACCAAAGGAATGGAGAAAAGCCAAGCAAGCCAGTCTATTCTCTCTTATTATCTCAATGGCAGATGTAAATTAACCTATGATTATTTTGGCTAGGATGATAGGTATTGTGAAAATGGCTACAACTCAGTTTGTCACACATTAACCCTGCCTAAGTATTTAAAAGCATGAATCAAAAATCTGACAAAGCTCAACTTGAGTGGCAGCACTGAGTGAGCTTCAGAGAGTAGAAAGCAGACTAGATTTGAGGTAAACTGGTGATCTATCCTTGTTTATGATTTACCGTTTTCTACTGACACATCTTTTTTCGAGCCATCTGCTTCCTTTATATCATTAGAGAACAAGGCGCTCACCACATTTCCTCTGTTTATTTAACAGCATACTTGTTGGTGACTACATGAATATAGTTCTTCTTAATTCAAGGACTTTTATTTTTGGATAGGAAAGTATACTACATGGACATTGAAAATTATATACTCTAGGACCAAATAACATGAAGTTTTCTGAAGTAGATCCAATGATTTTATAATTAGTATTTAGTCGACATTTTAGTTTAATTTGCATATGCACATATGTACATTCTAAGTTTTGCTAACAAAACTAGATGTATGAAAAAGTCCTATATATTTCATGTCCTAAAGGATTACAAAAGCTATGGGCTGGCAAAACTCTCTGGATTTTTTTCTTTGTCCCTTTTTTTGTTTGTTCTTTTATTCTTCCAATAACGTGTAACAGGAAAATTCCTCCCCTGTGGACTATGATGCATTTATGAGTTTCCATTTTGAAAAGCAAATAGTTTTAACAAAACTATTAAATAAGGTAAGGAGGAAAATAATTATTTACTGCATTTTCAAGTGTTAACGTAGTATTTCCCTTTCTTGACAAGAATAGCAGTGCAGATGACAATTATGATATATGGAATGACTCATCAAGGCACCCCAAATCCTTGGACTTTGAGTCCTCTGGTCCTCTCGAGTTTGATGACTGGCTTATGTAGGAGAATAAGGAAATGGATCTCTAATAATCATTGTCAATGAGAGTCTTCACACATATAAACCCTAATACCTTTCCAGAACATTTGTTTTTAGCTCAAAAATTAACTTTGGAAAGAAACTAGTATAAAACTTTTACTGAGAAGGAGTCTGTAGTTGAACTTTAACCAGCTACTTACACTTGCACTTGATGGATTAAATTAAGAAACAATCCCAGAATAGTGAGTCAATAGTGAGGGGAATAGCAGACAATTCAAGCATGTGTGTGTGTGTGTGTGTGTGTGTGTGTGTAAATAAAGAGATTCCAAATAATAATAATAATAATAATAATAATAATAATAATGATAATAATAATAATAACAATAATACATATTGTAAAATAAAATTCCTTTGTCACTAAAGAAACAAAGAGTTTCTTAGTTTCATTTTAAGGAATTAAATAGTTTTATGTCTTTGGTTTCTTTCTTGTAATTTCAATTATTGCTTCTAAAGCATAGATTTTATAGGCAATGTGAGATTCTTTTATGATAAACTGATTTTTTATTTTAAGTCTTAATTTAATTGGTTTTGGTTTTTCTCTTTTTGAAAGTGTATTTTTGAAACCTATGGTAACATGACATTTTAAGTAGGTGTAAAATGAGTGTTTAAGGCAAAATTCAGGTATTGTCAGAAAAACCCTAGAAGTGCACTTAGCATGTCAAGTTGCTCGAATTGTAAGAAGTGTGAGGGAAGTGAGGGAACAGGCATTCATGTCCATAGCTGTTTACTCAGGGGCATCTGTACCCTCTCCCAGGAGGAATGACTGCTAGAATCATCTGGACTATTTTAACTGTCTCTCACCTCTCTGTTTCACTATCTTGTCCCGACAAGTGTAATTGAAGTTCTATCACGGAAATGTACATATATACATATGATGGGATTTGCTCTTAATTAATGATTACTTTTTGGCCACAATTCTGACTTAGCTCCTCCCTCCTTTCTTTTTAATTTTCCCTGAAGAAGGATTGTAAAGGAGAAAAAGGAAAGACTTGAGCAGAATACCAATACAATAGAACAGCGAACTATGAAAGACCACAGGAAACGTGTGAGACTACGTTTTCCTTTTAGCAGTGGAAAGAACACCACTGGGGCTGTTATATGTGGCAGCCCCTTGTGTTGTCAGGCTGTGTTCTCCCTTTCACAAGATGGAAATATATTGGTGAATGTTGTAATAAGACTAGATGTTTTAGACTTATCAGAGAGATACAAGAGAGAGCATGTCCCTCAGTCCATTAATTTTCATTAGGTATGATGGGTTCAGAGAAGTAAAGTGAATTGGCAATGGTCAGACAGCAATTTAGAACTAGGCTGTGCTTTAGAGCTTCTAATACCAAAAACAGTGCTGCACACTGCTGCTTCTTTGTTGTTGACAGAAGACATTCATTTTAGATTAATAATGATAATTGAAACAGGCATGATCAGAATAAAACTATATGTGCCAATTACAATGGTCTAAAGTACGGGTACAGCCATTGGACATTTTATGAAATTAATACATTTAAAAGGCAGCATGAAAGTGTACGGATATCACAGAAAAACTGATTGCAAGGCGAAATATGATAGTTAAATTTCCTAAGCAAATAGAGCAAAATGACTTTATAAGTACAGAAATATGCTGTCTGTAAATTTGGATTATTCAGAACATGTAGATTAATGTAATTCATCAAATGACTGGAAGTTTACCACTGTAGAGTTCTAACTGGCACCAAAATTTCCGGGCTGGATAGTAGAACCTGAAAAAAGTCCTCATGCTAAAAATAAGTATATCTGAACACATATACAAACTTAGAGCATCTATTATCTATCGCTACAATTCTGGGAAACTAGAAGTCAGTATTTCCACTTTGACTACATTACAAATATTGTGCCCTTATTGTGTTTCTCTGAAAATAAGACCTAGCGGACCATCAGCTCCAATGCATCTTTTCGAGCAAAAATTAGTATAAGATCTGGTATATCATATTATATTTATCATATTATATTGTGTTATGTTATGTTATATTATATACCTCATCATATTCAAATAAGACCGGGTCTTATATTAATTTTTGCTCCAAAAGATGCATTAGAGCTGATGGTTCAGCTAGGTCTTCTTTTCGGGGAAACACAGTAGTTTAGCTTCTAAAACATAATTTTTTGGGGTGATAGAAACAACATCGTTTACTACAAATCTGCATTACTCAAATTCTAGACAAAAAAACAGGCGAGTCTCTGTAGTGCAAACTTCATGGGTCTTTTTACAATATATTCCCGGTGACTTCATGTTCAATAGAAGAAATGTATGCTGTTCCATTCCAGGTTCAGATTTTGTGGTCTTTGCTAAGGGAGACTCATTATTCAGAAAGCTAGTCTATAAAAACCTGAAGCAGAAGCCCTGAACTCAGGGCTTTCCCTCTTCCATGGGTTAAGGTTGAGATGAACTTATGATATCTCTGGGACTCGTGATATCTTGTTTTTAGTCAATGAGATTGGGGTGTTTCCAGAAGCCAATAAAATGTTTAGGACAGAGAATGTTTTTGTCAAGTTAAACTATGTGAGTTTCTTTCACAACAAGAGCTGACAAGGTGGAATTTCTGATATTCCCTTATTGAATAAGCCAGCACTCAGAGAAATAAAAGGATATCTTCCTTTTTCTTATTCCAGAGTTTACTTAGAAAAATGGTACCCAGGAATGGTCACTGCGCACTACATTTACATAATGTATGCATTTTCTGTAGGGTCACTGCAATGGGAGATCACTCCTTTCATTCACAATTGTTAAAGCTATTGCTTTTAGTTGCTAATAGTGAGTACAAGTATTTTGGGAAGATACTGAGAAAAAAAGTCACAGAATTCTATTAACTACGTGATCTTGTGTCCATGAAGTTGGACTAACTTACAATAAAATAGCTTTGAATCAGAGATTCATTATAATTGTAATGAAGCAAAATTGGCAGATCATTCCCACCTCTTATTCAGAAATCTGCCAAGAACTGTGGCTTATTTTTTTTTTTCTTTGTAATATGTCTCAGGTACATTATTCCTCTCTTTACTGCATCAAACCTCTATCCACTTTCTGGTTGTTTCACATTCAGAAAAATGTAGTAGTCTTGTTTTCCCCAGCCCCCTGCTTCTCACATTTTCGACTAGGCTGCTCTAAATACCATGGCAAGAAAATTATATTCCTCCTGTTACTACCCTGATTCATCTTCATATGGTTTAAACCAGGGCATGGATGGATAAAACTTAAACATACAACTATTGGTCCTTTTCCATTTACAGGTACGTAACCTCATGGGTGTTTGCTTGGCTGTGTATTTCCTAGTCTTTCATCTTTTCCAATTATAAATCCTTTATGATCAACAGTCATGTCCTCTACATTATTTTATAAACACCAGTTGATACCAGAGCGATTTCATAGATGCATAATGCATTTTAATTCATCATAATTATACTCCTGTTGGTGAAATTAATAGCAAAGGCATCATTCAATTTTATTCAATTTTTAAACGTTATAGATAAAAATAAATGTATTCGATTTGAGTAAAAATAAGGTATTAAAATTATAAAATAAATGCCTCCCCCCGTCCATCCAACCTAAGCACACTGCCTTAGATGAAAACCTGCCATTTCTCAGACAATTGCAATACCTTTACATGGAGATTGTCTCCATAAAGATCCTTTCCTTTAGTTTATCTCTGTAAATATATCAATTGTCTTTCTTAACATAATTATCTTTCAAATGATTAAGACTTTCTTCTGTATAGCAAGCCTTAGAAATAGCCTTAAGAATCACCTTACCAAATTCTGAGTCACACCCAGTTACAGTCCTAAGAATGGGAGGTGTGTCCTTTGCTTTGGATCCTAAGGAAAACCTTCTAGGTCCAACCCATAACCAGACCAATATGACTTCTGATGTCAGGTGTACTTTGGGGGCTTTGGCTAACCTAAATCCTTTGTCCTCTAACAAAAAGTCACAGTATCTTATTTAATAGTTAGTGGATAGGAGAGTAATAACCCACCACACTTTTTAAAATTTGGTTTTACTTTGGTTTGAGGAAACCTAGCCTGTATGAATAGGGGACTATGAAACCATGTGGTAGATATAGAACTTTGAAAAGCAAAGTAAGTTATTTTGTTCTGAAATATATCCTTTGCAAATCTCCCCTTTATTCCTAAATGTACCACACCATGCTAATCTCTCCTTCAAAAATATTAACACTGCAGTAACAAAAAATAATAACTATGTAAATATGTAACACATATTCTCATGAGAGGCAGTGTAGCGTGGGCAAAAGAGCTATAGACTCATTTATGAGCACATACATTCAAATACTCGAGTCATCATAGAAAGCGGACTTTAGGGGTCTTATCTAACGTCTCTGTACCTTAAGCTCATCATTAAGATTATGAACTGTAATGTCAGATTCATTATGAGGTTATTGGGAGGGTCATAATTGATTGTATAAATGTATCAGTTAACAATTATATATAATCATTATAAAAATAAAATGAAAACTATATGGCTAATGAATCCAAGTTCTTGTACTGTACCTCAGCTGTGAATCCTGAAATGAACTTAACTTTGTTTATACCTGTTTGTGTCTTTAATCTCTCTAAAACTATTTGTATTTTTCCACAATACTTGGAACTGATTTGGCATCATCTGACATCTAATTAATAAGCCTTTAGTTACTTATTAAAGATCAATGCTGGAAACATTAATAAAATATTACTGACCCTTCAAAGAAACCATTAGGTATCAAAAAATGCATGTAGGATACTTTATAATTAGTTATTGCATGAAATTCATCAGTCAGTTTTTAATCTTCTTAGGTTTCCTCTCATCAAAGCCAGAAATATAATATCTCTCCAAAATACTTTCGAGGCATTGAACATAATGATTTAGCAAATTACTATCATGTATTTTACTTTTATCCTCTGGTTTTTAATTAAAGAAACCAAACTATGAATATTTTTCAGGTATAAATAATATTGGGTCAGATCTGTTTGTGATTCAGTGGGCTCATGCCATTTAAACTCATGAACACCTTAACAGCTTCAGAAGAAAACTATTATGGAAGTAAGAAGTGGCTTAGAAGTACGATATCATCATTTATAGTAAATGAGGCAATAGTTAAGGTAGGACATTACCATATCATTTTCAATTACTTTATTTAAATTCTCATACCAAAGATAGAAATTGTATATCCTGATATTACTATCAAAACTTCTGTGTCTCTGGAGCCCACCTGGGCTGCTCTCCATTCCCACTGAGCACTCAAATTATCTGTGTGAGAGGTGACGTCTCTATGTCTTCAGGTCAGTGGAGTGGTTTATATTTTTTCCAATCGATCCATGTTAACTGAGAATGGGTTTTCTGCCTGGATCGAGGACTGTCACTGAGTGTGACGAGTGTGACTGACAGCAGCAGCACAGGTAAACACTTTATTGTTTCAGTATGATTTCTACAGCCCAGATGTGATGTCTTCCCCCCTTAGACAAAGATATTGAATTGAGCTTCAAAGAAATATCAAAGCCTATTTTCTTTGAAACTGGCCCTAAGAGTTGAATGTCCATTTTAAAACTGGAATGCACCTCATCTATTTATCCCATTGTGTATTCATCACCCAGAGTCAGTTCTCCTTCCATCACCATATATTTGACTCTGTTTTACCCTCATCAACCATATATATACAGAATTGTACACTTGAAACCTGTGTAATTTTACTAATCATTGTCACCCCAATAAATACATTTTAATAAAAAATAAAAATGACTTGACATATTAAACTAAAATGAATGACTGAAAAATACATATAAATAAATAATAAAACTGGAATGTACCTTGAAAATGGAATTCTTATACCTCACTTTAAAAGATTAGTTAATATTTTCATTTGTCGGCTTTACAGTTAATCATTCGAATATGTCATTTTCTGGCAACACTTACCCTTCTATTTCCTTTTCTCATTTTCAGGAAAGTAAGATGAAAAATAGTTCACTTTTGGAGATAATTCTATGTATATCTTTTCTTTATGTTAACTATAGGGATTTAGGAATCTCTAAAGGAATAATGGAAGAAGACAGAGAATAGTAAGTGTCGTGCGGGGCGGCCTGCAGGGTCTCTGGTCCCGCTCCCCACATAAGAACGCAGGACATGGTGAGGCCAAAAAGGAACACCCACGGAGCCATAGGTAGGGATGTCATACTATTATAGTCTCACTGGAGACTGAATTCACACGGTGTGCGACCTGCTGTCCACTTCTCTGCAATCTGTGACCCGCACTCCGCCATGCTAGCTGCAATCCGCTCTTGCTAGTTCAGCCACCATCTTCTTGCTAGCCCCCATTTTGCTGCTAGCGCAGCCACAGCAGTTATATTGGTGCCCAATGGCTCACTGGTTACAGCTGATGGCCCTCCAATCACAGTTGATGGCCATTTCCTACCTGAGCCAGCACCTTTCTATGTGAGGCCGAGAGCCTGGAAACTACTCTCTGGGGCTCTGTCCCCACAGAAAGCAAGTCACATCATAGAACGTATATTATCATGTAAACCAGATATATTTCTGCAAACTAAATCTGTGTAATTTCAGTTATTTAATAACTATAACCTTAAGTTAAAGCCCACAGCCATAGTAGCAGATGTGACTGTGTGATTGGTGCATTCTGCATGCTTAACAAGTATTCTGATTTGTATTGCAATATAGTAAAACTATGTTAAACGGTCTTTTTTCTTCTTCTTTAAGTTACTATGATACATACTTGTTGTGGGAGCTGCTCAGTCATTTAATATGAAGATTCAAGTATATAATTCCAACTTTCCCCACGTCCCCTCACCTCTCTCATATCTCAGCACTCTTGCCCAAAGGCATCTATGTTCAATATTTTTCTCGCTCCCTTTTCGTTGAGAGAGTGTAGCACACTTAGGAAAGTATCTCCAGCCGATGAAGGACATCATGATTCATGATGCTCTCTAACGTCTTTCCCTCTGGCTAATACATGGAATCGGCTTTTAATAAAATGTTCAGGGATCCCTTTCTAACCTTTGGCAACCAACAGGCGCCTTGCTGCTGCTCAGCTCTTCATGGAGAAGTGTGTGCTGTGTGTGCACATGTATATTATAGAGGATGTGTGAATGCAAGTGTACGTGGGTAGGCCGGATAGAGGGTGTAAAAATAAAAATCTTTCTGAAATGATAGAGACCAAATTGTAAATACAAATTTTCTTATCTTAGCTTAGCCATCATCTACTGAAGCCAAACAGGTATTTCTTGTTATACAAAAGGACTGAATTTCTAGAAGAAGAAAAAAATGTGTAACTTCACATCTACAATGAAAAACATCTGGTAGCTGCTCTAAATATAAATGTTTTATTAAACACTTAAACTGCATCTTTTCAGTGATAATTAAATAAATGTAATCTAATTAAAGGATGAAAAACACTTTGTAAGTGCTCAATAGCAGGACGGCTTGAGAAATATAACACCCCGGTCACTTCTTGCCCTTACATGCTACTTGCACATGGCATGAATCAGATGGAAGTATTGTTGATATTTATTTTAATAGTGTCTTCCCGCTTTTCTTTGCTCTTTAAAACTCTCTTCTCCAATAGCCTGGCAGTGGCTGCTTATTCAGGATGCTTGCTAATTCATCACGTAATTGCTCAAAGGGACCCATTTTCAGAATTGAAAAATAGAAGTGTGGAGATCTTCTGTGTTTCCTGCTGATACAGTGACATATTTAGAAGCAGTTTTCTATTCAAGTGTCTGCCTCAGCATGTCCTGCAGCAAAATTCAGCACCAGAAACATTTGCCCGAGATGCATATTTACCATGTTTCAGACACTCATCCTTTCTGCCAACACCTACTGTGATTCTACTATGGCCCACTGGATAGATTGGTTGCCAGTTTTCCATTTGTTTTTCCACCCTACTCCTTGCTAAAGCAAAAGCAGGGAAATGTGATCAACAAAACCATACCCTTAAAAGATCAAGGACAAAATAATTTCCAGAAAAAGTTTTTTAGGATTCTTTTGGTATAACAGATTTAGAGCACAGATCTCTAAGACTTTAAAGGCTTATTTTTCACTTGAGGGAAAAAAAGAAAACTGCACATAATCATACAATTCTGTATAAAACAAATGCCTGCCATATGTTATGTGTTCCAGTACAAATGGCCTATATTCATCCCATCCAGTCTTAGTATGAGATAGTTCCTGAACTGACTACTATATTTTAAGCAAAGTGGATACTGTTCTAGAAAAAATTAGGCTCACATCTAAAGGCCAGGTAGTTTGTTGGAATAAATGTGTGTTGTGGCATATCTTATTTATGGCTGAGAGAATGTTTCAGAAAAGCACTTCTCCATTTTAAGGAAAATTCTAATTGGAAGGATCCTGATTAGGAATTGGTCGAATAGGTACCTGGAAACTGTGAACATAAACTTTGAACTATGCTCAGAAGAGAAAGTTTGTGTGTGTGTATGCATGTGTGTTTGTGTTTCCTGGATCGTTTTCTAGTCATTGAAAACAAGCATTTATACTGTGTGCAAAACACAGGGTAAACAAGGCCAAAGGATTTCCAGATGATTTGGGAGACTTTTCAAGTTCAAGTAGAGTGATATCTGATGGTCACAGGGAAAATCCAACCTTGGCAAATCCATTCATGAAAGGGATGAAGTTTGGCCAGCACATATTAAAATACTATTATGGGAGCTCTGTGGTTGCAAACTACATGAATGACAGAGGAAAAGTAGATGGTTACAATAAGTCTCTTAATTTGGTTTAACATCTGCTGGAATTTATCATAGACATCTCTATGTCCACTAAGAATATACGTGATCCAAAATTTTCTGAGGATTTGATGAAATAAATTTTAAAAGTCACATAAAGTATTATAAAATATTTTATGATGTATTGCAAAACTTAATTAAACTGGCGACCCAACCAAATTTGTTGTCAGGAGGTTTATTATTCAACAAACCTTTCGTGATCCCCTAGCTGCCTGAGACCCTCTGCTAGGTACTGGGGACACAAGCTGGCATACCCCCGTGAGGACTGTAGCTTAGTGGCCATAAATGAGTAAACAAGTTGACTTCCTGTACATGGGCACTTAAGGAGTGGCAAGTTACTTGGCAATGAGCTAAGGGACTTCGCTTGAGATACGATGTTTTTATTTAATTTCTATGTTTTATTAGGGGGAAGATAGGCATTAGAAGGGTGTAATGGAAATGGAGAGGAGATGCAGAGGGAGGATCCTGCATAAGGTTTTTGGCAATGAAGTGAAATAACCAAACACTTAAAATAATTACAGATGGTGATAAATGCTTTAAAGCAAAGTAAGGGTGTGCATTGAGAGAGACTAATAGAGAATCAGTTGCCAGCAGGTGTTTTTGACAAAGCAAAGAGAAGGCTGCTCTCAGTGGTCCGACTAAGAAGAAAATTCAAAAACCTCTCTCCCCGCCTTCTTGGCTCACCTAGGAGAGAAGTGCTGTCCAAATTGCTGAGGCATTCAGGAGTGCTAAGAAATTCTCCACTACGAAGTGATCACTGCTGTGTCCATTCAGGGGAGATCGAGGAGACCAGAAACAAAAAGAACAAATTGCATAGAAGGCAGAGTGCCACATGTTAGGAAGAAGTCCTTCATCAGCTCTGTCCATCTACCTCCGTTTGTCAAAACAGAATATGCCCAAGTCCTTTTAATAAAACGATCCAGAGAGTTCTCTCATACTACTTGAATCAATAGGACCCACCAGGTGTTTATTGATTTATTACCTGATATTAATTCAGGTACTCACTAAATACTGATTGTGTGGGGCCCCAGAGCTGGGTGCTGGAGAAACGAAGACCTCTAAGGCACTCACAGTCTCACAGGTGGTGGCAAATGTGATATCAGAGATATACCCGGGTGCTGTAGGAGCACTGAGGTCTGGCGTCTCAGGGGAGGGGTGGTCAGGGAAAGCTTCCTGGGAGAGGTGGCTCCTGCAATCAGTTCCATGGGAAGAAGGTTTTGGGGAAGAGGAGTCAGAAGAGAAGAGGCTAGAGTAGCATGCATTGGAAAATCACACATTGTTCTGCACACCTGCCAGTAAAGGTTTACACATATACCATTCTGTGTGTCAAATGTATGTACTTATTAAGTCTGCTGTTCTACAGAACTAAACAGGGATATTTGTCACTGCTCATTGAGATGACGAACTCATTTCAATGTAGTGCAAATTTTACTCTCCCAGCATTTATGGCATTATTTGCTCTCGTACATTGATTCTCACAGTTGCTTGGTTTATATTTAACCTAAAAGTGGCATTTACAACCACACAGACTCTTTATTATGATAGAATTGAAAATGTACAGGATTCCCATTACAAGGAATACTTTTCTACCACCGTATATTTCCATGTGAAATACCAAATACGGGGTGAACTAAAAAAAAACAAGACCCAGGAACTACTATCTTAGATTAGAGAAATAAGCATTTAGTGTGTGGAGATGTTTAGAAACCAGAATAGTGTAGTCTGAGGATGTTTGTCAAAGGCAAAGATGAAGATTTTCTTTTTAACATGGTCCCAGACGTCAACTGAAGGAGGCATCAGAAATCTGCCTTGCCATTTGAATACAAATGTAGCACTGAGGTAAAAACGATGGACTAGCAGCCCCCATGAAGGACAGACCAGCCGGGGTGCCATGCTCTTCACAACATAGCCATATGCCGCTTGTCCCTTTGCAATGCTCTTTCTCTGTCTTGAGGTAAACAGTGGGGTCCTTGAGGACTAGATCATTGTGCAAAAGAGAAAAATTACTTTGGAAGGGAATTTTAAAATAGAATGACCTAAGGGCAAAGATCTTTATTTCTGATGATTGTGCCTATTTTTTGTTGTTGTTATTGAAATTACAAGTTTTAAAATGGGAAGAGAAAACTTAAAAGATATCTATTTCAGAAAGAGATTTTGAGCAGTTATTCTGCTACATGTGTGCTTCCGGTGCTTGAAGTAGTTATTAGTAATAGAATGATCAATTAATAACAAAATGATTTAAGTTCCATTCTGAAAAATAATGGATAAAACCCTGCGATGGTTAATTGCATGTGTCTGGTTAAGTCACAATATCCAGATATTTGAATACCTGGATACAGGTATTCAATAATAATTCAAATAATATTTGAATACAGTCTATATGTCACTGTGAAAATGTTTTTAAGATAAGATTAACATTTAAATCAGTAGACTTTAAGTAAAGCAGGTAATCTCCATAACATGGGTGCACTTCATCCTACCACTTGAAGGTCTTAATAGAAAAGAAAAGTAATCCAAGGAAAAAGAAATCCTGCTTCTAGATTCTTCTGTGGGTCTCTAGCTTGCCATCCTATTCAGCAGCCTCCATGATCAGGCGAGCTAATTCCTTAAAATAAATTACCATATCTATCCATCCATGCATGCATGCATCCATCCATCCATCCATCCATCCATCCATCCATCCATCCATCCATCCATCTACATCTTATTTTTCTGTTTCTCTGGAGAACCCTGACTAATACAAATCCTCAAAGTAAGCCTTCTTTATTAAAAAAAAATAAATATAATTCCTTGTCAGATTAGACTATACAGACTACACAGTTAGGCTATACAACTAATTCTTCTTCATGACTTACTTTTGATATTCACTTAGTGGAATGATTGTGATCAAGACACAAACTCATTTACAACAAAAATTACTCTTATGATTCATGTTTTATAAAGAACAGATACTAGCATGACCCTTTAAATTGAACCTGTATTTATAAACTCTAAGGATGTACCTGTAATCCTAGAAACTCCACCAAATAACAGTTCGTTTTATAGCACATTTATATCCATTGATTTCATATTATTAAGACACACACACACACACATACACACACAGATGTAGGTATTTTTACATGTAATAGATGATAAATGAGGATAAGAGTTTTGCCCAAATCTTTACAATGTGAGTGGAGACAGGGAAGAGGGAAGACTATTTCCTGAATATGTGTCGTCCTGTACCCGACCTAAGAACTGGAACAGGGAATCAAACCCAGCCAGTTTATCCAGGTGTCCAAACTTATCTCAGAACATAAAACGAGTGGCAGAGTTATACATTAGCCCAGCAGGACATATAAAATAAAGCGTTCGGTGAACATCTCTCTTCTGCTTACTTCAAAGTACTGAATTTCTGCATTGTATATCCTTCCCCCTCATTTGAAATTTGAGCATTTTCTCATCTCTTACTTATCTCTTATGAATACACAGCCTGCTCTGACGCTATGTATGTGCTTGATTCACTTAACATTTATGTATTTCCTAGCTTGTTAGCTTGTTAGACCATAACATTAACAATAATAATAACCAACAGCAACATAAATTAAATTAAAAAACAAAACAAAACAAGAAAATTTAGCACATTTTAAGTATGTTTCTATTTACCAGACATCATGACATGACAACTATCTGATATGGATTACCTTTTAAAATTCTTAATAACCCTGTGAGGTGTGCCTTTTCATTCTTATTTTAGCAAAGAACAAATACAAGGTCAGAGACATTAATTTGCACAATAGAGTTGAGCTACTAAGTGTTTAAGCTAGGAATTAAACCCAGGGTTGTGTGATTAAGTGATATACTTTTGGCCACAACGGTAGGCAGGATAAAACATCCCCTTACTACAAAATGTTGTTTGACCCTACAATCTTTCTTCTTGGCAGTTTTTAATGATCTTTAACAATAAACATGAGAAAATTGGCACTTCTCTTTGTCAGCTAATAAAACATTAGTAAAAAATACAAGGGCTCCTGCCTAATTTGAAAGCATGGCTTCTGGATGCCTATATTGTCACTGTCAAGTAAGGTTTGCTGCCTAAGGGCAATGCAGCAAATGACCTGGCTTTGGCAGAGAACACACTGGAAAGTCCTGTAAGAACACATTGTCCAGCCACATCCCCCATCATTTTATGGGGTTGCAGACCTTCCTTCTAAAGATACGAGATCATGTGTGATCATGGCACATGAAGGAAAGAGAACACTTCCAAAGACACGAAGATAAGAAAAGCCACAACTAAGAGGTCTATGGGAACGCGTTCTCTACTCAGAGGAGTGAATACTATTTGAGATTTTATCAACATTATTGAAAATAAAGTGCCATTTAAAAACCATATACACGAAAGAATTTCTCTTATAGTTCAGTACTGCCCAAAGGCTTTAAGTCGCAGGATGTTTGTTTATTACAAAATTCACAATACTGTACTAACTGAGAATAACAGTGTGGTAAGATTTGGTGTGCAAATGTAAAACCACAATCTAGACCTAATATAGTCTATGTTATTCATTTTCAGAGCTGGTCAGACTAAACGGGATGATATGACATTCTGGAAAAAGTAAGACTATCTTAATTATTCTAATAAAGAGATTATAACAGAGTATAATAACCGAGAATAAAAATATTTTAACATTAATTAGTATAATATAACAGATACGTTAATATAAAATAGGCTACAGATACTTTCTAAAATGCCGAATAATTTAAAAATATTTTTTTCTATTTTTCATTTACAGTTGACATTAGTTTCAAGCATACAACATAGTGATTAGACATCTATACAACTGACAAAGTGATCACTCCAATAAACCTAGTACCCATCTGACACAATACATAGCTGTTAACAATATTATTGACTATATTTCTATGCTGTACTTTACATCTCTGTGACTCTTGAAACTACCAATTTATATTTCTTAATCCCTTTACCCCTTCAACAAGGCCCCCAAGCCCCTCCCATCTGGTGACCATCAAAATGTTCTCTGTATCTATAACTTTGTTTCTGTTTTGTTGTTCATTTATTTTGTTCTTTATATTCCACATATATGTGAAATCATATAACATAAAATGCCAAATAATTTTTGATGGGCACTGAGTAGAGAAAACAATATTTAATGTTCTTGTAGCTTAATATGAGGAAAATAAACAAGTTTTGTTACTTGGATACAAGTAGCCTAAAATTAAATTTGAAAATGTTTATATTTTCTAAGTTGTAAATGTTAAAATGTCCTGGTAATTTGTGGCTCTTCAACATCATTTTTTATCTTAATAGAGCAAGTCAGTATAGCTTCTATTTTTTTATATTGTTTTGTCAACCTCAAACCAGAATATTGCCTCTTATGTCTCATAAGAATCAGTTTCTTTCTAATTCTAATTCATCCAGATCTCTCTGAAGCAAAATATAAGCAGTTTTGATTAACTAAATTACATTATATGCAAACTGCTAATGAAAATCTAAAAGTAAAAAAAAAAAATAAAACGAACAGAAATAATAATGAAAATAAATATTATTTGCAGCTATAGAAGATTCTGTACCATAATTAGATAATTTTCTTAGAAGTGTTTTTTTTTTCCTTAGGGAATATTTTTTTTTTCCTAAAATAAAGCTAGAAGATTGTTTGAATACAAATCAACATTAAATACTAAGTATAAGGCTTAATGACTATGTATACAAAATCATCATAAGAATGTAATGACTCCAAAGCAATATTTGGTGCCTTTCTAATATCAAATTTAAAAGTACTTTATAAAAAATATGGAAAATGACATGAGGTCAAAATTAGGCTTAATAATAACTATGACTTTTCATTAATTTACATGTATTTAGAAACTGAAGATTGCTCTGAAAATTATTTTCTGATATTTGATTTGGTCTCTGGAAAGAAATAAAAACACAAAAAACATGTAACAGTTCTTGGAAAAACTAGGGGATTTCATTAAAGGGTCGGCTATTGATTGGTCTAAAGTAAAAGGGTTTCCATCTTGTAAGGCCCTTGATGATTAATGTGTAAGGCCAGCCTATTTGGCTTGTAGAATAGTCACATCCTTCTTAAAACTTTAGTTCATCCTAAAACCTATGCTGTCAGATTACAATTGTGCAATTCAGTATTTCCCACTATCCTCATTGCATATGAACTCACCTGGGGGTATTTGTGAAAAAAGCAAACAAACAAAACTACAGATTGATTGGCCTTTGATGTCTGTTAATGACTTCAATTTCTGAATCTAAGTCAAAGACTGCTCAGATCACTTAGGTAGACTTTAAATTTTCACAAGGTGCTTGTGAGGTTGTCACCAACCTCAAAACCTTTCTCAACCTTCCTTAAGGTTAAGAAAACACTTAACTGTAGGCCAATACATTATAGGCATATAACATTAATATAATATAGCATAATATGACATAGTAGTAATCATTACATTATATAGAGAGGGTGCCAAAAAATGTATACACATTTTAAGAAAGTAAAAAACTGTATTAAAATTGGAATACTCAATATATAACGATAACAAAAGATGAATACAAGTCATGTGTATACATTTTTTTTGGCACCCCCAGTATAATTGTACAAAGTAAATAAAAGGGCAGTGGATCTCCAATTTATTTGAGAAACATTTATTTAAAAGCAAAGAAATTTAGTTTAATAAATCTTTAGAATGATCTTTGGGGGGAAATCTGTACTCCCTATTTCAGAAAAAATCAACGTATTACGCCATTAAAAACACAGTGAAAGAGTTGGATAACATATATAATGACAGTGGGTAAAGGGAATATTCACTATTGATGAACAATTTTCTCTTTTGCATTGGATTCAGATGGACCTGGCTCCAGCCACACTATATTCTACCTGTAAGCCTGTGAGTTTGGGAAAATTAATTAGATAGCCAGAATTTCAGTTTTCAATTGTGTAGTTTGGGATAATGACGCCTACTTCTGAAAATTATTCTGAAAATTATGAAAACATATACATAAAATCATGAGCATGGTATACAGAATTCAGTAGGGACCCAGTGAAGGTTTCCACTCTCTTTCTCTTTCCTTTTTTGCCTTCATGACATCTATTTTCCTGTGTCACTGGGTTGACGGACAAAATTATAGCCATCCTACTGAATCATATATATGTGAACATATACCTGACTTATTAAAAACATTATTTACCATAAGCAATATCCAGTATCATGAGTGAATGGTAATTTAACATTTTTGATAACTAACAATCAAACTGAGGGGTTTCACTAACTGTTGTACGGCAAGAAATCGATAGACACATCAATATATTCTGGGCATGACAGAGTCAGTCTATTCTGCTACTTTTTACTATTTGGTTTCATACTTATTTAAAACACTTTGTAAATTTAATTAATGGTATTTTAAAGCAAAATAGGAGAATGCTCTTTTAAAGATATTATACTTACTGGCAGGTGAGTGCTTTCTTTTCTCAGTATAATCTGCTGTGAAAGATGTGTGTGTGTGTGTAGGGGAGGATTTGAGGAGGCATGTTCTCTGTGTAGAAATTCTATCTGCCCTCTAGCTAAGTTTGCTTCAGTGGAAATGAGATCCTGACCACTAGGCTGATGGATGTACACATAACTGACTTGTTCAATTCTAATTTAATTCTGGAAATCTATCTCCTTTATGACTTTAATTTTTCTGACATGAAAATTTCTATCTTTTTAGGCTTCCATTGTTTCTGCAGAACAGAAATATTCTCTTGGTGGAGGGGGCAGGGGGGAGCAGTAAAGAAGCAGCAATAAACAATCCTGCAAAACCAATTTTCACATTGGCAGAAAAACATGAGAACTCCAAATAGCCATAACTTGAAACAGTGGCAGATCTTTGGCGGCGTATGATTCGAAATTATTAATGAAAACTTTCAGCACAAACATGCACACCTTTTCGTTTCGGGAGACTTGAGTTTTTCACATAGGCAATAGGCTGAAAGTGTATTAGAACAGAAGAGAGAAGACAACGTTCCATCTTAGCAGGCCTACAGTTATAGCCTTTGTGATCACAGGTGAGCTGAAACAGACTCAATAAGGGATTCATTTCATTTTCTGCAGTATAGAGTAATGACAATAAAAAACAAAACAAACAAACAAACAAAAAAACAACACACACACATGAGGACAATCCTAAAAGAACTCTCCTACCTCTCTTTGCTTATCCTAAGTCTTATAGATGACCTCAACCCTCAGCTTTCCAGCTGCATTAGTAATTAGTTCATTTTTTAATTTTTTTTTAAATAAAAGATGTTTTTACTTGCCTCTTTACATCACAGATATTTTGTTAAATTTTATTGAGATTATATGCCTGGGGTGCAAAGAGACATTCAGAATAAAGATGCTAAGCAAATATACCATATCATGACTGTATTTTTGTGTGTGTGTTTAAGTGTATGCATTGCTTTATATTCAAATATTAGGGAGCAAAGAAAATTCATTTCCCCCCTAATTTTAATATTTCAAATATGAAAGTGCGGTTGACTCACGTAGCAAATGGGAAACACAGCCCTATCCATACTTTGCAGACACTTTTATAAAAAAAGAAAGAGAATGTGTGACTCTTTCTAGTTCATGTCTATTGGTGTTCTTAAACCTGTAGAGGTTCAGCTCAAGTCAGCCCAAGACATGCCTCTGTGGCATGCAGAGTGTTTCGAGCTAAAGGAAACCAAGAGCTTGCAGGCTAAAGGGTAACTTCTGCCCCCTTCTCCTGAACTACATAGAGGAATTTAAATTAGGAACCTTGCCTATAAAGAGATTATCAGAGATAATCTCTTTGATGTATCCATATGGCAGGGTAAACTATTAATTTCTGAACATTGGGTCTTCTTATTATCCTGCAATGACCTCCCTCCCCTCTGAAACTGCAAGGCGCCTTCCTTAGTTCAGAATGTCATATAGACCACATTTTAACTTTTTGTCCCTGCACTTCTTAGGTGTGTGGGGCTTCTGACTGCCTCATGTATGTGGGGTTCCCATATGTATATGTGTAATTAAATGTCATTATCTTTTGTTAATCTGTCTCTTGTAGATTGAATTATTAGGCCAGCCGAAAGAACCTTGAAGAGTAAAGTTTCCTCCTTCCCCACAAACCATTCCATCATATAATTTATTCATTTTTATTTGTTTGTTTCTCTCAGCATATGATTTTCATTTTCTTAGAAGCTCACTGTTTCACTACTTCTTAAAAATCTATCGTTCCTTATGCTTAGTAATCTATTGGCATAAGATTCCTCCTTCACAGGTCCCTTTGAAACTCTATTTGAAAGAAAAGGTTACCAGAGAGAAACTTCTTTAAACCCAACATTATTCACTGTTTTCCTAAATTAAAAGCTCTAGCATAATTTCAACTATCCAGTCATCCAAGTAAATAATGTGATGATGCCATATCAGTTTCACATATCTCAATTTAAACCCCTTCCACATGAAACCAAAATCCATTTGGTAAGAATCAGTTAATGTTTTAAAATTCCTGAGGCTCTTTTCTATGTTGTCCTCAACTAGTTTGCTTCTAGCAAATTACCTCAGCTAGGAGAAAATTAGAATTGAGAGACTTGAAAGATCCTGTATTTTTTCTTGAGGGAATAGTTTCCATGGCAGTTTTCCACTATGCAGTTTGTTTTTCCTGCCCCAAACCAATGGTCTTAGAGTAAATCTTAATGAAGTGAAACACTGGCGAGGGTACATTGAGAGTTTTCATAACAAATCAAACAGTTCCTTACAGATTTTCGCTATCCCCATAGAATGTTAACTCCACAGTTAACAGTTAAACTTTCTCTTCAAGATGTTCTTCAATAAGGATATGCCGAATACATACCATTTCAGACCTTCTCAATTTCTTGAACAGGGTTTATTTCTTTAAGCATTTTTCTAAGTTATGTATATAGTCAATTCCTTTAATTCTTACATACAAACTTTAGTCGCAGGTACAGCTGTACACCCATTAAGCAAAGATTTTAAGCGACCTGCTCAAGACCATCTGTATGATTAGCCAACTTTTGACAAGTAACTCAATGGCGAAACTGACATTTATTCTTTTCCAAAATCTGAATTGCTAAATATTGTTTATTACTGGTTTTTCTGGATGTATTAATACTAATGCCCACATATCAAATCCCTGTGGGATATATACTTTTATTTCAAGGGAAATTATTCCAGTTTAACACAGGAGCCTTTATCTTAATGACAGTTATCCTTACATGAGAGCAAATACCAAATCTATATTCTCAGAGTGAAATGTATGTGTTTTGAAATGATTAAATATCAGAGCGCCTATTCAAAGACAGTGTCGCTTATTCCTGGGGGACAATGACTCGCTTACAAAGATCATTCCTTCAAGTTTATATGGTGCCCTGACGTTTTGCTAGGCAAAGTGTACGGCTAGAAGTTGTGATTGTAGCATCACTGGGGGAGGTCTGTAGCAGTGTTGATTTTCATTCCCTCCTTAGATCTCCTGACTCTGAATCTGCATGTTAACTAACCCATAGGTAGGTAATTCCAATGCACTTTGGAGCTTGAGAAGCACCAATCTAATTAATGACTGTTGATTTTTGGTTGCACAAGTGACCTAAAGTGAAAACAAACATATTTATGTGTGTTCTGGGCACAAGGTGTCCGCTTGCACTGAGCTGGCTTGCTAGAACGACTCCTGCATTAACCGGCAAAGGACTTTTATGTAGCAATGTCATCAATCTCCAGAATGAGGGCATGGTCAGGGCAGGACAGAGGCAGAATGGAGGAGAGCTTGTGGTCCCACTGCACTGGAGGGAGACATAAATATGCACACTTGAAGTATGTGTTTACATAGGTTGTACTAGCAGCTGCACAGGCTGCAAGTGTGCACTGTAGATTGCAGTCTCAGTAAAACTGAAAAAAAAAAGGATCCTTGTCTCTTCTGCTCTGGGCTGGGTAGGGACAGTGGGCTCATGACTAATGTCTTCATAAGTTCAAAGAGAGAAACTTGACATTATTATTTCTGAAAAAGAAATATATTTCATTAAAGCTGTTAACTCATACCTCACTGGAATTAAAAGCATTCTGAACATACAGATTTTTAAATATTCACGCTATGGAGTTCTCACATCACAGCTGACTCAATACCATTTAAGGACACGTTTCAATTTTAAAAGGGCTATCAATTATATTTCAAAATATTAAGCTCAAGGACTGTTACTATTATATTTTAAATTTATAGAAAACTAATAAAGCATTGCAGTTCCCATTTTAAATAAATAGTTCCTGTTGAAATAATTAAGTGAAATTTTTACAACTATAAAGATGGATAATTATAGTAATCATCAAAATCATTTATACTTATAAATGATCATTTATATTTATAGAAAACCATTTGTACTTATAAAATCATTTATACATCTTACTATATGCCAGATGTTACCTGGATTAACTTATTTACTCTGCAGAACAGGATTGCTTTTCTTATTATTCTCCTTTTACAGATAAAGAAACTGAGGCACTGAGAGGTTAAGTAACTTGCCCGAGGTCACACAGCCAGTAAGTGATTGAGTCAGGATTCAAACCCTTTCAGTCTGTCTCTAGAGTCCATTTAATCAAGTATTACACTCTACTACCTTCTGATTTGTTATTATTTTTGGCGACTAAGAATCATTCTTTATTCTTACTCCCCACATAAGCAAGCAAACCAAAAAAAAAACAAAACAAAAAACAAAAAAAAAAACAACAACAAAAAACAACATGGCAACTTCACTGGTATCTGTAAATGCTATAGCTGATGACAAGTATTTAATTCCATAAATAATAATCATGGTTAAACTGCAGATGTTCCTGGGAAGGGTAAACTTCTGAAATAATACCAGAGGACAGGTGGGTTTCTTTTATACTGTTAATATAACAAATTACCTCACACTAAGGGCTTAAAAATCCATTTATTATCACACATTTCTGTAAGTCAGAAGTCTGGGTACACCGTGACTGAGATGGGTCCTCTGCTTAGCGTCTTACACAGCTAGAATCGAGGTATTGGTTGCATGACATTCCTTCCTGGAAGTTGTGGATATGAATCACCTCCCAAGCTGATTCGAGTTGTTGGGGACATCAGTTTGTTGTGGTTGTTGGGTGGAGGTTCCTGTCTCCTGGGAGGGCAACTGGGAGCCACCCCCAACATTCTAAAACCTGCTGTATTCATCGCCCCTGGTCCCCTCCAGCTTTAAATCAGTGACTAGGTATGGGGACGCCTTCTTTCACTTTAAATCTCTGACTTCTTCTAACTTATATTATCTTCCAGCTACAGCCAGAGGAAGTTATCTCCATTTAAGGGTTTCATGTGATTAGATTGGGTCCACATGATAATCTCGGAAAATCTCCACATTTTAAGGTCCATAATCAAAATTACATCTGCAAAGTCCCTTTTGCCATGTGAAGTCACATATCCCCAGATTCCAGGGGTTAGGGCATGGACATCTTTGGGGAGCTAGCATTCTGTCCACAGCACTTGGTTTAGAAGGAGAGAAGGATGACCAGGGAGCCCAGACAGCCTAACTAGGAGACCAAAACCAACGTTGCAGTCACCTAATTGTATCTAATGTAATGCTCACGACTCACACATAATCCTAATAATTTGCTTTATGCAAGAGAATGTCTTAAATCATTTTCTAAATAGTCGTTAAAGAGAGAATTTAAAACTTTAATTTGCCCATGCAATTTTAACTTAAAATATGATGCAGAATGTCAGTACCCTCATTAACTTTTTGTCCAAAAAATTATAAACTGGATAAGAAAATAAAATATTTTAACTCTTAACCTCATAGTGGTTCAAAAATGTCCCTACCTATTAATAAAAAACAAGTGATTGCAAATGTAAGACTTGGTAATATAGTATAGCAAAGAAAAATGTGAGTCTTACCACAACATAAACCAACGGTGATACTGATGTCTCAAGCTGAGGAGTGTAACGTGTTTCACTCTTTGCAGGTATAAAATCCTGCAAAGGAGTTTTGGAGTCTTGCCCTTAAGTTCTATGATGGCTTTATTTTTTATGACATCTTTATTTTTTGAGATACCAAATATTGTCATTACTAATTCTCTAAACATGGCAGTCCTGCCACTGCAGTTATTATTATTTATTTTTCATTTTTTTTAATGGTCCCATCCATAAATACTGAGCAGTTTAAATGTAAACACATATGCAGGACTTCAGAGCAGGAGACTGACACAGAAATGCAGACACATGAATGGGTTGCTTTGTCTAATACAAAAATGCAAATGAATTGCAGAGAAAGACAACTAAGGAATTCAAAGGCTTTCTTGATTGCCTTCTTTAAAATGCCAAGAACTTAAGCTGGCCTTTCTTATCTTCCACTACAAGCATGTGACACTTTAGTAGGTCTTTCTTATTGTCCTATAATTCAGGGATTGTTCCAGCTCTGCACTCCATGCCTTTTTCCAAAGGGCAGCCTGCGATGTATAATTCGGGTAATGAACAGCTGCATAATTTAAGGGTCGAGCTAGTAGGGCACTGTTCCTTATTTGTGTTGCTTTAGCCGTTGCCAAGATGTTCCAGGCCTATTTAGGAATACGATTTTTTGACTGCTTTATTTCTCTCAGATGATATATGCCGGGGTTTGGTTGTGTTCCAGAAAGTGAATTTTATCAACAGAAGTACCAGAGCAAGCTTTTCTCTCATTTTACTCCAAAGGGCAACAACACTGAGCTATAATGAGGTAATTTTTTTTCCAGCCATGCACACTCTGTGTTCTATCAGGCAGGGTTGTTTAAACCCAGCCCTGTCCCTTTCCAAAGCATGATAGGCTCAGTCACTGAGCTATCAAAGGCATTTCCATGCTACATCCCTCTCACACAAGGCCAATCTCCTGCACGGTGAAAAGGGACGGGTGGCGAGGCCCTTCAAGAGGACGGCTGCATGCGGATTAATCAGTTGTGTTTTTATTCCATCTTGGCAAGTATTCCCTGTTTGTAAATACAAGGTTTACCCTGAATTTCCTGTAAACTCTGGAGCATAAGGCTGATTTGGATTCAATCGCAGAGCAAGACAGCTGCCTGCTATCCAGTGCACAGACATGGGCTGTGTCCACTGTCGCTAATCTTCCTTCAGGTGTCTTGAAGCACATCTTAATATGAGCTCATCTAAAAAACATTTCATATGATAAAGCAGACCAGGCAGGTTTAAAAATACCCCCCCCATCTCTTTTATGATGACACTCCTTGTTTTGGGGAAAGACCCTAGTGAGCATTTATTTGCAATGTATTAGAGTCTACACCACACAACAATCAGCTCATAGGGGGTAACACTTCAATAAAACAGGATCTCTTTTTTCAAGAAATAAGCTAGTGCACTCTTTCACTCGTCAGATGGTAAATAGCTAATGGAAAAGGAATGTGACAGACCACGAAGAGTAGGAATTATCTGCAAACTGGCAGGGGCGGTGATTTGCAGATGACCCAAATTATTTTCAGGCAGTTTGACACATCTCTATTTGTCACACTTCCACAAATGCATTTAATGAATATGGACTATTTTCCTTTTCTTGAAGTAAAAACCAAACAGCACGTGTTTGTTGTTTGTTCTCAAACTCTACCATCAGCAAGAATTAGATGCCTCTCGTCATCATTCACCTTAGGTCATCTTCCATGATGAGCACACGACCACTAAAGATTCATTCTCAAGTAGGGGTGAAACAACAGTAGAAGCCTATCTACTGCTGCATTGTAGGTGTGACCACCAAGAGCTTCAAAATTGTCAGTGTTGAAATCACCTTCTGTGATAAAAGTTTGGCATTTTCTCCCTCAGTTTTAAAAGCAAGGTGAGGAGCCTTATTTTGTGAGGTGAAACCTTCTAATCAATACCAGGGGTTGGCCGTGCTAGGTAAACTCATCCATCATGATGCTGCAATTATAGCAATGCCTCACCATGTGGCCAGTGGGGTTGGTGGGGCCGCCTGAATTTCTGGAGGGGTACTTAAGGAAATGCAGGAATGGGAGTGCTATTTCTAAATATCCCCTTTTCAATAAGAGAACGCACGGGCTCTATAGTCTGGAAAGTACTGCCTTGGGGCCCTTGCTTCATTCCCAGCTCTTCTCCCCATCCTGGCTATGTGTCAGGTAACCTATGTAGGTGTGGCTTTACAGATCCTTAAAAAGTGTAATTAACCTGGAGGAATGCAAATAGCACCTCCCAGCTCTAGGAATCTCTGAATCACAAACACCCTAAGAAATGTTTTTTATTAATTTGAAAGGAATGCATAGGAGTAAGAAAGGTTCATAACAAGAACAGACAACAGTGGTGAAAAAAAGGCTAAATTCACCCAATTAGTCATTTCTTTGTGTCCAATTTAAGTTAATGGGGATCTATTAACTCTTTCAGGCCTTGAAGTGTTCCGTGTCAACAAGAACATATCTTTACAACTAAAAATGTACTATGTGTTACAATTATAAGTTACAGCTAGCTATATAAATTTTATACACTGATATAAAATGCTCCTAGCATGGGAAATTGAAGAATGTCTCCAAAGAAAAATATATTAAAGCTCCCATTCAATTGCATACCATACAAGTGCATTTTAATGTATTCATGTTTCTGAACATATGTAATACACAAACAGAATGCAATAGTATTTTGCATTTATGTCTTGGATTTTAGTAGTTTTAGTGTGTCACTCTGTTTAGATGGAGAAAATATATTTAACAGTTATAATTCCCTTGTCATTCAGTGTACTTAAACTGTATAAATGTTTCAGGCCTTAGGGTATGGTTGAGACTGTAAATTAGAAACCAAAACAAATGTCAAAATGATTCTGCCCCTCAGTGTTGTGCCATTCCCAACAAACTTGACTTCTGAAATTCTACAAAGAAAATTGACCTTGTCTTCTTTCTTGTGCCTACTAAACATTTTCTTTATCTTAATGGAGACCTATAGTACCTTAGGTACTTCCTTCTCCCAGGTTTATTAACTCCTTTCTGGCCCCACCTGCCCTCCCATCCAGCCTTTAACCCACGGTCAGCCGTTTTGGATGCTCCTGCAAGAACCTTAGATAGCCTCGCTCTGCTGACCTTCGGCAGGGCTCCCCTTACTAATTCTTCATCATGCAGAAGCTTCACCCTTCTGTTTTCTTTGCTTCTCTTCTGAGCTGCCAGCTATTATTGCTGAAGCAACCCTGGAACTAGTGTTGACAGGTTCTTCTACAAATCTGTGTTGTTCAACCTCAACTTGACCCTCACTGGTGTTCAACAATTCCTTTAATCATCGCTTATTGGCTCACGGGAGAATTCAACATGGTAGCTTTTCCTCAGGCCTCAGTTCAGACTTAAGCATCTCATTCTTGGCAAATGACACCATCTGTTACTTAACTGAGACACTGAAGCCCTAATTTTCTTTAGCTCTTCTTGTTTACATTCATTCATTTTCTTCCCGAGTCTCTCGGAGAGAAAACACTATCTCCTGCTTTGCCTCAAATTGTTCCCCTGCTTTCTTTGACCTCTTTCCTTGTCACATTCTTGGGGTCCGAGTGGCTTACAAGCACACCACTGGATTACTGGATGATCAGTAAATCAGCAGCAGCCCCTCCCCGACCATGCAGACACAGTTCCGCTCAGTTGCCGTGTCTGCAGGCCCCTTTCACTGCAGAAATGTGCAGTAAATATCCCCCTGTCAAAAACCAAGAAACAACATTCAACAAAAAACACTTCCCACAAACCTTATTGCTGCATCTCTCAAGTACTTATATGGTTGCAATTTACCTTTCTTTTCGCTACCAAGTTTCTCCGATGATTAGGAGCCTGATGTTTACTAGATTCCACTTCCACATTGCAGTTTTAATACTTGCAGTCAGCACCCTCCCCCTGAACGAAATGATTTTTTCAAGGTCACATTTGACTTCTGCATCAACCAATTACATGTTATTTCTTGACAGCCCTGTACTTTTCCCTCTCTGCAGCACTCATAGAACACATCACACTTGCAAGCTTTCTCTTTCCTTGTGCATTACAGGTTTCAGCCTGGAATTTAAGCCTTGTGTACATTCTTGATTCAGATATAAAACGGACGCCAAAAGCTGTGCTGACCAAACACATCTGCGCATCAGACATATCTGGGAAAAAGATTCCTGAGCTCACACCAGCCAGACCTCCTAAATCGGAAGCTGCAGTGGTGAGATTCTGGTATACTGATAGGCTTGCCAAGCCTCGATCCAGAGACCTATGGGAGTAAGTTCAGCTGCATGAAGAAAACACCTCACTGTATTGTAACCAGCAGGAGCTTTGGCTGGAGGAAGAATGCTAGCACATACTAGGTTCTCCATAAGTACTTGCTGAAGAAATTAATTTAAGAATGTCGGCCTTGGTTGTTGGAGGGAAGGGATGATTTAAAGTAAAATTCTTGTTTTCCACTCTTTCTGTCTCCTATGCACTTCCCATTCTCTCATGGATGATAAGTTATTGCAGTTGGATGTTTGGCACCCAAAGAAGAAATGATTGTGATCAACATAAAGTAGGTAAAGAAAAAGGTTTTCTCCTCCTAGGTATCAGAGTGTGAGGAGAGAGAATGTGTGTCCTAAATTGCGCACATACATCGACAACTGTTTGCACAGCAGCAGTGCCCACGGCCCTGGCAGGGCTCCTAGCATCCAGTGTGCCAGACGCACCAAACACCAACATCTTCAACAGCAGCTAATGAGAGTAGTTGTGGCTTTAGAGCAATAGGCGATAGCATCAGCAAGAGTGTTGTGCTACCTTTTCCTGACTCCATGGGCGGTGGAAGCTTTGCCAACTGGATAAGCATAAAAAGGCTGAAGAAGGAAAATGTTACATACCAGTTAGAAGCTGAGAGAATGGAGCTCATGGAAGGAAGGTGCGTGTCTTAAAAGGTTGAACGCGTTATTGTTAGGGAACCACTGGTTCTTACTACTAACCTGATTAACTTTTCAGCTACTGATTTGTATAGACAAAATACATTCTTGACTTTAAAAATAGGTATTATATAGTCCTGGTTCTACTCATGTGACTCTCATCACCCCACCCTAATAAATCATCGTTTTAATACCTTAAATGTTAGGGTTTCCCAGGGTACATCCATCGGTCACTTCACACTCTAAATGCTCACTGATAGTACCCCAAAACTTCAACACAATCTCTGTTATGATACTGAATTTTATAACTTCCAGTCCTGACCTAGCTCTGACCGCCAGACTCATATTTCAAATCAAGTATACCTAAGTTGATGTTTCACTCATACCGTTAATTCAACTTGTCCTAAATTAAGTTTATGAGCTTCTGCCCCAGACATCTTCTTTCTGATTCCCAAAACATACTAAAGGCAACATTACTTTCCCAATCACACTGGCTTCAAATCTTCAAGTAAATCCACCCCCACCCCCAACCCCATGGCATTGGACGCAGTTGATCACTTCTTTCTCAAAGAACTGTGTTTTCTTCAATTGAGAACGCAATCTCTTGGAATTCTTCCTTGACATCACTGCCCATTCCTTCTCCAATTTCTTTGCTATGACTACTAAGCATTGGAGCTTTACAGGCTCAGTCTTTCGTCCTCTGACCTTCTCTTTAACTTGAGTCATTACAGATGGAATCTCATCTAGTCTGTTTTCCCTTGTCTGGCTCTCAGTCAATGAAAAATCAGTTCTCCTTGTGTCTCAAGACAAAAATATCATAGTCATTTCATATGACTATTTTTTACTCCATGTCAGATTCAATGTACAATCATATTCTGTGTATTTGCATAAGACATCAAAATCTAACGCTTATTACCACACCTAACATCGTGGTCCAAATGCCATAATTTTCTGCCTAGATTATTTCAGCAACCTCCTAACTGGTCTTACTTCCTATATTCTACATCTATTTTCCAAACAGAATCAGAGTGAATCTCTTAATATGTATGTCAGATGATGTCATTCCTCTCTTCACAACTCTCCTATTGCTTCCATCTCTCTTTAATCACTGAATCACTGAAAATGTCTACATTACTTCTTAGACTTAGGAACAACAGTATAGACCAAAAAAATCTATTCGTTTTCATGGCTAATCTTTTCTCATTTACATTGTTTTAAAGAAATAGGACCACCTGCACACAACCAAGAAGATAGACTCTTTAATAGGACAAATATTATAATATTATAATAATGATTATAATATCATAATAATGATATAAGTTAATAACAATATATCAACAATCATGACTTATGAAGAACTCACTCCAGGCCAGACACAATACTAAACAGTCACATGTATTCTCTCATTAATCCTCTTTGCAACCCCACAATTTAATTATTCAAAGCATCGTTCTTTAACAGGGTAACCAAGTTTTGGTAGATGAGCCCAGCATGATTAGGTGTATCTTGGGAAAGTTCATTTAAAGAGTACTAGAAGGCAACCGGATTATGAAAGGAGCTAATGATAAATAGAAATGTAATTTGACCCACTTTCTACCTTCATGCCCAGTGTCTCTTACCTCTGACAATACCAGAAGCTGCCAGTCATGGGGCTACTTCTGCCCTTTCTAAGAAATTAGGCGTTTATTATATATAGAGAATGGATAAAAGAAGAAAGGTGTATGTTTGATATATCGTCATCTTAAAGGGAAAATGCAATATTTTCTTTAATCAGAAAAATAATGGAAAATGAGGACAGCATTCCAAATCCTCAGATATTTTTGAGCTCTATCAAGTACTAAGCACTGTACTAAATTAGTTCATATTACCTCACTTAATCCTCACAATAACAATATTGGATGTTATCTATAATTTAACCATGAAGAAACTGCATTTTAAAGAGATGAACTAACATGCCCAGTATCATACAACACAAAGTTGAATGTATCAATATTCCAAGCTATAGCTTCTCAATTTTGGTCCAGTGTAATTCCTCCCTATAACATAATGCAAAACAAACCAGCTTCCCTTTTTACATACTTTCTTTATGTTGAATTTTTTGCCTCAAAGTTATCATTGCTGCTATACATGGACAATTTCTCAAAAGAGCTTCTTAACTTTGACCACAAATGAATAGACATGAACCAAAGATACCTCCTTTATTCCTTTGTTTTTAAATCATATAATTCAGAAGTTTCTTCGACATTATCCATGTCTGCACACGTCCCTATCCTTTTTTATTCCATGTACAACAGTTTTAGTCTGCTCTGGCTGCCATAACACACTACCACAGGATGGGTGGCTGAAACAACAGAAAGGTATTTCTCAGTGACAAAGGCTAGCAGGAAGTCCAAGATCAAGGTGCCAACGACATAGGTTTCATTCTGAGGATTCTTCTCATGGCTTATGTGTGGCCACCGTCTCTCTGCTCACAAGGCCTCTCTGTGTGCTAATGGAGAGACAGAGCAATAGAGAAAGTGCTCTGCTGTCTTTTCCTAAAGGACACAGATTCCACCAATCAATGCCCCACACGGATTCCCACACTTAATCTTATTTTCTTCTTTAGATGCCCCATCTCCAAGTACAGCTACACTGGCGGATTAGAACGTCACATATGAATTTTTGGGGGGACATAGATATTCAGGCTACAACAACAATCCATCTTGTCACTTGTCCTGTACACATGTTTTATAACCAATAGTTGAAAGCATTTCCAGGAGGTTACAATTCCAAAATAAAACTGCTAGTTGACACTGATTGTCACAAACACCAGGCCACTTACACATGGATCGCAATGCTGGGGGACACTTAAATGGATTCTTCCATTCTGATCTATCCATTAAATGATAGCCATGACCTAATGCAGTCATGATCAATATAAATGTACATAGTGGCTAGAAAACTGCTTCTCTAACCAGGGAGGGTAACCCTCTATTTTACAGATTTGAAAAGCCAATCAATTAAATGCTGTATAAGGTCAAATACTATTGATTCAAGATTCAATGAAATCCCTTCCTTTACCTTCCCCTCTTTTGATTTTTCTTGTGATCTAAGTATGGTTTCTTTAAAATACATTTTTGCAGTGGCTGCACTTACATACTGGTAGAAAAGTGAGTGGTACTCAAAAATACATAATGATTCTCTGGTACTGAAATCAATAGTGTTATCGAAGCTGGAAGGCATGGAAAGGTTGAAAGATAAACATATCAAGGCCTAAACTTCAAAAGAATATTTGAGAAGTAATATTCAAGAGATGCCCATTGCTAGCAGGAGATAGATAGCTCCTACGTCCGTTTATACAAACACCTTCCTACAGTGTTTCTGAGTCTTGAAAACAACATAAGGATACTGTTAATGATGCATTTATAACCCTTAATTCGACTTTGATTTTTGACACAATTTTAGATTGTTTCTTGAAAGTGCTCTCAGTGCTCATAAGGCTAATTTTATATAGCAGGGGTGCCAAAAATTGTATACAAGTGGACACTGGTCAATGTTGCTCATGCAGTAGTTTGCAGTAATCAGAAGTGTCTGGACGCTGATGGTAACCACTTTGAGGCTTGTAATTGCAGAAGTCAAACGTGACTTGTATTCATCTTTTGTTAATGGTATATATCAAATATTACAATTTCAATACAGTTTTCCTTTCTTAAAATGTGTATACATTTTTTGAAACCTTCTGTATATTTTACTATTTATTCTTTACCACTTTTAATTTTACCAACACCTTCTCTTTATCTATACAGCTGATGAAATTTTTATCTCATCATCTAGAGTCAAATCTTCTATGCTTATGTAACACAATATTTATTTTCCATTTTGATTTTAGAAACATAATGAAGTTTAAAATTTGTTTTGTTTTGTTTGTATGTGAAACAATGCATTTCAGAGCTTTGTCTGCATTTGAGTGTCAGATACTTAAGTACATTCCTCTTTCTGGAGGGAAAACTATTTGCTGCTCTATTTTTTTATCTGACTGTCTTCAGGAGCTAATAAACAGAGTATTGTAAATATCGTATGCTTGGATAAATTCCACCTGGCATAAATCATTCACTATGTGGCTAAATATTATGAATGGAAACAAATGGCAAAAAGGAAAATCCTCTTGTTAGAAGACAGCAGCACGTTTAATGATCCACGTTAACATGAAGACAAAAAATTTGCTTTTGATGAGCTTCAATAACGTTTTAATGGACACAACCCTTTTACCCTTTTTACTCTTCTCTTTTGTTTACTTTATAATCACATGTTTTTTTAACTTAGTCTGAGAAAATTTTGTTTCCTTTTGTTTGTTTCTTTTTTTTTTTTTGAACTTTACCCAAGAAAACATAATATTAAATATCCAATGCCCTGTAATTTTACAGGAGATTTATTCTTATTCGGTAGCTGGGAGTCTCTGCCAAATATCTAAAAAGAGATACATTCTTTAAACATTTCAAAAAGGCAAACATAAAATATAAAGGTATTTAACACCACAGATAAACATAAAAGAGCTCTAAAGTAGCCATCTCTCGCCACATTAAGATAAAGGTGAATTGTCTGTTTGTTTGTTTTGTTTTCAATGAGAAAAATTATATGCCCAACGTATCTCTAGAATGGTATTTTTTAAAAACTAATTTCCTCTATTGGTTGTAAAGTTTCTTCTCAGAAAAAAGATTGACACATTTATTTTTCTAAAAATGTAATTAAATAATTAATAGTAGGAAGTAACAAACACTTTAGAATACAGATAAAAGAAAGAAAAAAAGGAATGGAAAAGAGCTGCAGCTGCTGAAAAAAATAGATTTTTAGGAAATCATACTTATAAAACTAGATCAACAGTATAAAGGCTTTCATTTAGACAAATAATTCAGCTACATAATGAAAATAACCCCTCTCTCTTTCTGCCACCATTAGATCCGATGTTTCTATCTCTACATTTCTATAGCACTTAAGAGCTTACCTAGAATGTTCATATAATCTTACCACATTCAATTTTTGTCTGGACAGACAAGGAAACACTATCACCATTTTATTGATCAGAGATTTAATTCACTGCATGACAAGACTAATACCGTTCAAACTTTAATATGCGTATAAATTGCTATCATACATATTATGATACAGAAAGTCTAGGGAAGGCCTGAGAAACTGCATCTCTAACAAGGTGATGTCCAAGCTGCTGCCCATGGACCACACTGGAGAGACAAGGCGAGCGTACCAGCTGAAGGCAAATTTTCACTGTTCAGTCTGCAGCACACTTAGAGACTGCCGTGTGGGGCATCCGGGGGGGGTCTCAGCTCCCGCTCCCCACATAAGAACACAGGACATGGTGAGGCCAAAAAGGAACACCCACGGAGCCATAGGTAGGGAAGTCATACCGCTATGGTCTCACTGGAGGCTGGGTTTACACAACGTGCGACCTGCTGTCCGCTTTGCTGCCAACTGACCAACTCTCCTCGACTCCCCTTCAGTCTCCTCCTTCACTCTCCTCGGCTCCCCTCCGTAGCCACGGCAGTTATATCAGTGGCCAATGGCTTAATCGCTACAGCTGATGGCCAACCAGCCACAGCTGACAGCCATCTGCTATCCGAGCCAGCACCTCTCCACATGAGGCCGAGAGCCTGGAAACTGCTTTCTGGGGCTCTGTCCCCACAGAGACGCACCACTGCTTGCCTGTGCACAGTGGTTTCTCACCTAAGTGACAACCTGAGCCAAGTGAATACAGGTTTTTAATCCCCCACTTTAATTATGAAGCTAGTACAGTCAAACCTCCTTATTCAGGGATTCTATATTTGCAAATTTGCCTCCTTGTTAAAATTTCCTTTCAACCACAAAAATGAATGACCCTGCTTTCTCAATCACTCATGGACATACTCATGCACAGAACAGAAGAAAACCTGACTCGCCTGCTGTCCACATCCACAGCTAAGGTTCCCGGAGTTGGCTTTCTGCCTTCTTCTCTCAGCTCTTACGTTGTACGCAAGTACCCTTTGTGAGGTCTCTCTACTGCCCCATCTTTTTGCATTTTTGTGCTGTTTGTTGGTGATTCCACAGTTTAAAAGGAACCCAAACATAGGGCTAAAGTGCTGCCTGTGTTCTTAAGCTCAAAAGCTGAGAGTTACGACACGGCTGGTCCTGAGGTCAATGTGACTGAATGAACGATATGTATTAAATAAGGTGGCTTTAGAAAGAAACACACATAAAACAAGGTTATGTGTTGATTGCTTGATGAAAAGATGCTCATAGGAACCTAATCCTGTATTCCCCTTAGGAGCAATGAGTCGGTTAATTCAGCGTTCATGGTGACTTGACAAAAGAAAACTACGGCGAATCACAAGAATTGACAACACCTTCTGGATTATTCTCAGGAGAAAACTTCAGTGGAAACATAGACTACAAATCGCTATTCTTTTTAATGATATTCCCTTTTTGGTGTCCACTCCAGCGGACTCTCAGTAAAAAGTAGTTTATTAAATGAAAAATTGTGTGGAAGCCAATAAATACCATAGGCAAAGGGAAATATTACCAGAATAAATGAATTCTATGCATTAAAAATTAAGATATTTACGAATAGAAACCAATTCATTGCAACAAAAGTTAAAGTATTAAAGGGCTCCAACGTATTAATAATTTGGAAAAACAATATGTTTGAATGGATACTTTTAAAATTATATTCTCAAAACCATATAAAACATTTAAAACTGAAATACCAATTAAATTTTTATGGAATCCTGAAGTACCTTCACGAAGCCTTGCCTTTTAAAGGTTAGCTTGAAAACCCCTCGTTTAAACAAATTTTCCTCTTTAGGCACTTGACAAGGTCATCAATTTCTACAATGTACTTCTTTTTCCACATGTCTTTGATAAACCAAAATCTGTTTTCTTCAAATGTCTTCTAGATACCCCTTATACAGGTTCATATCTTGTTCTACATTTATAACAGACTTTACTTTACTTGTCTTTCTCAACAATATTTTCCAGTCAGCTTTTTTTCCTCAAAAAAAAAAAAAAACAAATGAAGAGTCTCAAGAATCATTATAACAAAGACAATAATGTATCTTCTTCACAAAAAGCAAGTGAGACAAAGTGCAGAAAGAAAGATGTTGTGTCAGGACCATAAAAGCTACTGTATCAGGTCCAGTTAGATTGAATTAAGGAATATTTCTTAGGAGCAAAAGGAGATCCCAGAAGTTAGTCAGCCAAATCCGTTTCCCATTGAACAAATATATGCCAAACACCTACAAAGGGAGATAAAATTCTAGCATGAATGAAGTTCTTATTTAATTATCACAACATTCCTATGATGTTAGAACTATCATATGAGGCGACTGACCTATAGTCCTTGAGGTATTTCCTCAAGGTCACAGAGGTAGCACATGGCAGAGTTAGAAAGCAAGCCTGGCAATGTACTGCAAGGCCCACATTCCCACTCTTCTTTTCCAGTGTGCAGAAAGAAAATGATAAAGGCAAATAAGGTATACCCTCTGCCACTATGGAAACTTGTAGCTTCGCAGAAGAGAGAAAGTGAGCCCAAAGTTTGATTGGCAAAACACGATCAAGACTTCAGACAAATTAAAGAGATAAATAAATTCAGAACACTCACCCAAAGTGTCAAAAAGAAGATTGCATCAAAATAGGCTTTGGTGAGTGGGCAAAATTTTGATGAGTAAAGAGAAATGTGGATAGCCTTTTTATGGAGAGTGGAGAGAACCACAACATAAAATAGAAAAGTAAAAGGTTGGAACGAGGACATTGTTTAAAATCAGATTTTCTGAATCAGAAGATTTCATCAGGGGAATGTTGGGGAGGTAAACCTTGAAAGTCGAGTTGTTAGAAAAACTGAAATTGTATTCCCAGTGAAAGTAGGGGGTACATTGTCTACTCACAGAGATTAGCCATAGACGTCAAAATGAATGAAACAATTTATCAATTAATTACTTGAGTAATTTAAATTGTCAAGCTCTCAAATCCTTTACAGCCACCCTCAGACTCTTTACGGAAGAAGGTAAGTCATAAACATAGCTGCATATTTAATATCTGGTGTTAAAACTCTCACACACTAAATTGCATGCAGAGATTCAACCTCATGCGATTACACCCTTTTGGATATTTATTCCTTACACTGTAAGACCACAAATAATAGAAATATATCATGATCAATGTTTATTAGATAACTGGATTAAAGCTCATTTGTATGCTCTCACAGCAATTTCTGTACAACTGAGATGACAGAATTTACATAACTACAATAATTGTTGCATTGGACATACACCTTTGAATATTAGCATGATGCCCTTCAAAGATAATCTATGCCATATATTTTTAGATTATTCCCTGACATCATTCAATAAGTTTATCAATACAGAAAACTCAGAGGGTTTTTAATTTTATTCTCATGGAATAAATGTACTGCTTCTGTAAATAGCATAAAAATATTCAGCAGTAATATACTCTAAGCAATGCAACATGAATTGTAATTCTAATTAAAATTAAAGTTGATACAATGTGAATAATATAATAAATTTGCTTACTAAAATTGAGTTTAGGGTGATAATTTTATAATGACAATACTTTGATATATATTTTTTATTTTCTTAATACAGCATGTAGTAAATTACTAATACTTTTAATTTAAACAAAACTGATTAAAGGAAAATATAAGTTTTATCAAATGTTAATAACATGGTCATATTTATATCAGTACGGAACCTTTGGTAGGATTTTAATATTTTTCTGAATTTTTATTACCCTCTTCCTGGAAATAAAGTATTTAAAATGTTAGAAGGAATTTACTAGATTTTATATTGCTATTATTACATAAAAAGACAAAAATCTTATAATATTGAAGTATATATATATGTATATATATATACATATATATACAGGCACACATATATAGTTTATATATATATATATATATATACACACACACACACACAGTTTATGTACACACATATATGTGTATATATATATATATATATATATATATATATATATATATACTTTTCACAGCTTGCATGGTGGAAAAAATCCTACAAAAATTTAAAAAATATATATTTTAAAAGGAGTCAATTCATTTTTCTATATGGGGCAATTACAAACTTTTATTTTAAAAATAGTACTTAATACGCAAGGAAAAAATTTTTTCAGGATGTGCACTGATGATTAAGAATGTTAAATTTATTTTTTATTAACTATTACCAGTTGGAAACTGTTTTTCAACATTAGTACGAAACTTGATTATGCAAGAGAATAAGAGCAAATCTGTCTCTTCTACACAAATAAACAAATGTATTGGTTCATTGTGGGCTTCCTCCTTCTTCAATCTAACCATTAATCCATTTGTTTTAGTGTATTTGTTTGCCTGTCCTGTTTTTCATATGAACAAATGACCTTTCCCAAGGTGATTTATAATGTAGAAGTCCCAAAAATGTTAGCATACAAAATCCACATTCATTTTCAGTTTCATTTTAAATGCTATGAACTTTGTTTTTGTTTTTGTTTTGCTTTTTGTTTTCCCCCCACAAAGTTTCCCTCCCCACTACTGTTCAGTAAGTACTATTTAGTTTTTTCTCTGAAGTCATATAAATTAGTTCTAAATTTTAGGCAAAAAACTCGTTAATGCTAATTTCATACTATATTAACTTCTTTAGCCCTTCTTTGTCTACTTTTAAGTATAATCAAGGCTAAGGGGTATCTTAGGAGTGAAATAAACTATTTAAAGGAACACAGTTGATATTGAGTGATATAATTTCATAGTTTCATCAAAACTGACTATATTTCAAATGCCTAAAGTTTTAATTCAGTACCTGAAAGCACAAGAAAAATGTTACATTCTTGTATAGCATTTTTCCTCCCAAACACATTTGAGTCATCCTAAAGGTTTCTTAGTTTGAAGGAATGTCAGCATTCCACAATGGCTGCTGATATTCTTCATTAGGTATAACATAGTTAAAATGCAGCACCTGCAATAAATCAAAGTATTGGAAGATTGCATTAAAACTTATGACAGTTACAGAGTTTGGTGGGTGTTGGTTGTTTTTTCTCCCCACTATTCTAGGGTCATTACTCATAATAGTGAAAAGTACAGCATAAAGGGGAAAAAAAAATCAGAATGTTCCTAAAAATAAAATAGAAAGCCCTCAGGAGTCCTTTCAGAACAACAATAAAAAGTATTGCTAGCTGTAAAATTTGTAAGCAGGTTCCATCCTGTCGGAATGGAAACAATGAAGATGAATTACATTCTAGGAAAAAACATTGAGACTGTCTGGTAACATAGTGGCAAATCTACTGGTGAGGAGAAAGCCCAACTATTTTGTCTCTGTCTTAAGTTGAAGGTGTCCAAACAGGAAGGTGTCCATTAAAAGGAAGCAAAGGACCATCTTTAGAAATGGTCTCCTTAACCATTCATTTTACTCATTTGGCCATTGTTTGGACTACTCAGTTTTCAGAATCTCTTTATTACCTCTGAGCTTATACAGACCGGTGTATAATTCTATGTGACAAAGGTATAAATATGCATATTTTAATACATAATAGACAAATATGAGTTAGGGGGATGGCAGTAACTTGTATATCTTTCAAATATCTTTAGGTGTGATAGAAAAACAAGTTTGAGGTTCCTTTGGCTAGCTCTAAGCAAAGGTAGGTACTATTGTCTCTGGTAAAAGGACATTTGATCTGTGTGGGAGATGTTAGCTGCTGGTAGGAAATGTTGGAGAAGACCCTACAGATCCCTGAAGAGCCAACATACTGCATAGACACTCAGTAGCACAGAAACTGTTTTGCATATGTCCTTGTTTGATGCCCCAGATATTAGTGTGGTACCTGAAGACATGCTGCTAAAATGAGAAATATATGGATAGGGTTTGTTTTGAAAAAGCTGATGCCCACCTTGATGGCAGGTTATAAGTTTAATGACAAACTTTCCGTATCCTAAACCAAGGTCAGCATATGCAAAATGAAACTCACACCACAGCAGCAATGGGGAGAGTGTTTATTAAACCTTAACTCTGATTCTCAAAGGACGTTTTGGTGTGCAATATGCCTACCCTCTACGAAAACAGCTTGACTTTAAATTTAAAACTCAAAGGTTTCCTTTTTTATGTGTTTATGAATGTTAATTAAAAGAGACATCAGATAATTTGAGCAACTATTTAGAGTCTTTATTTGACAATATTTGAAAGCTGCTTTCCTTTTATACTGGTTTCAGATTTGTGTACCTATAATGAATGTGGCTTGAGTCAATTGTACATTAAAAATTGAAAGGGATATTAGGTTCTCTGAAAATCACAGAAAATTGCCATAATTCATGTTCCAGAGTCTCGATGATTGATTACATTAAAGCAGTGGTGGAATTCAAGGTGAATTGAAATAAATGTTAAATGAAGGTTCTTTTAACCTCATCAATACCTTTCTAATACATGATTTTTATTATTTTTTTTTTCAATTGGAGGGTCCACTAATAGTAATCAAATCTCAAGCAATTACCCTGCACTAGACATGGTATTTGTCTGAGTATCTAATAATCTCTTAAACCTTTGCTCTCACCAGCTGAGCTAATTTTTGATGGGACACTATTGAGAACAATAGGTCACTGAGAGAAAATGAAGTGGGGCTACCACTGTGTTTCCTCAAGTACTCTCATCTAGCCCAGTGTTGGATAACTGGTGAGGTAATCTGCATAATCACAAGGCCCTAGTGTGTTTCTATTAAGTCAATGGGGCATAGTATACACAAAAGCACCACTGGCATCTATTGAGTCGACTGGATCTACAGGCCCACACTGTCTTGACTCATCCGACAGGAAAACTTGTGCACTAATCTCATAATTATATCCCTTTACTCCTCCACTCAGTTCAAATTTTGTCTGTTGGCAGTAAAATAAGTATCATTCCAAGTATAATTCTCATTAAATGAGTCAAAATGCAGTGCCCTAATTATTTGTGTACGTATGCTCTGTGGACAGAAGGATGTGTAAATGATTAATTCAAATTAATGAATTTTAATGCAAATGTATCTAAAACAATTCAGAGTAGTATCATATGGAGCAAGAAATAGATGGAAATGTGACTTAATTATTATAGGTAACAATACATACATTAGTGTTTCACGTCATTAGTTTTTATTGTTGATATGAGATCCTCTTTTTCTAAGATGTCACTCATTCGATGTACCCAGTGTCAGAAAAATCATAGCAAGGATGAAATTTCAAAATTGAGTTCTTGGAATAATTTTAAAGACTATATTTCAATTGTTTGCTATGTTCAAGAAAGAAGTAAAACAAAGTATCTACCACATAAATTTAGTCTATTTTATCTATTGACCACCAGGATATATATTTTAAGGTAAAATGAGGTTTAATCTATAAATGATTGAAAGTATTGTTGTGCGCTATAGATTTATGTGCAATGATCACCACTTTTCCATTAGAGTTTGAGCAGCTATCCAAAATACTTTACTTAGCTGCCTCATTTGATACCATTTATTAGCTAATGTTAAAATTAACATTTTTATACTTAGAAGAGAAAACTTTCTTAATTTTGCCATGTCAGATTTTTAAAGTGATAAGGTTTTCATTAAATTAGGCAGAGTTTTATTTTAAAACTGTGGCCAAGATTTTGGATTTATCTTCTTACTCTGACATCATTTTGGAAATTTTAACTGATTTTTATTAGAATTGCGATAGAGTACTAAATATCACTAGAATACAGTTTAAATGTGGTCTGCAGTTTCTCTGTTATCTTTCAATAAAATTGATCAATAACACTCAAATGGATAGAGTTCCTGTGTGCTTTAACAACAATTTAAAACATTTTATGAAAAGTTTAAACTCAGTCTATCAACTTAAAGCAAGATATTCCCCAATGATATATAAACATAATGGTAATCTATATTTTGTAAAAACTGTTGCTTCGTATGGTACTCCTCTGTGAGATCTACATTTCAAAAATATGAACGTTAAGAATTAGTCAAATTTTGGGCCCTCCTATCAGGGAGTTATTCTCAAAGTCATTATCATAGGATAATCTCAACCTTGTATGGATCTGAGTGGGATTTCGGGAGTGAGAGTCACCGATGAAAATGTATAATAGTGAAAGCCGCTCTCCACTGTGGGAAGCCTCCAACCTTGGATGTGTCCCCCTGGACATTTTCTTTGTATGCAATAAAATGATTAGCATCTCACAAGTTCCCAGAGCTGAGGGATATATGTACATATCTTCCTCTCCTCTCTGTCTGTTGTCTGTCTTCTCTCTCTCTTTCTCTTTCATTACCTCCATCTCATTCTCTCCATCTGTCTCTCTGTATGTGGGTTTGGTCATGGATGTGACAGAGTTGTGTGTGTGTGTGTGTGTGTGTGTGTGAGAGAGAGAGAGAGAGAGAGAGAGAGAGAGAGAGAGAGAGAGAGAGAGAGAGAGAGATATCTTGGAAACTTCTTAAGATAACCATTTGAAGCACAAAGTGTAATAAAAGGAAAACCATCTCACATCTAATTGCAGCTCTTGTGCTAACTATGAGCATTATCTTGCACAAGTTACATATCTCATCTAGCTTGTACCTCCCTTCATCCATCTATAGAGAGGATTAGGTAAAGATCTTTATTTTGGTGTGAGTGTGTGTGATGAAACAATGCACACAAATTTTAGCTTTATTTTGTCATCATTTTACCGGATCTTTTGATTTGTCTCCACTGGTAAAATTAAAAATACAATATATTTTCATGTATCATTTAAATCCTTTGGCAAAAAAGGAAAGGATCGAGCTTAAGATTTTCCACTACAATTTCCAATGTAAGCATTAGCCAGAGAAGAATTGAGAACTATACATATCTGGTTTAACGAAAATAAGAAGGCAAACCATGAAATAAGAATAAAGAAAATTATAAAGGACAGTTTGATATTTTGATATTTTATTTGCACATGGGAACATGATCTCTTCATGCATAATGCATTCTTAACCTCACGTCCATGTGTACATATCTCCAGGGTCACACACTGAGGCTTGGCATAATGACGTGGGGCCTACTACTTACTTTTTCAGTTTCTAAAGTAAACAAGTTTATTTGTTCATTTCTTTTTTACTTGTGTGTTTATTTTATTTCAATACATATTTGTACAGTGGAGCAGCTTTCATAAAGTATCCTTGATTTGACTGTCTACAAGTATACAGATACCTTGAGCCATGGAGCTGGAGGGAGGAGGAAAACCTAAGTCTCCCTCATGGTGTACTGTTTGATCAGTCTAAACACTCAGCACATCTTCCATCTTTGAAACTTTAATATTGATCGTAATTGGTAAACATTGAAGATGTTTATACTGAATAAAAGATGATTTCATTCCAACAGCTATCTGAAGTATGATCTTAACCAGCAGTAAGTTAATTTATTTTTTAAGTCCTCTTTGCAGAACTAATATACTTAAGATATATGGGGAATTGATTAGGAATATCTGTTCTACCCACTGCATTAAACTCTCCAATTTTGTGACAGCTAGAAATACATTACCAGTGTACATGTGCATACAAAATGGAATGAAATAGAGAATGAAACCCCACTGCAGAATAAGAAAAGGAAAAAAAAAATCTATATATATATGAAAGAAAACCTTGGAGAGAGGAAATAGCTAGATACTGCCACATCCTTCAAATGTGAGTCAGACATTGATTTTTTTTTACATTCTGCAAAATAGATGCAAAGATTATGCTGAAAACAGGAGAGAACATAATTGTACAAGTGCCAGTGTGAATTGAGGACAGGAATCGCATAGAGTCTCTGATGCTAACAAATTCCAAACCAGGCAAAGATATTTCTCACAAACTCTTTTATTCCTTTAGTTCTGTAGCTCTGTATTTCAAAGAGGATGGGTATAATGTCAGCTATGAGTTGTATCTTGGCTGCCCTTTTTGAAGCATTGGCCCTTCCTTTGTCAAAAAGGGAATACCACGAATGAACTTAATTTCTTTCATTTTATACTGCACATAGTTGTATTAAAAATACATCTCTCTCCAGCACTTGTGCAGTAACTTCCTTCACTCTGGTTTCTGGCTCATCCCATTGCAAGAGTGAAGCCCCTACAGCTGGCAGGGAGCAGAATGACAAGGAGAAATGTCATTTAATGGCTCTTGTAGTCCAAGTGATGTGCCACCTCTGGAGAACACGGTCCTCTGACAGTTATTTCTGAGTCATCTTGGTGTATTTGAAACAGTTGATTCTCTCCCTTAGACACTTGTCAACATGTGCAGATGATGTTTTAACTGGCACATTGTCACCAGCTACATCAAATCAGGAAAAGTTGAGTAGTTGTGAAAACTGTGACTTCCAACTCAAGTAAGAATTAGAGTACTAGAAGCAGAAATCTTTCATACTAGGTGTTATTTTTAGCCCTTTGAATGTGTGACTATTGTGTTAATTGATAATCTGCTGTGTGTGTTTTTATTTCCTTTACCTTTCTTGTACCCTGGTAGAGATGATTGAGAGAAATAGGCTATAGAAATTTTAAAAAATGGAGAAAGATGGTATTTTTTTTTTAAGTGTTTGAATGGCAAGTACAAGTCATTTAGATTCTATCTCAACCAGCCTGCGATTTTTTTTCTTCACAGCAACAAATTTTGTTTATCTTGAATCAACGGTGTCTAGTACATCTCATGTTATAAAAGGGGGGGTCTAAGAAATGTTTACTGGATAATGAATGATTTAATTAGTTATTGTGATACAAATTAATATAATTAATATAGAGAATTCACATAATCCTATAGGAGACATAGGAGGTTACCAGAAACCTGTTTTTTTGCAAATTTAAAAATATTACTGTGTAATTTGTTATAAGGTTTCAAAATAACTTAAAATGTACATGCAGTAAAAGTTTCTATCAAGTTATATCGATATTAGGATTCACCAACTCAAAATGGGGGGATAAAACAACAGCAAAGAAATCTATCAAAGAAAAATCTTCTCTGGGCTTCAGATTGAACCTGGATGATTTACACGTTTCCTTCCAATTCCATAAATTCATGTTTAAAAAAATATTTTTCCTCCCCAAAATGAGATTTTTATCGTAAAATTGACATTTGCAGAAATAGAGTTTGTTTCCTGATTACAATTTTCTTTAAATTCTATTTATGTGTAACCTAATGGCAACAGATTATTTCCATGAAATAAACACATACCTAAATGTATTGACTTTTCTCAAGAATCTTCAGTATTTCTCTCTTCCATTACAGTATCTTTCAATTCGCCCTAATTCAGACTCTATCTGTCTGTAAAACAATACCAAAATTGATTACTCTTTCTTTTAAACCTATTAGTAGCATTATTGTTTTAAATTAGTCATAAGCTATAAGATTTCTATTATTGTCTTGAGTATGAATAAAACAAAAAAACATTTATGTGTGATAAACATAATGTGAAGTACATAATTTACCTAATTACATTGCATGTTCTGAAGAGGGAAGAGTGGAGTCATACTTTCAATAACTTCTCATAGAACATTGTGTATGTCTTAGATTAAATGTGTATGAAACTCCGAGACACATATTAAGTATATAAGAAATATTAGCTGATAAAAATAACAGAAGCTCAATAAATAATGACTTCATTATAATACAATGAACATGATAGTGAATGTAATTATAATTAAATTAGTTTGGTACATCCCAAGTTATTTTTAAAGTATATGGTAAGAACAGTATAACTCACAAGTGTCTACCAGAATAACCAACATTAATTATTACCTGTCCTTTAAAATCCCAATAATTCTCATGAACTGTGGTTATGTTTAACAGGTTCAACACTAGTCATAATTTTATTTTGTGTTTTTGATATCACACATAATGTGTAACAGAACTTATTTGCATATTCTTTTGTGCTGCTGTTAAGCAACATTTATTTTTTCAGTACATTCATATGTCTACCCAAACCATACCCAAATTAAATAAATATTGTGTAGGCCAAACACCCATTTTTGTTTTGTTTTCACCTATACTAAAATTTTATTTTTCTATTGTGTATCCATTCATTTAAAAAAATTGAGAAGTAACCAATAAATTGATTCATTTTAAGAAAAATTATACGCAAAGTAAAAACAAACAAACATGTTTAATATGGTAAATGAAACAAAGCCTATATCTATACAAGTATAGAATAGAGGCTACAATATGTAAAAAGACAATACAAAGTTATTTAAAATAAACACACATTTAATAACCTTTCCTTGTCAACAAAAATATGGCCTCAATTCTAAATACTGTGTTGGAATTGCCCTTAAAGGCTGAAACTTACAAATCAAATGTCACTTTCCAAGAAACCTTTTTTTAAAAAAGAATCCTTGACAGTTTAATTGCAGAATAAATCCAGACTGAAAAAATCTGGATTCAAAAGTGTCAAAGGAGGCTGCTGAAAGAAAAGGGTTCAACCCACAATGTAGAAAGAAATTAAATGGCGAGTATGGGGAATTGCATAGTAGGACAGTCCTGGATGTTTAAGAGCAAAATATGGTCAATAAATTGGGAAAGTAAAACAGAGAGCCATTCCTGAAGAGCCTTTATATGTTGCCTTTGGACTTTACTAAGATGATAAGGAGAAGATATTGAAAGATTTTTGAAAAAAATGCTATAAAACTTGTTTTAGAAAGATAATTCTAGAACTCTGTAAAGCCCAGAAAGGATGAAAAGATGCCTTCAGGATATAACCCAAGAAATTAAATCTATTTTTACATCACTTCCATGCAATGTTTAGAAGTTATATTAAAACTCTATATCTCTGAAAGTGTATGTCAATACACTTTGTCAATATGTCAAGATGTAAAAATATTTTTGAAACACATATTGAATGCTTAAATTAAGAAATTTAAATGACAAACTAAATTTTTGAAGTAAAATTAGTGGAGCAAGTTTATAAATGAAGTTAAAAAAAAAGAAAAAGAAAAACATGGCCGCTATTGTAAACATAACAAATTTAACATTACTAGAATGATGAACATTTGCTTGATGCCTTTGTTAACACTACTTAATGAGTTATAATTTTAATGCAAACAATTAATTTGAAAGTATGCAAGTTTGTCTTTGTTTCATAAATGGATGTTTCTAAATTAATTTTTAAGTATTTTCAAGATAAAATAAAAACATGTGCCTAATTCTTGAATATTAAAGCCAGATTTTAAGATAATCTCTACCTTTCCTTCAGTACATGTTTATTAACTTATTTTAGTATTCAAATATTGATTTATATCAGGTTTACTAAAATCGGACATCTCTAATTTTATATTACATAAGAATGCTATAAATCATTTTAAATTTTGGAAACTGTCTGGAAAAATTAACTATTATGAATTTATGTTCAATATTTTCTGTAAAATATATATGGCTGGAAGTAAATGTTAGATTAATTAAACTGTTACATTTGTATAATTAGGATTCTTGTTTTGGTTTTCTTACTATGACAAAACTCAGAAAGTTCAAAAATATTTTTCCTTGGTTTGGGTTTACAAGAGTTTTGTTTACAAGAGCACTTGGTAGTCTTAAAAATGGCTGCATCTGCAGAGTATAAATGTGTCTTAATTACAGGGTTTTTTTAGGGTGAACATCTGTGCCCTTTTCTGCAACTATGTAGATACTTTGATGGTTATCTCAGAAGAATAGGTGGTTAAATTTGTACTCTTGTTCTTACTTGCTAATTCATTTTATTTCGTATAAATCAGGAATATTTAAAGGTTTATTTGTAACAACTTTGACATACCATTTTACACTTAACACAATCTTGTTTTTTATAATTAGTTTTCAAGAGAAGATTAGAATAAAATAAGTGTTTTTTTTTAAATTGGGATTTTTTGAGTTGGTGAGAAGGAAACTTAAGATCTTCTCCATTTATCTGCTTTTTTAGTAAAATGATAGCTTTTTGAAGCAGAAAACAGAGTTCCCACTTTCTCTGACTCACTTTATCTTTTAAATAACACGCTAATACCTAGAGAAGTATAATGTCACTTATTTTTTGAAAAATAAAGTTATTTCATTTTACATGTTTGATTATATAATCTAACATGGATGAAAGAATACAGGGGAATTGTTTAGTGGTAGTATATGAACTCAAACATTTAGAAATAGCAGTGGTTCTTTCTGAGTTAGGAAGTAAATGAGTAGGGCATATGATGAGGTGAGCTGGGAATGATCGAGCAAGAAATGTTTTTGATAGAAAGACTAGTATTTGGGAAATGTTGACAGAAAGGCCTAAAAATGATCTATATTTAATCCTCTGGTCATGACATTTTATTTGTCAAAAGTATTGAAAATTAACCTTCCCCAGATAGAACTAGAAGTACTTCCTTTGAAAAGAATTCCTATCACATATTGGGTTAGAGTCATTCCAGTGAAAAGTGTAGGAAAAAACAAATTTGAAACTTTTGCTAAGTAGCTCATATTTACTATGTCTAAGAAGGCCTTATCATTTTCTTAGCTTGATGAAACTTGAGTCAGTTTTTTTTTTTTTTTTTTTTTTTTTTACTCTAGGCCTCTATCTCACCTCCTTTTTCTTGAAGCATTTACTTTAGAAAACTTGCAATGGTAAAGTCTTTCTGTACCCCTTTGGGATATAAATATTCTACAACCCAGGGATATCTTTCTTCAGGAACTGGGAGCCATCCCGTTTGAAACATAATCATCAAAAAAAACAGGGCTCCTCTCTCTCAGTCCCTGTGGAAAGTTAAGGTCTACCGTGGCCTAAAATAACAAACAAAAATGACCTAATTACTTAGACCAACCTCACCTCTGAAATCCTTTACTTACCATTTGCTCTTCCCTCTTTTGTTTCAGCAGAGTGAGTTCAACTTTCTCCCCTATTGCAATAATCTTCACTAATGTCTTCTTTGCTATTTTTAACAAGTGTTTTCTTTCACAACTGTCACTATTTCTTTGAGTTTAAAAATTAGAATCATGTTATTCAATTATAACCTTTAAATTTCTGGGCATGGGTAAAATAACAATAGTATTTTGCTGCAGCTTTTAGAACCTAATAGAAATGATAATCACACAGACTTGGTTGGTTATAGCTTAATGACCTTTGGAGAAAATCATACAAGACTATCATTCCTGATGATATAAGATGATTTTTAAAAGTAATATTATGAGTTTAAAAATAGTACAAAAGTACTAAAATAGTTCTCTATATTTGAGAACGTTTTTCACAAGTCATGATTTTCCCAATTTTTCCAAGTTATCAATTTTAAAGAAACATCTCCCAGAAACAGTGTCAATCAACATGGGAAATGTGAAGGGATTAGTTCTGTGTCATTTCAGTTAATTTGTCAATATAACATGATATTGAGATTTTATTGAATGGTTGGGAATTGCACATTCTTATTATTCAAACATCCATAGAATTTACCAGGACCCCTACTTGACTTTCTCTGCTTTCTATCGACTTAGCAAATGTAAAGCTTTCACCACTTTTAAGAACCTGAAGACATTTATTTAATTTATGAAATGACCCCCCTCATTAGTCTAGTACCTATCTGGTACCATATAGCTATTAAAATATTATTGACTATATTCCCCATACGTACTTTACATCCCTGGACTATTTTGCAACTAGCAATCTGTACTTCTTCATCTCCTTATCATTTTCTTTCAGCCACAAACCCCTCCCATCTTTCAGCCACAACCCCCTCCACCAGGAAGATGTCAACAGGTTTGCCCATAATCTTTGCAGAGCTATATAGCAAGAGCACAGATGAAGGTCCATACAATGTGTTTAAATATATAAAATTTATGAACTAAGCTAAAAAACTGTTAATAGAAAGAAAATTAAAAAAAAAAAGAATCTGAAGAAACTGTCTTTCCCACTCCACATATGTTAATTTGCTTGTTGACTTATTCCCTCAAAACAAGTGTATTGATTGCTAATTATGTGCCAAGTACTCTGTTATGAACTGGGGCGGGGGGAGATTAAAACACACGCACAAAATACCTGCCCTCAAGCTGTAGTTTGGCAGCTAAATCGTGTGTGAAATTCAAGGTACGTAAATAACTACTGTACAAGATAGAAAGTAATAAATGTCATATTAGAACAATCAATAAAGTGCTATCAGTTTATTGGAGAAATGGTGTAAAATCGTGAAATCAAGTGTGGTTTCAAAATTTTAGCTGGGGTGTCAAGGCCACGAGAGGTTTGGATGGGAAAGAGAGGAACTGTATAAAAATATTCCAGATGGTGAATAGCATATAAACAGGCAAGGAAATCAGAAAGCGAACAGTACAGGAAAGTTCTCTATAAGTCATTCAAACTGGCTAGAATCCAGTCTTGGTAAAGAGAAATAGTAGAAGCTTGTTTGAAAAAAAAATGATGTTAAATTGTAGCAAATCTTGATCACCAGGCTAAGCAGTTTTGATTGTATACAGTAGTCAATGATGGGGAGGCATTTAAATCAGCAAAGCTATACCATAAAAGGCTATCTGGTGGGAGTTTAAAACATATTGGAAGAAGGAGATGACTGTTGGTGGGACAAGTCCCCACAGACATCATTATAATTATCTGGGTCCCAGGTAATTTGGTCTGTCAGCATGGGAGCATCAGAGAATGTTGAAGAGGTGGATTATATGTTAAACACTGTCCATGATTGGATGTGAAGAATAAGGCAGAGAGCAGAGAGTCCCACATGACTCTAATTGAGCCTGGTTGTTAGGATGTCTTGTACTACTGATGACTAGCACAACTGCTAGGAAAAATAGCATGGAGCTTCTACAAAAAATAAAACAATAGGATTACCATATATTCTAGCAACATCACTTCAGAGCATATATGCAAAAAAATTGAAGAGTCTCATAGAGATAACTGTACACCCACGTTCATATCAGTATTATTTCAAAAGCCAAAAGATGGAAACCACCCGAATATCCATTGATGGATGAGTGGATATAGAAAATATAGTATATATCTACTATGAAATATTATTCAGCCATAAAAAGGAAGGGAATTCTGACACATGGTGCACCATGGATGAAATTTGAGGACATTGTGCTTAGTGAAATAAGCCCATCAAGCTTATTTTAAGCCCACCAAACCCATCAAGCCCACAAAACGATAAACGCTGTATGATTTCACTGTCATGAGGTATCAAGAGTAGTCAGACTCCTAGAAGCAGAAGGTAGAATGGTGGTTGCCAGGAGGGGGAAATGGGAATTTTGGTTTAATGAGTATGAGGTTTCAGTTTTGCAAGATTAAAAAGTTCTGAAGATTGGTTGTGCAACAAAGTGACTATACTGAACTGCACACTTAACATGTCTATGATAGTAAATTTTATATGTATTTTATGTCAATTATTTTTTTACTGTAAAAAATGAAAGAAAAATAAAAGGAAAGTAAAGGAAAATAAGAAGAGAGAGCAGGACAAAGACAAAAGAGAAATATACAACCTTATACTCATATATTTAACCAGAATTACTTCTTCAATACAGTGCATAGTGGAAACAGAATGTCAAACAGAAGTTGCCTTTAAAAATTATACCAGTACGTATTTACTTAGGAGCAATTAACAAAGCAGTAACAACTCGCTCTATGTAAGGGTAAGTGGTACTATTTTAAGAGATGAATGAAATTAATTATTGGAACCTGTCAAAGAAAGGTTTTCAAAGAGTCCCTACTATGTGAGCATGAGAATAATGTAATCGGAGGCCTAACTTCCCAGCCTGGACTCTGACACTTTCTATTTTTAAGATTTATAAGATCTTGGAAAAGTCATTTAATGATGGGAAAAGTCATTTAACAATTTATCAATAAGAATACCTGCTTATCTCATCGGATTGCTATTCTATGAAAATAATGCATTTATTAGTGCTTGGTATCCAAGAAAGGCAAATGCTATTATCTTCTGCTGACCTCCTTGATGGGTTTTGTGTAAACAATGATAGCAATTTCTAGGTTAATTGCTACAGAGAGGATTGCCAGGACTGTCAAAGGCAGGCCAGGCCAAGGTAATTATTAGTTACCACCATCACACAGGGAAGTGCCATCCGTGCTGAGAGCAAACTAGATAATTTACATTCAAAAGTTTGGACTCATTTACCAAGTCTGTAAATTTACTTTAATATAATTTGCTTAAAAAAATCCAGACTTATTTCCTTCTTGCTACGTATTATTAATAGGTGTTGATCTTTGAAGTCAATTCTCTACATAGCAATAGAGAGAAAGGAGCGGAAAGGGAATAGGGGACCAACGTGAATTTGACAGAATATAAAAAAGGAAACGGAAAAAGGAGCATCAAGGAGAAACTAAAAGTGATGGAATAATACTACTTTTAGAAATTTGATTAGGGAATTCTCGTTCATTTAGATGGCAACTGACAGGAAAGTGGGGAGAAAGGGGACAGCAGTTTTCATCACTGAGCTCAGCACTTTACACATTTTATTCAATTTATACAACCATGCTAGAAGATAGACTTTTATCCTCATTTTTTTAAATGACACTGTGATTCGCCCCAAAGCACACAGGTAGTAAATGGTGGGTGGGTTTCCAGTCAATTCTCTCTAGTTCCTATGCCCAGGCATTTTCCATAATACCATTTAACCAAACTTCCACATCTCAAGATGCACTCAGGTGGTTTACCAGACAGATCACACCTCAATGGTATTTCATCTTCTAAATCTAAGCTGTCTTTAACTGGAGGGCATATGTCTGTAAAACAGAGTATGTTCCTTTGCTGAACAACCAAATATATTTCTTCAATGAGGACAGACAAGTCAGAGTAGTTTAGAGTTGAAAGAATGCTCAGAGATCACCACAACTATTGTTCTCACTGAGTGCAATTAGACCCAGAGAAATGAGAGAATTTGTACAAAAGCACTCAACCAGCAGACTCTCTTCCCATACACTACGCAGACGCTTCAAAAAACATTGCCGATTTTAGGTAAACAGAGTTCGGTTGCTCAGTTTTACTTATGAACATTTTCAAGCTTATCAGGGATTAATAGAGTACTGTCTAACACATAATTAACTCTATTAAAAATATCTAAGTTGTCACTAGAAGATGCCAGAAATTTAATTGCCAATGGCATAGTTACTTTATCAATTTGTCAGTATTTGCCAGACAGAATTAGACTACTTTTTTTTTTTTTTTGTAATTCCATATTATTACTTAGGTGTGTATTGATACGTAACATTTTTAACTTTATCACCAAAATTATTCGAAGTAACCTCATGCTGTTACCTGTAATCAGTAAACGTTATGCTTGCATAGCAACCCCATTTTTTAGTTCCTATTCTTGTAGTGAATCTAATGTTTCCCTGATATCATTGCTTCCCACTAATTTTACTCTCTTTTTACTAGTCCCTAAAATTAGGCTATTGATTTATTTTAATCATAACAAGAAAAAACATATTTGCCCTTCCATTCTTTTATCACAGGTAATACCTGTATATTTAAACACAATTTTAATAAGAAAACATCAGGGCAAGTAACAGAACTGTACTTTTTCAATACTTAGTGAAGGTAACTTACAGGACTGTAAAATTTATTTTGTAATATTGCTTACTGACCTGTAAAGTGAATATAGCCATGCTAGAAAACACTCATTAAGCTGCATGCAATATTAAGAAAGTGTAGGTAACAATTGAGCATATTTTATAGTAGTGGAGTTAACTGTTATTTAAGGTGAAATATGATTTAAATACATGTAATATTTTAGAGTTTAAAATCATTATTTCTAAGCCAAGAATATACCCCATCCTCACCCACTCCCACCACTACTCTAAGTTCCCATAGCATAATTTGAGCCTCCATTAGACTCAAAGTCCCTCATGAGATACTAAAAAAATAAAAAAAAAAAAAAAATCATGCTTCATTTCTCTTTGAGTGCTGTGCATCTAATGAAAAACAGATGTTCCATTTACATCCAAAAAACAAATATAAATAAAGGCAGAACGTCCTTATAACTGAATTCTCATAGAGTAAGACCCTTCCAAGTTTCCTAAAGATTAGAATCTCCCTGCACGAATGCAGGGAAAAAGAGTACATGCTCCCAAATTTGCCATCTAAACTGGAAGGAATAAAACAAGGCTAATTGCGACAGAGAACTTGGCACATTTGCTCATAAGCTAATATAGTAGAAGGTCACTAATCAACTGCCTTTAAGCAATTCACCAGCTAAAAGGATGTCCCCGTTGTCTAATGCCTGAAGAGGCAACTCCCTCCCTGCTCAGCAATGACGCTTAAGTAGGCTGCTGCCTACTTACAGTCCCTGTCCTTCATCTCTCACCAACTGGGCTGCCTGCTTCCCAAATGGCTTTGGATTTTTTTCAAATTTGGTCTTAATATTGCAATTGTTTTTTTTTTAATTATGTAATTTAATCAATGATATTTTCATTGCAATTGTTCATCTTAGACATATCTAATTTAAATATTTTATACATCATTAAAATTTAAATGTCAAATAGAGAGGTTTTTTGTTTGTTTGTTTGTTTTTAATTAAAACAATGGTGATTTCTCTTGAAAGACAGGAAGAAAGCAAGTTACCCACACACAAAAACAAAACTAAAGGTATTTTTGAATTATGTGTTGGTCAAACTTGTTGAAGTTGGGGCAGAAATGTCATAAAAATCGAGAAAAGTACTGTATCAATTTTTTTTTTACATGTAGCTACAAATTCTAGAGAATTCTGTGTTTAAAATTTGACAAAAAGTGGATGAATTATGGGTTAAATAAGAAAAAAAAAAAAAAAACCTTAAGAAGACTAATCAAATAATGGCCCTGGAATTGCATTAAAAAGATTGACAAATGGTTATACATATAAATAATTTAAATGTAAAAGTTTTTGTTACTCCTACTTTGATCAACTTATTTAATAATCAACTACCTATGTGGGCCAATAGCATCAGCTATAAGGTCTTTTATACATAGCAATGAAGAGCAGCAAAATAATGAAAGGTAGCTATGCTGAAAACAAGGCTAGAAACCAGTTTAATCAAGGTACCCTCTCAGAATGTAATAGGCACAGAGAACATATTGTGCTTTGCTAAATTCATCCTGTCATCTGTAATCAATCGCTGTTGATTGAATGAGCCTGAATTGTTAGTTTTTCCAGGCACATGGCGTGAAGTGGGACCATCAGGTCATTTTCAGTGGGCACCTGCTCTGTTCATCACTGTGTAATGAGCATGCTTTAGTCCAGTGGTTCTCAAATTAGAAGGGTCAAAATTCCCTGGAGGGCTTGTTACATCTCAAACTGCTGGGCCCCACCCCTTGAGTTTTTTACTCAAGAGGTCTGGTGAGGATGGGTCTTCAGGATTGAATTTTGAAGGAGTTCCCAGGTAATACTAGTGATCTTGATAGCCCAGGTACCACATTTTAGGAAACATTATTTCAGGATATTAAAAAACAAAACAAAATATGAATAGTTTTACTCTTCAAAATTTTGCAATCATAAAAAAAAACCAAAAACAAACAAACAAACAAAAACCTCAGGCTAAAAATTGCATGCAAAAAACAAGGCATATGCATAATTCAGTATGTAAATTAACAAATTGAGTGTTCATGAATACATCCGAGTTGACTACAGTCGATTATATAAAGGATTTTGAAAGAATTAGCCAGAAAATCTTCCCCTTCCCAAGAACAAAGCAAGGTGACTGAGTATTAGGAGTAGGAACAAATGTGACTAAGTATGTGCTAAGACTGATAAAATTATGCCTCTTTTCTTAAAATTTGATTATGTGATTTAGAGAGAACTGAAAAAATTCTTACTATCCACTTTCTCATATCTATACATGTATCATTCCATCACCTTACCTTTCTCTTTTTCTCTTCAAATGTTTCTGTCTCTGTGTTTTTAGGTGTAATCACTATCACACACGAAGTTTTTAAAGTCAGTATTTCAGTAATAGCTCTAATTGTGTCACAAGCTGACCCTAAAAATACTCTGTTCATTAGTATAATATATTAAAATCTATTTGGGAAATATTTTTCAGAGAAATTCAAATTGTGAAGAAAAAGGAAAATTCACTCAAAGAGAGTCTTTGGGTTACATTTTCTATTCCTTTTTAAAAGATTGATTATAGAAATAAGTTTGCTAAAAAGCCCTGAGGATAAAGAGAAGTGCAAACTGTGTGCTTAAATGAAAATGGATTTAATCACAGGAACTGTACTGGAATTATTTTCGTTCAACATTTCAAAAAAAATAGTAATATTTTAAACCATCTTGCCCAAGCCCCGGTTTTTGTGAAAAGTAATCCATCCTGAGTTCCTTTTACTGTTGTCAGTTCCTTAATGAGAGAGGGACGTACTTGTCTTACATCCAAATTTATGCTCTCTGTAAAACAATAGTTTGGGACAAAAAGTAAGTTGTGTGTGTGTGTATGTGTGTGTGTGTTTAAACTATACATTTTTACACCGACTCTCTCAGAAAGTGTCTTTAAGTTTTGGGGGGTATTTTTTCAAAGCTATATAAGAAACCTGAAAACAATATGAGGCTCTGCTTTGTGGGGCTGCGCTGAAAAAAACTGATTTTAGGAAGTAACTATGCCTTGCTATATAAGGGATGTACACTTTTCATACAGAACCGTTTTTATTATGCTCTAGGTACAAAATGGGCATATGAAATTCAGTCCTATGTGCATGCAGAAATAAATGAATGATCACAGCTTTCAGTTTGTAAACAGACATAGGAAAAAACTAAAATTTCATATTATTTTCATTAAATACAAAATAGTATTTATTAAAAGCAGTTTTCAATAGAATATTAAGCAAATGCCATGCAGTCTAGATTTTAATGTGATCACTGAATGCAATTACATTATGATATTAAAATCTAATTCATTTTGAATACCATGCTAACTAAAAGGGAAAAAAAGAAAAAGATCACAATTCACAGCACTACCCTAAGGCACCATATTTGGCAAGAGTAATATTATGGTTCCGTATTTCCCAAATAAGTAAAAACATAACCACTGCTACCTACCCCATCGTCAAGCATAGTAGCTATGGAAAGAAGCTGTGGGTTTTCGTTTCTTCAACTAGACTTGAGACGTCTTGAGGTTAGAAAATTTCATAACCTCATTGTATTCATTGAGGATATTTCATATCCTCATCTTACTCATTGTTCCTAAACACATATTAAATATATAGCTTTTAGATCTTACTCTATCTGTGTAATTAACCAGTTGGATGTTTACACATAAGAGGAGTAAGCTTGGGTTTTATTCTCTCATTCACAGCCACAACGCGTACATAAGGCTAGGAATTTTAGAGGTTTAAAAGAAAAATTATAGGGCATTCAGTTCTGTGAACCTGTGGTTTGCTGCTGAATTAGGAAGATGACAAAAGTTCACCAGGCAAGTCACCTTCAAACTGTCAATACATGGCCTTTGACTCTCAAGGGAAGCCATGAAGAAACACACACTTGGAATTTTTCCACTGTATAGGCAATCCCTACCTAATTGTTTAGCAGCAAGAATCCCAACAATCTGTACAGCAGATGTGACTCTCGCACTTAACACTATTATAGGAAGGAAATAAGGGCAGAGGAGTCATATGCTAATATAAGAGGTGTGCAGAGAAATTGCTGCATGAGCATATACCACACAGCTCTCTCTGGCCATCTGTCCCACCATGTGTGCTGCACATCACAAGATGGTGAGAAGGGTGGACAGCTGAGTGCAATGTAGAAGTTTTTCAGAGTGGCAATCTAATGCCTTTCAACAGCCATGTGCGACACTAGAGCATAAGAGTTTTTATTACTATTGCAAGACATGTGTTACTATGTACTTAAAGGAACAAGTATTTTAAGTATTATATATTTTTAAAAAGAAATTAGCCCCTTCCTCCTTTCACTGCATTCTGATTTGCTTTCCGAATGGCAGGGCAAGATGCATATCTGGGGCTGACATGCAATAATTGCACATGGCAGTTCCCAGTGTATGACACACTTTACGTGTATAAGGATGAAACAAAGTTTGAGAGGGCGGCTACAGGACGTCACAGACCAAGTTAATGCTCACAGAGTTCTGAGTCAAAGCTTACAGTGAATTTCCCTGATATGAGTGTCCACACCACGTCAGAACTCAGCATAATATTTTAACATAGTTTAGGCGTGATGCTAACTAATCTTTACCCTAAAAACCAAAATGTAGAATTAGAAAAATTTTGCTCCTGGCACACATAACTGGATGAATAAATAAATCTTTACTGAATGATCACAAAGACAGGATCACTTCACTGATGTATGGGAGATGGCATGATGAGCAGGATTTGGGTGACGGGTTTGACGAGGGAGTGCTGCCATGGACGGACCTTGGTGATACTAAGATTCATCCCTGGGGATGAAGGGCTGTGCATTAGTAGAGGACACTTGTCACCTTCCCGTGTGCTATAGTGACTACCTTGCTAAAGAAGAGGAGAAGGAAGAGGAAGAGAAAGAAGAGCAAGAAGAGGAAGATGGAGAAGAAGAGGGAGGAGAAGGGGGAAAGAAAGAAAAGGGAGAAGGTAGAGAAGAAGAATAAGAAAGGGAAGGTGAAAAAAATCTACTTTCAGAAATGGAATATGGACCAAAAAAAGTTTGAAATCATATTTCTGTATTATACTTGTACATGTATCTATAAAGCTGATGCAGGCAATTAGCTTCCCAGAGCTATTTCTTTAAAAAGAGAAATCTTGTTTGGATGTTTGATAAGAAAATGATTCAGATGGTTGGAGGAAATGGCCTGTGACTTAAAAACAAATGATAAATAAAACACAAAAATGAGGTTTGCTGTTTTCCAGGTAGAAGAAAATAAAACAATCAGTCAAGAAGGATACACTTAAAACATATATGGACCTAGTGGAATCAAAAGTCATCCAATCATACAATTGACATAGAGATTTGTATGTGCCATATAGAAAGAAATACAAGATTTGTTTTTTTGCAAAAATTGGCTCTTTCGTTATGAACAACTTAGAAGCAGCCATAAATATTTTAATCCTGAGGACTGCATTGGTTTCCATGGATTAATGGACCTATGATAAGTAGCTTTCTAATACTGGGATAATAAGACAAACTAGATAAAATGAAGCTGTATGTTTGGCAGTTCAAGACAAAAGCTTCAAAATTCTTGTCCATTCCAATGCCATCTGAAGTTACTGCATATTTTTTCCCTATTTCAGGGATTTCATTACAGTTGAAACAACTGTAAATAATCTGAAGAATTTGGAAAGTGATAAGAAGTAAGCAATACAAACCTCCACAATGAACTGACATTGTAAAAAGTATAGTAGATGAAACATATCGCAGGGAAAAGAAGAGAAGCGACTGTGGTTGTTTTAAGGGAGAAAAATCACATTTTCCTCCATGGTCTATAAAATATGATATTATCTATTTCCTTTCTGGGACCCAGAGACATAACCCTTATTCGAGCTGAGAAAGAAATACTCATGTCAACCTTCAGTAAGAGAAATGCAGCAAAGTTATTTCTATCACTGTATACAACACTTGCAAAACTATCTAGTTACCCCATTTCTACACGTGAAAAAAAAAAAAACAACAATCACTTTATTTCTTTGAAAAATAGAACTTGAAATTATACTTTTGAAGTTGCAGTTAAAATATTTCTCCTGCTGAAGACTGTTATCTTGGCAATAGCCTCACTCTTACGGATAGTGTTTTCATTCTTTGACTCAATCAGATCTTTAACTTTCTGTTCTTCAGGAGGCAAACTTACAACTTATAATTAATTTATAAAGGATTAGAATTCATTGTGGAACAAAATTGAGCTTTAGTATTTTGACAAAAAAAAACCATACAGGATAAATATCTGGAGCATCTATTTCTTTGTTTTATAGTGACATACAATATTTGATTAAAATATGCCCCCCAAAATAATAAGAGAAGACAGGTGCATAAAACCTATCATATGAATTTGAAGTAACTTCTATAAGAGTTAAAATAACTCATGATTTTTTTTTCTTGTCAGACTTTGTCAGGTTTAATTTTAATACTGAAATTAAATAATATTGATTTTTTATGATTTAAAACAGTTCTCTCTGAAAAACACAAAACACAACAACAAAAAAGTCTCAAATCAGAAGGATAGCAAACGTTTCTCAGAAGGCCATCTTAGAAAAGATAAACATAAAGCGAGTGATTAAGCCCTCAAATTCTATGGCACAGCTACAGGAGTTAACATTCTAAGCTAGGCATGGTCACGTAATTTAATTATGAAAAAATCTCTTTATTCTTAATTTCTCCTTCAAAAATGTTTCAAACAGTACGTAACTCTCTGTAAGCATTTATGTGTTGGTAGTTTTAGAACTTTCAAACTCTCATACAGACTCTACTTTAGAACTGCAGTAAATTAGACAGGAATTTTTAAGTTGTCTCGAAATGGCTATAATTAAACCCTCGCTTAGTGTTTCACCATCTATACCAAGGACAAATTCAATGTGATAAGGAATGCATAAGATCAGAATTATTGAAAAGAAAAATAGAAAGAAAATCTGCAACTTCACTTAAGTTCCCGTATAAAGGGTGCAGATTAGGCCCTTCAATAATTACTTCCAAACATAAGTTATTACGTGAAGATCAGAAAGGGTATGTGAATAGAGGAAAAATATTACAACCCTTCTTTTAAAAGCTAGACTTAAGAGTGAACTCTTACCCAGGAAATCTATCAATTGTTAAACTTTGCATCTTCTAAGTATACTGTGAAAACAAAAGTACTTCTTGATAATGACCCTAATTCAAATCCAGTGTGTACTGATAGGTCAAATTTTTTGAAGTGAATCTCATTAGCAAGAATAGGCCACCTACTTCCAGGGTAAGAAAAGCTATTTGATGAGACCGAGAGATGGGGATGACATCAATATCAGGAATGACAGAATCGGTGGGTACTGACTCTATATAGTTGTCAAATTGAGTGAAAAAAAACCAAAAAACCAAAAAACAACAACAGTGCACGCTTTGAGACAAGATGGGAATTACCAATTGCTCTTGCCCTGGTTACTAAAAACCTTAAAATAGAAGCATATGCATATTATATTTCTGCTGTTTCAATTATGATGATGCTTGAATGATTTTTATGAACTTCCTCACTTGGTCATTTAATTAACTATTTTTTAAAAACATAACTGTTTTCGGAGATGAACTGAAGATATATCTGTTCAAGAGTGAGGGTTTGTGATTTTTCTATCACTAAAAAGCAATCTTCAATTGTGATCTATGGATAATAAAATGTCTCTAATTATTTCTTCTATGTAGGAAAATGTACCATACTTTTAACAAAGCATAATATAGCTCACATTAAATGTTATCAAGCATTGATTGCTGCTGATCAACAAGACTGTCAGAAAAGAAGGAAAATTATGTTACGAACATGTGTCTGATGAGGAAATTGAATTGCAGTGAACACACAAAAAAATGGCATTTTTTTTATGAGTACTTCACCAAATTATATGTGGAAGAATCTTTTGACTGTTAATGCATTGCAATCTCCACCCCCATCTGATTGGTTTAAAAACACTGTATTCCACTGTCTTTCTCCTCAGAAAATGTGAGTTCTTGGTGTTCATGTTTCATTTGAAATGCTCAGAAATACCATATCTCCTCGGGGGAAAGTCCAATGTCATTTGCAAGGATGGCACGCATCAAAGTCAATTTGCTAATTGGTTTTTAGTTGTTTTCCAAGACCTACTTATTCCAGCAGAAATTCTAGGGGAACTGAGTCTGATTATTTGACATCCACATATCAATAAACATAACAAAAATATAGCGTGACCATCACTTTCAAGATGAAGATATTTAATATATACATCTTGTCAGTGCCAGTGTTTTACTTATGAGCTAATATCAGTCTTTTCACTCTCTGGGAATTTTTAACAAGCACTCTAATTTTCCAAATTTTAGTTCTCCCCATATGCAACCCTATATTAACATCACTACACACACTGTAAAATGTTTCTAAATATAAATAATTAAAATGAAATTTCCTCAGCAAGATAATCTGTTCACAGAGTGCCAATAAAAACATTTCAAGGAAATAACATTTCTATTGAAATGTATTGATGATTATTTATCCATCTTGTTTATAGGTAATTAGTAACTATTATTAAATGTACATTTTTTCCCCTTGACTATGCTTATGTTTTGTAGGACTTCGATTATGAATGCATAATCTAAACTAAATCACTATATTCAAGTAAGATACCTTTGATAAAAATATAAATGGTCATTCTGACAACATGAAACTTAACAGAAATGATTAACTTGTAAATGAAGATTTATGTTTGTCCATCCCAGCTATGGACATTATGAAGATTTAATCTTTGGTTTTGACATATTTATATACTTACTTTGATTACTAGTTAATTATACTGTTTTAAAGGTTCATGAAGTCTAATGTTAACTGTGTATATCTACTAATAGTGAAAAGGAAGAGAATTGGGACATATTTTGGGGTAAGAAAACATGAAGAATATTTATGCTGGTTATCAGAAAATGTAAACAAACAATAAATACAAGTGAAATCCAAAATGTATTTTTTTTTCTCATGCCTGCCTTCACCCTGCCCAATCCCCACCAAAATAACAGTGCTTGAAAACCTTTAACTCAGCATAGGAATGCTCTTTTCTCCCCATTCTAGTCCAACAAATTGACCAGGGGGTGTTTCAGATTATCAAAGTAAGGTGTTAATAATGTTAAGGAAATGATTAATCCATTTAGTATGATATGATCAATAGCATCTCAGAGGTTTTGTCTTCTTTTTCATTACCCTTATTTATAATTTAAATGTCTAGTTTGTAGAAAAATGGTTATGGGATTTTAATGGATTCTAACATAAGATTATAAGAGGGCAGTCAGATATCCATTGTAATAGTGTTAAATGGGTCCAGTTACATTTGAATTAGAAGAGTGGTTTCAAATATCATCTGTCTGGTAGGACTTAAAAGAAAACAAAATCAAGTTTAGAACTCTGGGGAATAATAATACATTAATCTTGAAAGCATGGAATGTGAATGTCTTTGGAGGGCTGGCATTTGAATGTGTTTAATGTAGCAAATGGAAAACTTTTTTTGTTGTTGTTGTTATAAAAAAGTGTCTGATAAAGAAAGAAAAAAAAGGTATCTTTTAACTAGCGTCAAAAAATGTTGGTTATAAATCAATTTAATGGTCCATAAGATTCTTCTCTTACATATATACAAATTATGTTTTGCAACAATGTTGCACATTATTCATTAGTCCCAAACAGCACTATGCACTGTTCAGGAAATAATACTATGGCATTACACATTTTTTTCTTAACATTGTAACTTACTAATATTTTATGAAACTGACAGTAAAACTTCCATCTCAATAGAAGATCTTGTGAATTGAGTTCCTCTCTTCTTTACTAAATTTTGGATTCTGTTTTCGTTTTGAAAATCAGATACTGTTGTATCTTTAACTTTTTTGCATTCTCTCTCCATTCCACTATGTGAAGTCTGAGGAACATATAATGAATATGACTTATTTTTTTGGGTGTGTGTGAAATAATGAGTTGTTTTAGTTGGATGAATGTTTTATAATATCAAAGAAAAAACTAAATTCTTACTAAATGTACCTATAAAACATAATGATTTATTTCATCGTACTCACAAAACATGGCCTTACTAATAGTAATAAATTATTGGTAAGTATTCGTCAATGAGAATAATTTGTTATAATTATACTATAGTCACTATTTTGTAAATATGTTCCAAAAATTGTTATGTCATAGAAATATCCTAGTATTGGCTGGCACAAGTGGAGAGAAACTCAATTCTGAATTAATGATAAAATTGAGTGGTCTCCAACATCATTGTGTACATTCTACATGATAATATAACCCGTTAATAGAAACATTAATTTGGGGCACAAAACAGACAGAGATCTGTCAAATAGGGCAAGCTATTAAGCTATCTCATTAAAAATCAATTTTGCCACATGATGTCACAGTTCCTCTGTCATTCAACTCATGTAGTAATGGCAAGATAGTTATACTTGTATTTTTAAGAATTTTTAAGTGTTTTATTTCTCATCAAGTAACATCATAACTTGTAAATTTAATTGTCCCTGAGGCACAAAAATCAAGTTTGTAATTAATACTGAGTTTGAAATAACCGTTTATCCCTCTGCACTCTAAAGATAACACACAATTTTGGTGAAATGATCTTCATGGATAATCTCCTTACAACAACAACAACAACAACAACAACAACAACAACCACAACCGAAAAACAAACACATAAAAAACTCTGACACAGAGCATAATTTTACCCACTTTTTTCTCCTGTCTATACACTGTTACTATGACTAACGACAAGACTTTCTTTTCCAGCCAATCATTAAGCAACAAAAACCCCACCTTTTGACTGTGCTCTCCTCATCCTTCAAATGCATCTCAAAACTTATTTTCAGTGTAAAATTTCCCGTAAAATTACAAAGAGCTGGCTTCCTCCGTTGAGCTCTCTGGGTAGGTTTACTGACAAAACTGGCTTCTCTGCAATTATCACTTTTGTGATTTTGACCAGAGCTTCTCAAATGCAGCCTTCTGTTCCATCTATGTCTGCGTCTCCCTAGCCTACTACGTGCCTGGTACATAGTTGCACCTGTTATTTGGTGAATAAGCAAATGAATGAAATGAATTCAATAGATAAAAATAGAGCTATTTCTCCCAAGCTGATATTGGGCAGTTTTTAAAAGTCAGCCTGGTATTATCTTGGTGCCAGTCAAATCCCCTGGAATATATATCTAAGGAGAGGGTGATTATTGCAAATGCATTTTCAAAGAACCTTGCATCAGAGAATGTCATTAATTTATAGTTGTCTCATTTTTCTATCTATGACCACTCAAAGTAAAGATATATATTCCCTTAAATAATTGTGCTTGCCAACAGAATGAACTCTTCTAACTAAAAGGAATGGGGAATATATCATTTGTATTTATGAAACTGTGAGATGTATGACTATGTTTACACTCATAAGAATTATACTCCCTACTCACCGGAAATAGAATTAGTCTATATTGGATAATGATTTTACCTTCCATGAATTGATTTTAGCTTCTTCATCTACTAGATTAATATAGATTTCACAGTGACTGTTACCAAGGTTATAAGATAGTCAATGTGAATGTGGTATTTATGATTTGATCAAGTTTTGTTTTTCCTTCCATTCCCTACCACAACTACTTTTCAGAAATGTTTAATTGGTATATGTATAGACTTTGAAGATTTAAATGTTTTATTTTTCACTATGCGGAATTTACATAATTTTTGTTAACAATTTTTTTTAAGAAGTACAAGAAAAATGTTTATGCCTCTTATTCAAGCATTGTGATTCAATATTTATAAAAGTCTGGAAAAGTTTAAATGTTAATTCTACTCTCAGGGCGGACATTTCTATTTTGCGATGCTGTTATTTATACTGTTGAATATCATGAATATTTGTTTCAAAATCCTGAAAACTAACATACCTGTTCACAAATGTGATCCTGCAGATTCCTTGGAAAGAAGGCCACTATTCCTAAACATGTAACGATGTAGCATCTCAGTGAGGAAACCCTATGTATATATTCAGATTACATTTCAAAGAAATAAAATTAGTAACTACCAATATAAATATTCTGTATTGAATTTGCCATATTTTATCATGTCTTAAATTATTCCAAAGTAGATTTTGTTGCACAATTTTCAGTGCAAACGATCTCATTTCTTTTGTCAGGTGTTTCCCTTATACTTCTTCACACTCTTAACACATGCTTTTGTAAAAGCATTACAGTAGTAGAAAATCATGCAAGAAGTGAACTCTCCTTATTTTATGAATTAAACCATTGGGTTAAGAAATTAGTTTTAGCATCAAGTTTTAGCATCTAACCTTGAGCTTCATAATGTGTTTTAAAGTAACACCTTGGGGCCCGTTTACCATCTTGTATTCCCCAACATTCAGCTTCCTCCCCATTCCCAACTCTCAGAATGGCTAAGTCCATTGTGACAGATCTTTGAAGAAATGTGAGCTTTTTCTTTATATGGGATACGCATAGTAACTGGTACATGGAAAGTGATTTCTGAAAACATGTGAACAATATGTTCTGTCATTATTCATAAGTAAAGTTCTGAGTCAAAGATTAAGGATGGCGTTTTAAAACAATAACAAGTCTCAAAAAAAAGTTTAATTTTCTAGGGCCTTCAAAAATAGAAGTTAAACCAAATGGCTTTGAGGTTTAAATATAAATTCTAATAGTATATAAATTCATTTCAACAGCATCCCCCTTGTATATGAAAACAAGTTCCAAAAGAAGCTTAAAAACTTGAGGGTTATGTGTGCTCTCAGGTGGTTAAAACTTAGCTGGTAAAGAGATTGCAATTCCCTTGACTAGTTAGAGGGGGCAAAATGTAATATCAGATAAGCAGAGCCATATTGATCTGCTTTTGCTTCCTAGAAGCTAATCTTCCAGTTTCATGCAGACTCAAAAAAGTAGTCATTGACTTTAGTCATGAAAGTTCTTCTTTTCCAGATAGTAATCTTCACCTCAACCAAGAAAGTATTTTTTAAGGGTTTCATTAGCACAGTATACAGGCATACACTTGCTTTTTGTTTTTGTTTTTTTTTAAATTAAAATGCCTTTTCCCAAAGAAACACTGACACAGTCACACACACATACACACACACACACACACACACATTTCATTTTCATAGTCACAGATTTTTCATAGTCAGAGAGAGAGAGAGAGAGAGAGAGAGAGAGAGAGAGAGAGAGAGAGAGAGAGAAAGAGAGCACTTTTAGACAAACTATATCTAAGTATGTTTCTTAAATCATTTTAATTGGCAAAAAAAATGGTTGACACTCAATGTCAAAAATGCATATATCTATGTTTCAAAATGCTAATCCCAAAGAGGATACATTTCCTCAATGACACAATTTAATTGCCTCTCCTCTTTAACTCTGTGGACAAGTGGCAAGGATGGTAGATGAAACTTGAGTTAGCTTTGGTATGATAAATCAATCTGGGCCATTGTTCTGTCTTATGGTCCTTCATCTCTTTTTTCACTCTGATCCAAAAATTGAAGACACCTTGTGATTAGATCACATCCTCCAGTATATGAATAAATAATATTTCCTGGGGAGAGCATAGCCAGAAAGAAATGGGACACTTGGTAATTGTCTAAAAATCAAGGCAAGACCATTTCACCCACAATCATGCGTCATGGACCCTGACTCATAACTTACAATGTCCCCTGTCACATGCTAGGAAATGGGTGGAGTCTACATGATGAACATAGAAACTATTATCATGGACAATTCGGACCAGCTTCCAAAGTCATCAAGCTGTTCACATGTCCACTTATCTTATACCTTGGGCAGCCTTTTCTTCGTTTTTCCTTGCAAGACTTCCCATACTTTTCCTACTTAAACAAGTGAATATATATTTTCTGTTGACAAGCCATGCAATTATAAATATATTCTTCATGTCGGTGTCTTGAAATTTCCTAATGAAAGTTGTACCATGTTCTTCGGAGGCTCCAAATATTGTTAAACTCTACAAATGCTCTGTCTGTTTTATCATTTTCTTCAGTGAACAGGTATATTTTTAAGGCACCCAAGTGTCAACAGTGTGTCTAATAGAGCCTTGAGCTTCAGTGATTTCATAAAAGAGGAAAACAAGTACTCATCTCTATTAATTGGAGAGTGGATAATACCAAAGTATTTTTCCTAGCTTTGTGTTCTTGTGTCTATCCAGCACACTACCATGAGGGAAAGATCAAATGGGAAACTACAGTTTTTGCGGTGCAGTCCTTCAAGAAAATAAGCTCAAATGAAAGCTTTATGTTTCACTAACATGATCATTATAAAGCAGCATGTATTGGTTATATCACCGGTATCATCCCTTACTTTAACTGGGATCTGTATATAATTCATTAATTATTTTTTACCTTGTTTCAGTAGAACGTTGTGATATTAAATAAAATATCACCGGTAAACTGATAAAAAAAAACAAAACAAAACAATAACATCCAATAACAACCAACAATTTTATGAGTGAGAATTGTGTTATAGTTAAATGATGATAATGTATTGAAGATTCTAGGTCTTGAATATATATTTTCTGTTGACAAGCCATGCAATTATAAATATATTCTTCATGTCGGTGTCTTGAAATTTCCTAATGAAAGTTGTACCATGTTCCTCGGAGGCTCCAAATATTGTTAAACTCTACAAATGCTCTGTCTGTTTTATCATTTTCTTCAGTGAACAGGTATATTTTTAAGGCACCCAAGTGTCAACAGTGTGTCTAATAGAGCCTTGAGCTTCAATGATTTCATAAAAGAAGAACTTGCCAATGAATTGAGGAAACTCACATTATATATTCAGGTTAGATTCACAAATTCAATGTTGCATGGCAAGAAGTCTATGCTCATTTCTTGGTATCATGAATTGCAATTTTTCCCCCAATTCAGGGAAGCAAACCTAAACCTTCACAAATGAGTGAACAACTCAAAGGTAGCTCATACTATAGAAGTCTTAGAGAAGGAATTTATCACGTATTCAGTTTGAAGGGCTCAGTTTATGGCAGCCATAAAAGCCATCTATGTCCAATTGGCCCTGATGTGGAATCAGGTTGCTCAAAATAAATCTGATGTACAATTTATAATAAAAATACACTGTGATCTCTTCATGTAAATACAGACACACACGCACACATACATACACGCATACACACACATACTCGTACACATATATAAATTTGTTTTTTTCAGCTTACACACTTTTGTAACTCCTGTTAGAAAACAAAATATTAACTGACATACCTGCAACTTTCTCAAAACCTACTGCTATATAAAGTTAGGAATTAGAGACACATTTTGAATTCTTGAGAACAGGGAAGTTTGCTTTGATGGTTTGTATAACCTGAGAACTTTGTGACATATGGTAGGTATCACATATCAATTTGTCAAATGAAACTGAATTGAAATGCTAAGATTAGGAAGCCGCTAGAGAAAACATATATTTTTTTAATGTAAACAAAATTACTTTAGATAACAATTTGAGGAAATGATTTTTTAAGCAAATTTAGACATATATCTAAGACGAGAATATTAAATATATATTTAGTGATCTATGAAAAAGTTACAACACAAAATTATTATTATTCATTATATTTTATGAAAATATTTTAGCTATCTCATAATATAAAAAATAATTATTAAATTAATTTTGGACTTTTTATATGATTGAATATGTAATTCAGGTCATGTCTTTTCTAATAAACGCCAAACACAACTTTTAAAAGGGATTATATTATAGCATGTGTTGTTTTCTCCAACAAGGAATTCTTTATTCCATAGCTGTTCCTCTCAGTTTATTTGTGATGCAATTCTCAGTTGTGTTTTAAATTTAAAATACAGTCGTTTGCCTCTGGAACTGAAACTTTAAAATCTGCAGAGCTCCATCTGCAGAAACAGAGATGGCTCAGTGGGTTAAATGTATTTTCCTTAGCCATCTACACTTCTGGGTTTGAACTGCAGACTTCCATATCTTATGAAGATGAAATTAGCTGTGTAAGAAAAGCTATGGAGGTTGCATCTCTATTTCTAAACTGCCCCACCTTGATGAGGGCAGCTAGAAGGAGCTAGAAGGAGCCTCACTATCTCTGCAGGCAACTCTTTGCTCTTTTTTTCAATCAAGCAGCGTAGGGTAAACATATTATGGGCTTTGCTTCTTTGCTAAGGTAGGACTCTAAAATCCACGAGAAGGGGCATAATTGATTGATTTCTTCTACACATTTATTCCTTGGATGTGTTTTAGATGTGAATCCAAACACTACCCCACACATTCATTTTTCTTGTTTTCTGTATATTTCATCTGAGTTTTGTGGCTTTGAGCTGAGAACTCTGGGAGGTTTGGACTTGACTGTTCTAGGTGTAGATTTCCTCCTAGGTATAAAATTATGTAATTCTTACTTGTTCATGTTTAGAATCCCAGATCTAATTGTTTTTCCTCTTAAAAATATCTGTACACTGATAGCAAAGTAAGAACATTAATGGCAGTTTGTGTCTGCTAGTTGCCACTTGTCCACTCAGACGAGACAACTAATGACTTATGTTGAAAGAACAGCAGTAAAAAAGACTTGTAAACACATCCATGGGCACAGCACCATGGTTAACTCCTGTTATGTAAAGAGCTGAGGTTTCACTATGTTTTCGAAGCTCTGGAGGGAGAGGATCTGACACAGTGATAGAGATAGCTGATATCTGTCTGGGGAACAGAAATGCAACAACACTGAAAATAATGCAAAGAATGGACATACTGACAGAAATGAGAGATTCTTGCCATCAAGGAAGGCCAGTAGGAATCCAGAGTAGCTTCTGACAAAGCATAGTCATTAACACATAATTAATGCTGAATAAATATTTATTGACTATGTGAATAACTTAAAGGTATATTATGCATAAGTCACATAAATAAGCAAAACAACTATGCATAACTTATTCCAGAATTACAGAATTGTGTGTAGGTGCAGTGGGGAAGGATCAGGGTAGCTGAAGATAAGGACATGTTTCCAGAGGTTACCCTTTCATTGTCTTTTGAACGAAGAGTACGCTGGACACTGGAAGGTACTGATGACAGGACCGAGGTGCATTTATCTGTGATGCCTGCTGAGCAGTGAGAAAATTTATGTTGAATAAGAGAAAATGGAGAGGACAGAGCAAGAAACGAGTCTGTAGTGTCTGTTGGAGTGTAACTGGTACAATGCTAAGGCATTTCACATTATGCTGTGGCTGATGGGAAAAACAGAAGAGTATGAAACAGAGGAGTATGAAAGGCTATTTCACTTTTCATCTGATAGACTCCCAGAGGGTAACTCAGTGGGCTGAAATTTGAAGATAGGGAATCCAGGGACAAAATTTAACAGCAGGGAGTCCAGTTCAAAAACTACTGTGATTGTTTAGATGGATGATGAGGATCTGATAATTGAATGACAGTGGAGAGTCTGCTTACATTTTCACTGACAAACTGTAAAGTTTACCTTCCATAATATTTCAGTGAAACAGATCTCTTTGATGAAGTATAAAGAAAGTCACCTTAGTTTAAGAATTATCAGTACCAAGAGTTACATCTTTTAAATTGTATCACTTCCTATCATTTCTAGAAAAAGCTTAGTTTTATTATTATTTTTTTATGGTGCTTAATTATAGGGTTACCTATTTGCTTAGGGATGAGAAAGATAAGAATGCCTGATTTAGAAATTGGCACTGATAAATATTTCCATGTTTGTGGTCCATTTTTTTTTTCCTAATAGTCAACCATAATCAATTACATAGAAACCTACAACAACATAACCACGTGCCCATAGCAGAATTCAATATGCTTATTTTGGGGTGTCCTAGGCATATTTGCATGCACAGTTTGTTTGCAAACTATGGAAATGGATTGAGAATTTTCAAACTTCCATCTCATTTAAAATATATTAAGGGGCCATCATCTTACAATGTCAACTGCCCTCTTTCTAATTTGAACTTTTATTTAAGTCCAAAATGTCCTAATACACAACTTTGTGAAATTGACCAGAAAGAAAAGTGGAATACATGATGATGTTTCTTTAATGAATATGTGTTACTTTTAAAATGAACAAAAAGTACAATTATGCATAGTGAAGGGCATGGTAGAGCTAATTTAAATGAATATAGTTGTCTGACAACCATAAAATGAAAAGAGATTATTTTATACTGAATAAAAAACAAATTATTGTAATGTATGCCAATAATCAGGTCATGAGCATATATATTTAAGTAATTCTGCTGGTGTTTCAATAAGGGGAGGGGGAGGGATTCTAAAAGTAGCAGAGTTCAAGAAAATATCCCCCCAAAATAATACTGGTCATATACAATATTTTTACTCTTGTTCATTTGTTGGTACAGTTCTGCGTCTTCGGAAAGGGAAACATGACACTAATGCTTATATATGAGACAGATTTAAATGCCAATAAAACATTCAATAGCTCTAAATTTTAGTGTTGGGCCTCAAGAAATGGGGAAAGGTGAAGGGTACTCTTTCAGTCTTTCCATTCAATAAGCAATCAATACATCTGCTTGACATTACTGATGAATTCAAGAGTCTCGTGCTTCCCTAAGAATGACTCAATGAAAAATAAACACCTATAGAAGATTTGAATTTAGTAAGACTGAGCTCATACATTATCCAAAGAACATATTTATATAATGAGAAAAATATTTCAAATCATCCAAATACTTTTTGCTTGTTTATCTTAAACCAAAAAGTCACTAGGCACTGAATAATTAGGATGTAAAATGTGAGCTAAAAATTTATACACTCAAAATACAAAAAGATAAACCTCTTATATTATCTTTCCCCTGATGAATTTATATTAACTGTAAAGTCTCATTACACTGTTTTCTATTTCTCTAGCTAACATTTTCCAATATCTTATCAAATGAAAAGCATTCTTCTATTATTGTCTGACTCAAGTATATATTGTGGACTGAGGACATAAAATAAATAAGATTTGTTTTCTCAAAGAAGATTTAAATCTAATGAGTAGATATATATAAACAAAACTATTTGCAGGAAGTATGGGTAGGAGGGCAAAATTTGTATATAGTATGTATCTAAGTAGTTTAAGAGTATAAAACTAATATAATGGTGATGACGGATTAAGAATAGGAATCTTAAGAAACAGAATTAACCTTAGAACTAGAGCAAAGTACACATACTAAACAGTTCGTATCTCTCATGGAATATCATACTATTGGAGGAGTCATTCAGGAGAGATGAATGATGATTAAATTGTCATAGAACTTGTTTCAACTCCCTCTGCATTGATAACTATTTTATTAAAACCATAATTTATTCAAAGACAAGAACTTTGTCTTATTCAGTTCCCTTCTCAAGAATCTAACACCTCCCAATGGCATAGTAGCTTCTTTACAATATGTGATGAAATGACTTGATGTACTATTTGATGAACCCATGCTGAAGACCTGACTTGAGGCTTCTTTACACACACTGATAAGTATCGTTCATGTGACTCTAGCAATAATCCTAAATGTCACAAATACTCATCAGCACCAGTCATTACAACCTACAATGTTGGATTCCTATCTATGATCATAAATGAATCAATGAATGAATGAATGAACGGATGAACAAAGAAACAAACAATGATCTATGGGCCTGGGGGCAGCTCTGTTGCAGTGGAACATTAAACTTGGAGTGAAAGAGTGTCAGGTCATCCATTGCCTTGCCACATACCTAACTCATAGATGTACATAGTGACATCTTTATTCATTCAATCGTTGTGAGTAATTAATAAAACAGTGCATATGAAAATGCTCATCATGGTGTCTGATGCATAGAAGGTTTCAGCTTAGTAGATGATAAGAGATTCAGAATTTAGAAGTCAACAAAGGGGTACAATCATCTGGGACCAAACAATAAAAAATCAATAAATAAATAAATAAATAAAAAAGAAACATGAATATAATGGGATGGGAAAAAAAAGAAGATGGATAAGTCATGGGGAATATATTTTGGTATCATTGTATGATAAGCATTACCATTTCTTTTTTCTTTTTTTTTTCTTTTTCAAACAAGATTTTTTTTTAGGTATGTAAGACTGGCTTAACATTTGAAAATCAATCAATGTAATACAGCATATCAACAGACTAAGAAAAAAATCATACAATCATATTAGTAGATATAGAAAAAACTTTGACAAAAATCTAACATACACTCATGATAAAAACTCTGAACAAGTTATGAATAGAGGAAATTACCTCAACTTAATACAGAGCATCTGCAAAACCTCTCGAACAAACATCGTATTTAATAGTGAAAGATGGAATGTTTTCCCCTAAGATTAGAAACAAGGCAATGATGTCTGGTCTCACCACTTATTCAATACAGTATTGGAAATTGTAACAGTACAATAAGAAAAAAAATATTAAAAGTATAAAGATTGGAAAGAAAAGAATAAATCTGTCCCTATTTGAAGATGAGATGATGTTCTACATAGAAAATATCAAGAAATCTATAACCCACAAAACCCTAGAATTAATAAGTGAGTTCATCAATGTTGCCAAATATAAGATCAACAAGCAAAAATCAATTATTCTAAATACTAACAATAAAAAGTAGAATTTGAAATAAAAACACAATCATTCCAATACTTACGTATAGACTTAAAAAAAAAAAAGTCCAGGTTCTATATGTTGAAAATTATAAAATGCTGTTAAATCAAAGAAGATAATACACTCAACATATTATAAATATCAATTCTCTAAATTGATCTATAGGTTTAGTGAAATTCTTATCAAAATCGTAGCAGGATTTTCTCTAGAGATAGTTAAGATCATTGTAAAATTTATAAAGAAAAGCACAGGTTCTAGAATAGCTATTCTAGACAAATAATCTTGACAAAGAAGAATAAATGGGAGGGATCATTCTATTTAATGTTACGGCTGACGGTACACTTACAGTAATCAACAGAATGTGGTATTAGTGGAGGTATAGACACATAGATCAATAGAATAGAAGAGGACCCATAAATAGAAACTAACAATAATGCCCAACTGGTTTTTTAAAAATAGTGAAAGAGAAATTAAGTGGAGGAATAATAGCCTTTTAAATAAATGGTACAGGAACTGTCAGACATCCATAGGGAGAGGGAGGGAGGGAGGGAGGGAGGGAGAGAGAGAGAGAGAGAGAGAGAGAGAGAGAGAGAGAGAGAGAGAGAGAGAGAGAGGATGAGAATGACACAAGAGAGAAATCAGGGACTTAAAGCAAAATGTAAAACTATAAGTAGTTAGGAAAATCAAGCATTACCATTTCTGATTAAAAAGGTAAATACTACAGAAAGCAGGGAGACATGTAAATTTAGATCTTCTATTTATCTGATAATAAAACCAAAATCATTTGGTGTATAAATAATTTTAGCATAATGGGAAAATGAATGTGCACATCTCTGGAAATACAAACATTTAGGAATGCATCTCCTCCAAGAAGTTACCAGTGGCTGATACCTTGTAATAACTGCTCAAAATGTATTAAAGGAATATCCAGTCCTGCTTCTAAAACCAGTAATAGCAAACCATAAAGATATTGCTTTTAAATATTTTACTTTAAAATATCTTTGTGAAACTCTGTTCTACATGTTTTCTTGTTATATCATTGCCTGGCTAAATAGTTTTGTACAAATTACTGAACTAATTTAAGTTCCCGCCTTTCATTCACTATGGAAGAGAAAGATAACTAAACATCAAGCTTCTCATATACATGTCTCATTATGGTTATGAAGTGACTATTACTGCTTAGAGCAAACTTTTAAATTATTATTACCTTTGTGAAATAGTCAGGGTTTTTGAGGAAAAAAATAAGATATACTCAAATTATAGAATTAATAACGGCAAAATACATTTAATTTCATAGAATTCTAGTTATTCCAAAGTGGAAAATACTCTGACCCTTCATTTTACAGAATAGAACACTGAGACTCCAAAAGGTTATGTAGCTTGCCTAACATTATATAGTACATGGCAGGCAGAGTTAGGGTTGCGAGAAATAAGGCCACCGAATACCATATACCATGTTTTAAATCAAAATCTGGAGTGAGAGTGTAGCAATAAGAAAATATCTTTATAAGATTAGATGATATGTACTAATTAAGGATTAATTTTCAGTAGAGAGTGTAGAATATTTTTAGGGGTGTTATTTCTTCGGTTGATAATCTCTTGAATTATTATAATTCAATAAATGATTTAGAAATTCACCTTTGGGATGATTATAATTTCATTTTATAAATAATAGGCTCTTGGGTTTAGGCTATATAACTGAAGAGTGCAAAAGACCTTGGAGATTTAGAGATATTTTAATTAATTTACGATTTGATTTGTCTGTTTAAAAAAAATCTTTATCCCCATTAGATTTCCCATACTCTCTGTTGATCCTTGCAAATATGTACAATTGAGGTATCCACATTAAATATGAAAGAAGAAAACAGGAAAAGTTTATCACATTTCAGTGAATTTAAATTGAGCTCTGGAATTAAATCACAAAATTTTACATAGATAAGAAAATACCATTTTAGTGCCTAGGAAGAAAGTTTAAAAACTAATGTCAATCACCAGACTATAGCTAATATGAGAGAGATTTTCATTCAAAAACAAAGTGTGCTTTTCTTCCACCAAATGAAACAAACTTTTAAGAAAAGGAAAACAAAAAAACAAACAAAAAAAACAAAGTGATACATAGTTTATAGATAGCATGCACCTGGACAAAATAATTTTTAATTGCACGCTGTGAGATTTGTTGATTATGCTGCCAAGGGATAAGGCAGTACTGAATCCCACCGCTCATTAAAACTAGCTTTTTACTGAGCTATGCAGAGGGAAAAGATTGGAATCAGGCAAACCTGTAATTGAATCCTGATCCTACCACATACAAGTAGGAGACCCTGGACAAGTTATGCTTTTTTGGAGCCTTGCTTTCTTTCTTTTTTTTTTTTTTAATCTAAATATGGGGAATAATAATATCCATCCTGTAGAGCTACTGTGGAATAGAAATAAGCACACACCCGAAGGCCCCTAGACTAGAGAGCCTGGCACCATACGTGTTCAATTATTTTTTCTCTCCTGGATAATCAGCCTGGGTTGTTTCTTGTGGTCTTCCACCTATCTGAGCTGAGCATATCCATAAACTCACTCAAGATGGGACTATGTAATTTTCTGTGCTAGAAAGAAACTTCTGAAAGGTGTGTATTACACCTGGGGTTGGCCTTCATCTTTCTGTCTTCCTGCTAGCAGCTTATTTTTAATGTTTAAGTGGTTTAGACAGGAGTGAATATTTCCTCCCCCACCCCCCTTTTCTTTTGCTTGTGCTGAAAACAGGGAGCTGGAAAAAAAAGAGATCTGGTGATGTTACTAATAATACTTGTTTGGAATCAGAATGGGAGAGTTAGAGTAAGTAAACATGAAAACACTTTTGATTATCCCCCTATGGTAAGAAATATACCTAAGCCAAGTGGTCATTTGTGTATTTTCTTCTGAGGCATATCAATAAAATCATGTAATTTAAAACAAATAAACAGAATTGCAATTTGCCTTATATATTTACTCTTTAAGATGGCTTTTTGTTAAAAAGAAAAAGAGGATAGAGAGGGGAAAAAAATGGCGGCATGAGGTGAGCCTCTGTAACGCTCCCCTGGAATTTACAACGAATCGGACAACAATAACTCCACAAAGGTCTCCTTGCACAGCAGACAGGCAAGACGAAGAGGCCGACTACTGAATTCACCTCCAGGTGAGTGAATCGCGCGAGCGGGGGAGGAGGGAGAGGAGAAGTGCGGAGACGGAGCCGCGAGGGCGCAGGACACAGACCTAGCTCAGTGCTCGGAGCCCGCTGCTCCCGGATCTCCCACAGCTGCGGGAGAGGGAAGGACTCGGACTGCTAGGGCTCCGCTTACGGCCCACAGGGCTGAGGGGGCAGCATACAAAACCGCTGAACCCAACGCTCGCTCACGGCAGACCTCGGAGCAAAGACTGAGGGAAGAGGGCTGAAATCGGTGGTTTAAGCACTCACTGCCGAGCGGAGAACAGAAGCCTTAGGCACGGAGACTAGCCGCCCCCTCCCTACCCTCCCAGAGCTCGCCCCGCCCCCACATGCCTGGTGCTAAAGCGATAAAGTAGCAGTGTCGGATCAAAGGACAGAATATGTGCTGCTCTGAGAACTGCGGACCACAGACACAGATTCGCAGCCCAACTAGTTCCGGCAAAGGAGAGGGAGCTGTGGAAGCAGGACTGGCTGTGGTGGTGGTCTCCGCCATTGCTCTGGGCCACCTCTCACAACTCACCCCGCCCCTGGCCCCACCTATCTGGGCGGATCCCTGCAGGAGTAAACAGAACTGCTGAAACATACGGGCTCTGAATCTGGTACAGAAAGAGCTTTGGAACTTCAAAAGCTCTTCGCATACCTTTCAACCTGTTGCAGAAGACACTCCTGTAGATGTCTAGGAAGAGAAATAGTAAATCAGCGATTGCCATGAATAACCAAGGCAACAAGATAGCTCAGAAAGAAAGTGAAAAGTCTCCAGAAAAGGAACTTAGAGATATGGACATTTGTGATTTAAATGACAGAGAATTCAAGATCGCAATTCTGAAAAAACAGAACGAGATGCAAGAAAACACAGAAAGGCAGTTTAATGAACTCAGAAACACAATCAAAGAACACCATGAGCATTTTACAAAAGAGATTGAAATCATGAAAAAGAACCAAATAGAATTTCTGGAGATTAAGAACTCAATAGAAAAAATTAACAATAAAATATCCAGCTTAGGTAGTAGAGTTGATCAGATGGAGGAAAGAATCAGTGACATCGAAGATAGGAACCTGGAATTTACACAGAGGGAAGAAGAAAGAGACTTGAGACTTAAAAAAAAATGAAAGAACGCTACAAGAACTTTCTGACTCCATCAGAAAGAGCAATATAAGAATAATGGGCATACCAGAAGGAGAAGAAAGAGGGAAGGGAACAGAGAATATATTCAAACAAATCGTCGATGAGAACTTCCCAAAGTTGTGGACAGAACTGGATCCTCCAATCCAAGAAGCAAATAGAACACCTAATTACCTCAATCCCAACAGGCCTTCACCAAGGCACATTGTATTGAAGCTGTCTAAAATCAATGACAAAGAAAGAATCCTCAAGGCAGCCAGGGAAAAGAAGACGGTAACTTACAAAGGAAACCCCATTAGATTATCATCAGCTTTTTCAGCAGAAACTCTACAAGCTAGGAGGGAATGGAACCAAATATTCAAACTATTGAAAGAGAGAAATCATGAGCCAAGAATAATATATCCAGCAAAGCTCTCCTTTAGATATGAAGGAGGAATAAAGACCTTTCCAGACATCCAGAAGCTGAGGGAATTTTCTAATACACGACCTGCACTACAAGAAATACTAAAGGAGGCTATTAGACCACCATCAACAGGGACAACTTGTGGCAACCGAAACATAAAAAGGGGGAGCATAAAGGCCTGAACTGGAATATGGGAATAGAGAAAGTAAGCGTACTGAAGAAACTGGAATACTCTAAATATCAAACTTTCTTTTACATAAACTCAAGTGTAACCACTCAAAAAACATCCACATCTGAAATATATACTGTAATAAAAGAAGAAAGAGAGGAAAACATCATAGAGTACCACCACACAGAAATAACAGACAACAACAAAAAGGCAAAGACACAATTGAGACACAGCCTTACCAGAAAACTAAAGACAGAATGACAGGAAATCCTCACATATCAATAATCACCCTAAATGTAAATGGACTGAACTCACCAATAAAGAGACACAGAGTAGCAGATTGGATCAAAAAACTAAACCCAACCATATGCTGTCTACAAGAGACACATCTCAGCTACAAGGACAAGCATAGACTCAAAGTGAAAGGGTGGAAATTGACACTCCAAGCAAATGGTACCCAGAGAAAATCAGGTGTAGCCATAATGATTTCCAATGAAACAGACTTCAGGGTGAAAAAGATAACAAGAGACAAAGATGGACATTTCATAATGGTAAAGGGGACTATACAACAAGACAGAACAGTCATCAATATTTATACCCTCAGTCAGGGAACACCGAAATATACCAAGCAACTACTAACAGAACTAAAGGGAGAAATTGACCAAAACACAATTATACTAGAGGACTTAAATACATCATTGACAGCTATGGATAGATCATCCAAACAAAAGATAAATAACAAAATCCCAGCCCTAAATGACACATTAGATGAAATGGACATAATTGACATATATAGAGTACTTCATCCTAAAACATCAGACTATACATTCTTTTCGAGTGTACATGGAACATTCTCAAGGATAGACCATATATTGGGACACAAAATTAGCCTCAGCAAATTTAAGAAGATTGAAATCATACCAAGCATATTCTCTGATCACAAAGCTTTGAAACTGGATATCAACTGCAAAAAGAAAGCAGGAAAAAACACACATAAATGGAGATTAAACAGCATACTTTTAAAGAACGACTGGGTCAAAGAAGAAATTAGAGGAGAGATCAAAAGATACATAGAAACAAATGACAATGAAAATACATCCTACCAAAATTTTTGGGATGCCGCGAAAGCAGTTTTAAGAGGGAAATTTATATCATTACAGGCCTATCTCAAGAAACAAGAAAAATCCCAAATAAATAACCTCATGTTACACCTTAAAAAACTAGAAAAAGAAGAACAAGCGAAACCCAAGGTCAGCAGAAGAAAGGAAATAACAAAAATCAGAGCAGAACTAAATGAAATAGAGAACAAAAAGACAATGGCAAAATTAATGTGACAAACAGCTGGTTCTTTGAAAAGATTAACAAAATTGACAAACCCTTGGCTAGACTCACTAAGATAAAAAGAGAGAAGACACTAATTAACAAAATCAGAAATGAAAAAGGGGAAGTTATCACGGACACCACAGAAATACAAAGGATTATCCAAGAATACTATGAAGGACTATATGCCACCAAATTTAATAACTTAGAAGAAATGGACAAGTTCTTAGAAACATATAGCCTTCCAAGGCTGAATCATGAAGAACTGGAAAATCTAAACAGGCCGATCACCAGTAAAGAAATTGAATCAGTCATCAAAAACCTTCCCAAAATCAAAAGTCCTGGACCAGATGGCTTCACCAGTGAATTCTACCAAACCTTCAAAGAGGATCTACTACCAATCCTGCTCAAACTCTTCCAAAAAATTGAAGAACAGTCAGTGCTCCCTAACTCATTTTATGAGGCCAACATTACCCTGATACCAAAACCTGGTAAGGACAACACAAAAAAAGAAAACTACAGACCTATATCTCTGATGAATACAGATGCTAAAATCCTAAAGAAGATTCTAGCAAATCGAATACAACAATGCATTAAAAAGATTATTCATCACGACCAAGTGGGGTTCATCCCCGGGGCACAAGGATGGTTCAACATTCTCAAATCCATCAACGTGATACATCACATAAACAAAATAAAGGACAAAAATCATATGATTCTATCAATTGATGCAGAAAAAGCATTTGATAAGATACAACATCCATTTATGATTAAAACACTTACTAAAATTGGTATAGAAGGAAAATACCTCAACATAATAAAGGTCATATACGACAAACCCTCAGCTACTCTCATAATTAATGGTGAAAAGCTGAAGCCCTTTGCTCTACGTTCAGGAACACGACAAGGTTGTCCCCTATCACCTCTGCTTTTCAACATAGTGTTGGAAGTCCTCGCCAGAGCTATCAGGCAAGAGAAAGAAATAAAAGGCATCCAAATTGGGAATGAAGAAGTTAAATTGTCACTCTTTGCAGATGACATGATGCTATATATAGAAAACCCTAAAGACTCCACCAAAAAGCTATTAGAAACAATCAGTGAATACAGTAAAGTTGCTGGCTACAAAATCAACATACAAAAGTCCATTGCTTTCCTATATACCAACAATGAAATCTCAGAAAAAGAGATAGAAAAAACAATTCCTTTTGCAATTGCAGCAAAAAGAATAAAATACCTAGGAATAAACTTAACCAAGGATGTGAAGGATTTATACGCTGAAAACTATAAGACATTTTTGAAAGAAATTGAAGAAGACAAAAAGAAATGGAAAGACATTCCGTGCTCATGGATTGGAAGAATCAACATAGTTAAAATGGGCATATTACCCAAAGCCATATACAGATTTAATGCAATCCCCATTAAAATCCCAATGGCATTTTTTAAAGAAATAGAATAAAAAATCATCAGATTTGTTTGGAACCACAAAAGACCCAGAATAGCCAAAGCAATATTAAAAAAAAAGAACAACACTGGAGGTATCACACTCCCTGATTTTTGCTTGTACTACAGGGGTACAATAATCAAAACAGCTTGGTATTGGCGGAAAAACAGACACATAGACTAATGGAATAGAATTGAGAACCCAGAAATAAAACCTCATAAATATGGACAGATGATTTTTGACAAAGAAGCTAAAAACATACAATGGAGGAAAGACAGCCTCTTCAATAAATGGTGCTGGCAGAATTGGATAGCTACATGCAAAAGAATGAAACTGGATTGCTATCTGTCACCATGTACCAAAATTAATTCAAAATGGATCAAAGACTTAAGCATAGGACCTGACACAATAAAGTGCATTGAAGAAAACATAGGTACTAAACTTATGGACCTTGGGTTCAAAGAGCATTTTATGAATTTGACTCCAAAGGCAATGGAAGTAAAAACTAAAATAAACGAATGGGATTATATGAAACTGAAAAGCTTCTGCACAGCAAAAGAAACTATTGACAAAATAATGAGGCAACCAACTGAATGGGAGAAGATTTTTGCAAACAGTGCCTCTGATAAAGGGCTAATATCCAAAATATACAAGGAACTCATGAAACTCAACAACAAAAAATCAAACAACCCAATTGAAAAATGGACAGAGGACCTGAAGAGACATTTCTCCAAAGAGGATATACAAATGGCAAATAGACATATGAAAAAATGCTCAACATCGCTAATCATCAGAGAAATGCAAATGAAAACCACAATGAGATATCACCTCACCCCAGTCAGAATGGCTTTCATCAATAAGACAAATAGTAACAAGTGTTGGAGAAGCTGTGGAGAAAAAGGAACCCTCATACACTGTTGGTGGGAATGCAGACTGGTGCAGCCGTTATGAAAGGCAGTGTGGAGGTTTCTCAAGAAATTACGAATAGAATTACCATATGACCCAGCAATTGCTCTCCTGGGTATCTACCCAAAAAATCTGAAAGCATTCCTCTATAGAGACACGTGTACTCCAATGTTCATTGCAGCTTTGTCTACGGTGGCCAAGACATGGAAAGAACCAAAATGTCCTTCAATAGATGAATGGATAAAGAAGCTGTGGTATATATACACAATGGAATACTATTCCGTGTTAAGGAAAGATGATATAGGAGCATTTGTGACAACATGGATGGATCTTGAGAGTATAATGCTAAGTGAAATAAATTAGACAGAGAAAGCAGAGAACCCTATGATTTCACTGATATGTGGTATATAAACCAAAAAGAACAAGACAAACAAATGAGAAAGAAAAACTCATAGACACAGACAATAATTTAGTGGTTACCAGAGGGTAAGGGGGTGGGGGGTGGGTGATGAGGGTAAAGGGGATCAAATATATGGTGATGGAAGGAGAACTGACTCTGGGTGGTGAACACACAATGGGATTTATAGACGATGTAATACAGAATTGTAAACCTGGAATCTATGTAAATTTACTAACAATTGTCACCCCAATAAATTAAAAAAAAAAAAAAAACTATCATAGAAAACACATCAAGAAAAAAAAAAAGAGAAAAAGAGAAAATTAAGCAAAAAACAAATAATTAAACTTTAAAACCAAACTGGATTCTGAAGGAATATATCACCCATGACAAATTAAAACCGAGCTATTTGTTTATACACACAAATATCTTTAAACGAATGTGTTTTAGTTAAACAACAAAAAAGTGGGCATTAGGCCCTGGGTTGTACTGTATTGTATTATATTTTTATTTTCTAACTTCTCAGTTTAACTTAAGAAAAGAAAACTGGGATTCACACAGCAGTTATTCCCAGTGCTGTGTGACATCACTGTCAATCCTGCAACAGATCTAGGGTTTGCACACTTGCTCACGCTCTGCTATGACTTTCCATCATTGCAACCTATTCCCATCCTACGTATCACTGCAAAAGTACGTGCTGTAACAGGTCATCTACACAAATATGGATTCAAAGAAAGTATTATTGTATATTCATGGCTTGGCGTGAAGTCTATCTACTTTATTTCTAAGAATCAGCTAAATACACAACTCTCTTAAGATATAACTCTGCTTATCAATGTCAGGATGAAACCTGTTGCTACATTCAGTGAGTATCAGTCCTAGGAAAAGAGGTACTATTAGTTGAAAAGTAGAAATATATATCTTTACAACTAAATTTTATTCAAGGGCAATGCATAAATAATAGATCATAGGTATACAATTAAATCTTCAGGGCAAAATGTGTGATCATCATTTATCTACAGTTAACACTGCTCTCCAATTATGGGTTTCCCTACTATACCCAGTCATACTATATCCAGATAAGTTTATAAAATTGCATTTGCACTAATTAATAGCAAGAGTGACAGGCAAAATCCAGTCACTATTTTTGGGTTTTGACTTCCCCTGTATGCAAACTAATGGAATATCTAGTCACCATGTAAACTTCAGTGGGCTAATCTAATGGGATTATAAGTATGCTGAAGGATTTGACAAATAATTGATTGAATCTCAAGTAAATCTGTGTGGAAATGCAGTCTTAACTATGATTATGCTGGAAATCTAATAAAAAGAAAGGTGTTTGATTTCAACTGTTCAACTTGAGTATGCAGTTTCAGAGGGCTAAAAAGCCAGTGTCCCAAGACTGCTTAGTGATTTCAATTCTTTTGTTCTTTAGAAATTAAGAAGATCCCACTAGAAAGTAGTAATGAAATCTAACAAAATGAAATAAGGTATCCAGCTTCCCTGGAGAACTAACAACAACAACAAATGACATGGCTTCCTCACACCACTTTAAATGTGCAGGAAAATTATAAGTGTGTGAAAGTATTCCCTTGACCTAATGCAATCTGACTATGTGGACACGCATCCTACTGATTAAATCATAATACTGCTTGAGTCTTAAATTATACCCACACAGAGGTAGAGAGAAATACATAGTAACTGCCTTTTAACAAATAAAATTTATAGAACAAAAACCAGCCTTCATTACTGAACTACAGACAGATTTTTTTATACACTGGAAGTCCGGGATAATATTTTTCACTTTGCCTTTTCCACACATCTACCTGGCTCACTCTTACTCTGCCTTCTAGATTTGGATCACTTACTTATCACCCCTTCCAGTGTGCCTTCCCCCATCTACTCAAGGCTGGGCTTCCTGACTCTCTGGGCATCCTGCGTGTGTCCGTTTTTACCCCACATCAATTGTGGCAAAAGCTGTTAATTTTCCAATTCAACGTGAACGATTCCCTCCCTTCCTAATAAAACTAGCATATTTTTGAAGAATGTCAATGTGGCCAGTCCAGAGGTGACAGAGAGGAATAAACCCATTATTTCAATCTTTGTTTTTCCACCTGATATTTAGTGTTCAAGCTTTGCTTGCCCTAGTCAATGGCCGTAGGTGGCCATGTGACACACTTCTGGGTAGGGGGACATTAGAAGTATGTCATAGGATTTCTGAGGAAATCTATCATTTCTGTTTTTTTTTTTGTTTTGTTTTGTTTTATTTTGTTTTGTTTTTAATAATAAAGTGTCTCTCTTTCTCACAGATTGCTTTCTGTCTCAGACAGAGTTAATATGTGAAACTTGAGTCCAGTGTAGCCATATTGAAACCAACAGGAGGAAAAAAGGTGATACAATAGAAGAATAGAGAATACTTAGCACTTAATGGCATCATTAAATTGTTGTTAAACTAATTCTGAAACTGAGTATGACCAGAATACTTGTTGAGTAAATTAGAAATGACTTTATGATTCAGAAAAAAAAATATTTATTTTATTTGCATATAGTTCTTTAATAAGAGAAACACTGAATTTAAAAGCTTACATATGGATATATCCGTTAACGCACCTAATATATGTTATTAGTATGTTAATACTGATTACATAAAGTAAATGTCAGTATAATTTAGATTAAAGATTTACATCCGCCTCTTAATTTAGGACTTTGAAACCATAATCATCATACTCTGTTGATAGATGTGGATTTTTGATTTTTTAAATCACTCTCATGAATGTGGCAGTGATGTCATTATTAATTGTGTTATAAATTCAAATCCTCATGAATGCTGACACGCCATATACATGTACGATATGTTAAATTTATCTCTGCTGAAAACTTCCGTTTCTCAGCATTTGCTGAGCTAATGTACACAGAAATAATGTAGACTCTTTATTAGTCATGAAAAATGTGCTTAACGATAGTAAATAACACAAAATAAAAACTGTTTGTAACCTGGATACAATAATGACAGAGATAATAAGCCAAAGTTAACTATACATTATGCCTTTATGTGTTTTCAATCAACTTTCCAAATGTCAGTTATTTATTTCATTAAAAGGTGATGGCAGTTGACTAAAATCATACTACTACTACTACCGTGTTTCCCTGAAAATAAGACCTAGCCAGACAATCACCTCTAATGAATCTTTTGGAGCAAAAATTAATATAAGATCCAGTCTTATTTTAATATAAGACTGGGTTTTATATAATATAACATAATATAATACAATACACTATAATGTAATATATAATAACATATAATATAATATAATACAAGGTATAATATAATAATAATAATATAATACCGGGTCTTATATTCATTTTTGCTGCAAAAGACGCATTAAAACTGATGGTCTGGCTAGGTCTTATTTTCGAGGAAACTTAGTACTAATACTCTTTAATGAAACATACACAAACATCTCTTTCTCTAAACACTGTTTAACAAAGCACACTGTTCTCAGGAACAAAGATTTCTCGAGGTATAACAGTTGTATTAGAGAACGAAGAAAAATGCTGGATAAATACTGGTAACTCTAAAGAGAAATTATCACAGAAAAAGCTGATAAAACCACTCCGATTTATGATGTACAATTATAGTGTCACCAAGTATTAGAAAGAAGCCAAATATATTTTCAAATGTACACAAATTATACGTTTTACAATTGTAATTGTGTCTTGGTAAACACTACCCACGACTGGTATGTAGTAGCAGTTCTGAATTATTGTGGTCTTTACTCTCCTTACACTCTTTAAAAATACTGAAGGCCATAAATAACTCTTGTTTATGTAGGTTATATCTATTAGTACTTATCATATTAGAAGTTAAACAGAAACATTGAGCACAATGAATACCACGCAAACATTTGATCAGAGCCATCTTGTGTGATACAGTCTTTGGCAAACTCCTCTCCACACTTGAGGGAATGATGGTGGAAAAGGCAAAAAATGTATCAGTATTATTGTGAAAATAGTTTCGATCTCCCAGACCCCCAGGGTCCCCAGCCCTTACTTTGATAACCATTAGATTACAGTAATAGGTGGGAAAACTTGGAGCAAATCAATAGACCAAAGTTGCTGTGAGGTACGTTGTTTTTCAGGCAAGTATTCAAAGAGAACAATTGATTGCATGAAGAAAGATAAAGGCAGATACTCTACCTCAAAGCCTACAACATGGAAAATGCTTTTTCTAATTGTTTGTAGTTGGCAGTGGTTAAGGATACATTAACTATCATGGAAAGGGATAGATGATTCAGTTATCTAAATGTAGAATATCTGATACAATATATGACTGCCTTGGAGTCAATTTTATCTCACTGAAAGTAGAGATAAATAGAGGTATTGCTTATTCCAGGCTTAAGTAAGGAAAAAACAAATGATGCTTATTTATGTGTAAGTGATAGGATTCTTTGGAAGACATGAGCTGCTCATATTTTTGCCATGTAGGTTGCAAAAAACTACAGTCAGGTGGGAATTTTAGATGAGTAGAGTCCAAAATTTTTAAGAATAGAAATGTATGTATGGTTTTATTGTCAATCTTTGTGAAAATTGGAATAATGAGGGAGAGGGTCCTAATAATGAAAATGTGGTGCTATAATTATATAGAAAGCTAATGAAGAAGGGAAAGGGTGAGATTCTTTTTAGAAAATTAGGTTCAGACAAGAGTGATGATCTCACAACTATAAGTAAATAAAATGAAGCAAACAAGAAACGAGGGACAGAGGGGAGGGAAATAAGTAAATTAAATTATGGGTCAGGGTACAAATCATTCAGTTTAAATGCATCACTGAAATTCACAATGCAATTGTAAACTTCATAATTGGCCTATGCTGATTCATTAACATTTTTTTGGAAACTAAAGAATTTTTTAAATATTTTTACTTACATCTCTCTCTTCAATGGCCTATCTTTTTCCTTTTGTACTTTGAGTTGATTTGAATGTGTATTAGATTAAGACACATTTGCTGTCAATTATGAGTTTTATGTGATTTTTAGGGTAAATTGTTGAAACATTCCTGCTTATAACTAGTATAAAAGCAGATTTGTAGCCATTCTTCTTCCATTTGTTTACAGTTTGTATGCTGTTTAAATGTTATGTGTGTACAAGAAAAATACTGTTTTAAAAGAAATCAGATGTGAGCGAGTTGAGGGGCTGAGTGAAAAAGGTGAAGGGGTTAAGAAGTACAAATTGGCGTTTACAAAGGTGCCAATTAGCTACAGGGAGGCAAAGTACAGCATAGGTTATATAGCCAACAATATTATAATAATTATGTATGCTGCCAGCTGGGTACTAGATATATTGGGGGATTACTTAGTAAGTTACATAAATGTCCAACCATTATATAGTACACCTGCAACTAATATGATGTTAAATGTCTACTACAGTTGAAAAATAAAAATAAAATGAATTAATTTTAAAAAATAAAAATAAATCAACTACATTTGCTTTTATAATAGACACCTGGTAAAGACAGTGTCATGCGGGGTACCCTGCTCGCTGCGCCATTTGTCGTGCAGGGTCTCAGCTCCCACTCCCTGCCCAAGAACGCAGGACACGGTAAGGCCAAAAAGGAACACCCACGGAGCCATAGATAGGGGAGTCAAACCAATATATTCTCGCTGGCGGCTGGGCTGGAGACACAGGAAGCAGGATCTACATAATCTGCCTAACAGCAGTCCGCGCTTGCCAGCCACCATCCTCTTGCTAGCCCCCATTCCTCTCTGCTAGCGTAGCCACAACCGTTATATTAGTGGCCAATGGCCTACGGGTTACAGCTGACGGTCAACTAGCCACAGCTGCTGGCATCTGATCACAGTTGATGGCCATTTACTACCCGAGCCAGCACCTTTCTATGTGAGGCCGAGAGCCTGGAAACTGTTTTTTGGGGTTTTGTCCCCACAGACAGACAAATGATTTCAGCAAATTCACTGATCATAAATAGATCTTGAAATTCAGTTAAACTGAGAGAAATCATAACAGCTATTTTGTGTCTCATTTCTATTTCCTCTTTTTTTTTCCCTTATACCCCATGCCACCCAGATTCAGTCACTACTGAACACTCTTCTTATATCTCTTTACTTCTCTTGTATATTCCTTTATACAGGATTTAACCTAGCAGTCAGTTTTGAAGATGTTGGTCGCAATACGAAACTGCTACAAAGAATTGTTGGTTGCTGTGATAGCAAAATTTGCATTATTGTTGACAAATGCTATTCCTTTGCGGAGATACTTAGTTCTAATCGAACAAACCCTTGTACACAGCACATTTCCTCCAAAATACATAGGTTGTATATTTGGGCACTGACCAAACAATTTGCCGGAGAAAATAAAATGTCTTTATCCATAGATCCCACAAATAGAGACTAGATTATGTAAATGTTATAAGGAGAAGGTGCTAGTTATTTGTCTCCCCTTGGCTTGAAGGAGTAAAGAAAGATGGACATTGTTATTACACACCTATAGCAGGTGACTGAGTGTGGCTGAAGGCTATATTTATAATGCGGTGAGTTTACTCTGGCCTTAAGAGGGAAATGTTTATGTATCCACATGTAGGGGCAAAGGACGTTTCTCTCTTTTATGCTCAGAAGTTTCCTTATCTAGCATATAATCTCAACCTTTGACTCAAAAATAGGGTGGCCATACTTTTTGATTTCTCCAGGGTGGAGCTGGTTTACAATGGTTAACTCAGAATACTTGTCATTAATGCCCCTTTGTACTCCTCAAACTGCCCCTGTTTGGAAGATAAATTATATGGAGACCTTACATATAAGGGGGGAAGGTTTGGAATAGAAAACATTAAGGAGGAAGTGATGCCAGAGGGAGATTATTTTAAAAGTGGATGTCCAAAATCTGCTTTGAGTTTATGCAGCTAGAGTGCTCTTTTTATGAGGAAGTTCGCTGACTGGCTTGCTGCTTTCAGAATGCATGCTTGGGGACAAGGAAAGGTATAATTTGTTTCTCCCTACGACAGGAAAAAAGAGAAGAATGGTTCCACCAAGCAGAGCAAGCCTTGGATTAAGTGTAAGATTAATGCTGTAGAAACACATGGGCATTGGCATCTGACGAACATGGTTCAAGTCTTTGTTCTGACAAGTAGCAGCTGTGAGACAAGTGAGAGTTTTAATTAGACTCCTGCCCTAAGCCCCAGATTCTTCAACTGCAAAACAAGATGACTATACATACTTTAGAAGATGGCTGGCAAGTTTACAGATGATACTTGAGACCCACACAACATACAAACTGCTCTTCTTAGTATGGGAATCTTAGCACACATCAAACACTACTGATAACTAATATTTATTGTACACATCCTGGAAGTTAAGTCCAATCTTAGTTCCTTATTTTAATTATGTAACATTAGTTTCAGAAGTGTGATCATTATCCATTATTTACCCATTTGTGATTCAGAGCATTTATAATTCATGCCCATCTTCACAAGCAGGGTAGAAGTTTGGCTCTGTTTAAATCCAGTTATATCTGTAATCTCTGAATTACTTAAATTTATATCTACTAAGGAGGATTGTGTGGTTTTATTCACAACTCATCACCAGTGCTTTGGACACTGCAAAAACAAAACAAAAACAAATTAAATAATAATAATAATAATAATAATAATAATAACCAATTAATTAAACACTGACAGCAAAGTATTATATCTACAAGTGCCATGAAGTGGTAGGTTCTTATATTTTTTACCTAATATTGCCAAATTTTTGTTTAAAATGCATATGAAACTTTTCACTACAGGAAAATTTCTTTTATCTATGTTCAGCAAAATCATATATAGAAAGAATCACCCAAAAGGCAACTAAAGAAAAGCAACACTTTACCAAAACAGTTTGTATGCTCATCTCAGAAACAAGGCACAGATCTCACTTAGAGTCTGGAGATAACACTTAAAAAGCATTAGAGGGTAAACCTTTCTACTGGAGCCATGTTTTCTATTCAACAACTTTCATCATTTCTCTTCAAATGGGGAACTTCTCAATGTCTAAAGGGCTGGTAATACTAACAAAGCCACGGAAAAAAAATCAGCAATAAACAAATAAATAAATCAGCAAATAAATAAATATCAACATGATATCAGGTGTAAATATATATGAGAGAGAAAAACAAAAAACAAAACTTCCCAAAAATAGACGTACGACACTGTGGGGACAGAGCCCCAGAAAGCAATTTCAAGGCTCTTGGCCTCACATAGAAAGGTGCTGGCTCAGGTAGTAAATGGCCATCAACTGTGATTGACTGGCCATCAGCTGTGGCTAGTTGGCCGTCAGCTGTAACCAGTGAGCCATTGGGCACTAATATAACTGCCATGGCTACGCTAGCAAAAAAAAAAAAAAAAGGGGGGGGGCTAGCAAGTAGTGGCTGGGCTGGCAAGCACAGATTGCATTTAGCGGCAGAATGTGGATTATGGATTGCAGAGAAGTGGACAGCAGGTTGCAGACAGTGTGGCTCCTGCTTCCTGTGTCTCCAACCCAGCTGCCAGCAAGACTATAGTAGTATGACTCCCCTACCTATGGCTCCGTGGGTGTTCCTTTCTGGCCTCACCATGTCCTGCGTTCTTACGTGGGGAGCGGGAGCTGAGACCCCTCCTGACACCCCCATGACATATACCCCAACAGAATCTCTTTCTTCTAATCTGTGCTCATTCTTGCATGTTAAATACTCTGTTCAATGAAGGACAGAGGTTTGAACTCCCTAATAGAGCTTCTTTATAATTCTAAATTTATTCTATAACTGGAAGAGAGGGGAGCCAATTGTGTGGCCTGTCCTTGGGGAGCATTCATCTAATCATCACCATGGGGGGATGATTTTTTGTTGTTGTTTGTTTTTTTCCTAATGCTGTTGGTATAGGTGTGATTTCTGTGTAAGTAAACAATTATTTAAAACACTTAAACAAATCACATCTTCAATATTTCATTGTAGGATCGACAACACTTACAGGAAAATTGTTTTCTTTTTATCTCATACCAAAGTATTAGAAATACAACCTATGAGCATCACTATTTTTTTTTTTAACATTAAAGCTTAATATGTTAAGAATTTAATGTGAAGAACTGCAAGCCATCAGTTTTGGTATTCCTGAGACTCCTAACATTTTATAATAAAACTATATCTGTAGCCACTGAAACAAAAAGCCCACAGATAGCTCCCTTAACATGCTTAAATTACATGTACTTATTTAATGAAATTTTATCTAAGTAGTCTATCACATTTCAGTAGTTTACACTGTGAAAGAAAATACAATCAAGTTTCCTAGAATACAGTGAGTTATACAATTGAGACACACAATTTAGTCTTTAAAGAAAATTCAAGTGAAAATATTCAGAATTGAAACAGATCTTTGCTTGGAAGGGTCCACCTTAGAAGAGCAGGGAACAAGCAAGAACCAGGATATGCCTAGTTGTGAATTGACCACATTTACCACTTTCTTGACAGTGACTGTGGGATTTAAATTGTTGGTAAATCTAACAAAAATAACTATTTTTCTGGATACACATTAGCACACACAGGGGATAAATAAGATAGAATAACAGACACTACAGAAAACACATGGATACACTTTTGGCTTGTATTCTTTAAAACTGGAAAGAGTAAAACATAATTGTAACTCATGGTTTTCATTTGCTTTACCTTAGCTAAATTGGAGAACCTACTTTAAACATTGGGATACATCCTCGTGAATGTCTAAAAGTTTTGAGTCTTGAATAACCACATACAAATGCAAATGTTTTTCTCTTATTCTTTCCCTCCTCTGTCTCCCCACTCTTCTATTTTTTTTTCCTTTCCTTCCTCTTTTGCCTTTCTTCTTTTTCTCACATTGTAATTATTGAGGTCATGCATGCTAAATCATTCAATAGATTTAAGTTAAACGGCATTAAGTAATAAACATTTTCCTGCTTCAACATTACTATTTCTGTTTCACTTGATACAATTTAGCCTCTGAGGTTCTCTGGAAAAAAAAAAAATCTGTACTGACATATAAAGAAAAAAATCTTCCTATTTCAAAATTTATAGAAACATATTTAAGAGATTCTGTGAGGTAAAGCAGATAGTATAAATTCTTTATATGTAAAGATTAGGTAATATGATGGAAGGAAGACAGAATGGAATAGAAGGGAAGGTGAAGGAGAGAGAAGATGAGATTTAAACGAGGATGGATACATGTGTGACTGGATTGAATAGAAGCAGTGACATTTAATCCTCGAATACCACAAAAACTTTGAAACATGAAGAAAAGGAGCCAGGAAGCCAAGAAAAAATAAGCAAATAAATATGGGGTTTAGAATTTATTTTTAAAAATATTTCCATGGAAAACATGTTTGCCATTATGTTCCTTCCTATGAATTCCAAGTTTTTCTAAAAGATGATTAAAATATTTGATGAATTTCAAAACCTGGCTTCATAGGTCAGAAACAAGTATTTAGTCAGGTAGTGTCCTCATTGTTTTCATTTTGTGTTCTTATTAAAGTATATTTTGCAATGGCAGAGTCTGTAGAATGCCAGAAATGCTCTTCCACAAGTGGGCTCACCATAAACCATATAATTCCCATCACTTTCTACATCTGGACATCATCACAAATTCTTCAGCTTCAAAATTTCTCTTTTTCTCTGTATACATTCCTTTAATTTATAGCCAGTGCCAAAACTAGTTTGCTCTATCATAGCCATCCTAAAACTTGCAATCCACTAGATTAAGCAATCCAGCTATTATAATGACATTTAAGTCTAGACCTAGGTTCCCAGGTGATTCATATATTCAATATCATTCCATTTTTTATTGCTGAATCATGACTGTGAGATGGGAAGCAGGACTTGGTTGTGACATCTGTGCTCCCTTCTATTGCCTTCAGCAGCATCAGTGCCTAAGAAATTAGTTAATCCCAGTGGTCTAAATACAAACCACCCTGCCTGAAGTCTCTGCTAGACACATATGCCTACTCCATTATGTGAAAAGTTAAAACCTGGCAATCCTATTTTAGGGTTCCCAGTAGCTACCTAACAGCAGTGAGAAGCAGCGGCAGGAAAGAATGAGCTTTGTCTGCTTTTCCCTCTCCTAAGCAGATGGTTGGCTAAAATTCACTTCACACGGGAAATCAATTTTAAAATTTTAACTTGGATATCAAGTAATAAACTCTAACTGCCAAATATGAGAAAAGTAGCCTCTGCATTTATTTTTTAACTGTAGTTATAATAATGGAAAGATGAAAAATTAAAATTGTATTTCTGAAATCTTTTTTTTTTAAAGAAACTCAATGGCATTAAAAGAATGACGTTTTTTAGAAAGACTACAATGTGCTTCTCCACATAAGAATTAGCATTCTAACCTAATTTTACAATGCCCAAATCTGTAGCACATTCCTATCTTTTGGAACAGTGTAGAACAGGAAATTATAATCACATGCAACTAATGACTACATATAATCCCATAAGTAATGCTAAGTATACCTGAGTGGCCACTGGAAACTACAGCTTGTGTCACTGTCCCTTTCTGATTATTTTGTTACTTTATTAAGACTGCTTTCAGGGCCAGATAGTATTGTTCAAAATGAATAATTCCTGGTGTTCCAGGAAAGTGGAAGAACAGAGATTAGGAACCTCGCCAGCCACTGCAGTCTTACCTAAACCTCCTGCTGAGCATGAGAGCTGCAAGAGAGAAATATTGCTGAGTGTGGGGAGGTAAGGATGTGACTGAGCCGCTGACGATCACTCACTGTCTGGGGACCGTCTGAATAGATTATTAGCTTGAATCATACAATTATTTTTGGCCCACAAGCTTAGTATGAGCTACCTTAATGGAAGATAAAGTGCTGACTGTTTTTTTTCCTAAGGAAGATGAAAGAGTTTTAGTAATTTTTTTTTTCCTGCTTCTGTTGCCAAAGATCTGGAAAAACTTTTAAGAAATGGGCTGTATGAATACTAAGCTGGTCCAAAAAGATCAATAAAATACCTAACTGCTGATGAAGTACTTCAAACAAATTCAACACTTATTTCTGTTAGTCCCTGCAAGGGTAATAAGTAGAATTAAAAATAATAATAATAATAATAACATTCATCAGTAATGTATTGTATTTTCCCTTTTGAGATGTTGATTCTTAAATGTCCAAAACTTAGATTATTACTTATATGATTGGTATTCTTTAGTCATGTCATTGAGAGGAAATATTTTGATCTCAATAACTAGAGAGCTCTACAAGAAGGCTGCCATCCCATATCAACTGAAATGTTTCTTTAAATTGGATGAATTGGATAATAACAACCTGGGGCAGTGATTTAAACAAATATCATTTATGTTTGCCTAAAATGTTACTGAAAAAATCCTGAAATTCTGGCTATTGCAATTTTGAATTCCTGGCTAAGACGCTTGACTTCGATCAACGCAGATACGTGATAAGATAGATGGATGATTGATAGATAAATAGATAGATAGATGATAGATAGATAGATAGATAGATAGATAGATAGATAGATAGATAAATAGATAGATAGATGATAGATTCATAGATATATAGATGTCCTAAAATAAACGCTTTGGAGGCAGTGAAGAAGATAAATTTAATATGAATGTATAAGATATGGATTTATTTTCTTAAATGTGTACAACTTTTAATCACTTATGGTCAAGCTTTTTTGAATGATTTCGTTTCAATATTGATAAGTGACAATGGGTACCAAATCCAACATTATTCACAAGAATGGAGGACTGCTTCCCCTGACACAAATGGCACCCTGTAGAATATTTTCAAGTAGTTAGATCTCCCTTAAAAACAACAAATTCTATAATCTACTTAGGGAACATATGAACACACATGAAACAATTGTCTGCTGTTGATTTTTTCCTAGGAGCAGCTGTGTGTAGAACTGTCAAGCCCACTTTGACATGATATATGAATGGTGGGAAATCTATACAAATTACATTCAAAACTCAGAGTTATAGTATATTAACAGGGACGTCACTAACAGGCTCTTTTCTTATTAGCATAAATGTAAGGCAAGACAGACAGATTTTCCTATAACACACCATACTTTGGGAAGATTTTCTTTATTTTGTTATCACCTTTATCATAGAATGTTTACAGACATTTCTTATTGATGGATAAAGTAATCTCTTCTTTAATTTTAAATATTATGTATATACATAATATATGTATATATAAAATATTATATGTATATGTGTATATATTAAATATTATATATGTATATATAATATATGTATATATGTATTAACATTATATGTGTATATATATATATATTTTTTGTTCTTTCAGTACAGATAGACAATTAATATCCTGATTATAAGATAAAGTCAGATAGTTAAACAATGTTATTAAGTTACATCCTTTTCATTTCCTCAGGCTAACAACTTTTCCATACCAATTCTAATGTCCAAACTTGCATTCACTTTTTGTACTTCATGTGCTTCTCTTTGGCCCTGGCCCACTTTTTGTCCTATGATTTGAGTAAAAATAATCTGACATGATATTGAGTGAACTGAAGGCTGGATGTGGTAAATTACTCCAGCTATCTAAATGTATTATGGGGGAAGTTGAAGACACTGCTTGCTAAATAAACACACCGAAGTTACGTTATTTGCTGTACCTACCAGTATGCATCAAAGGATATTTTCAGTAGGGTCTGCAGAGATTTAGATTAACAAACCTTGTTACTGTTAACAAGCATCCCGTGCCTAATTCCGAGTACATTGTTCTGCAAACTGACACCTACACATTTGACTAGAACTGATACAAGACAAGGAATCTTGCAAGGAAAAAAACCCAAGTGCTCATAATTCATTACCTGTCTTTCCATATCTTCCCACATTTCCATATGCCCCCTAACTTATGATCTGAAAGATGCAGTTCTGGATTTTAAAATACTTAAACTAGTCTTAAATAAAGTATAACGTGAAATCATTGCAACTTTAATAGGTTCATAATTATTTAGTCATGCAATTTTCCATGAATGTCCATGTACCAATATGCCACAAATTTAATATATAAGCAACTGAAATATATACCAGGGTGCCAAATAAAATGTATATACATGATTTGTATTCATCTTTTGTTATTGGTACATATTGAGTATTACAATTTTAATACTGTTTTTTCCTTTCTTAAAATGTGTATACATTTTTTTTTGGCATTTTCTCCCTCAAATATGTATATATATATATATATATATATATATATATATATATATATATATACACACACACACATATATATATACACACACACATATATATACACACATATATGTAAATGTGATATATATGTGTGTATATATATATATATATTCCCATCCTCAGTTTCAGATTTTAAACTGGCCCCTCAGTGTCTAATCTTAAAATGTGATTTTCATTCTTTCTTGTATAAAATTATTTGGATTAATTGACAGAAAGGGCGTCTTTCTTCAAACACCAGAAAATTGAAAGAGAAAATATACATTTCTAACTTAAAATAGTAAAAAGACTACATTAAAAAAAATCAAAGACAAGACAGGTATTTTACACAGTTCATTTATTTCCATCTCTTTCCTAACACTTTATATTTCACCTTGCAATTTGGAACAGACTCGATCAACTTGCTTTCAGGCGTCAGTGTTTTTCAATCGAAATGAAAATAAACAAGTGAGTTTGGTTTTCTACAAAATTGTGGAGATGCTGACAAAACTGTGACAGTCATTTGGCACATGTCAATTATACAGCTCTTTTAGAATAAAGTACTGTCTGATTACCCAAAGTTTACATGGATCTCTTTAGCTGGCCTCAAGTTCATTACATTAACCCCTTTGGGATAGAAAGGAGAGGAGTCCTCTACAACCATTCCCTTTCTTGTTAGAGAACATTTGGCATGGCAACCCCCCCCCCCCACGATTATGGATTACTTTATAGTCCTGAGGAAGATCTTCTTATTTTAACTTTTTGGAAACATAAATATATTTACTTTGTACACTTGAGCTCTGTGTGGCCTATGAAAATAATTAATGAAGTCAAGGAGTTAAACCTGTTTAAAGGCTTACCGTTTTTGCAGGATGTCACTAACTACTGTTGAAAGCATATACAATGTTATTTCTGAGAGAGAAGACTGTCCCATGTGATCAAATTACTAGTACACCTCTCTCACTCTAATTTGTGGTCAGCTTTGGAGGTATAATATTTCAACATGAAAACTATTATGTCATACTTTTTAGTCTGCCCTCAGAAAATAAACAGATTTGAATTTCAAAATAGTAAGAATGTTACGGATGCACAAAACCAAACGCATACCCGTTCTCCTTTGGGAGTGAATAGACTTATGAAAATAGAACAAAATATGACATCTGAGAGCACAAAAATAGTATACTGTTAAAAGAAGTAGCATTGCTTAGAGGAAGAAGCTCACAACTTCTTAGCCATCTATGGTATTAATAGATGGTCATTTTAATACTAAAATTGTGTTGAAAGAAATTGATGAAGCCGTGGAAAGCCCAATATAAACCCTGGGATTAAAATTTTAAAACAGGAAAGTTTGAATACATTTTGGAAGTTATTTTTTAATAGCATTCTGATTAAAGACATCTTAGTATCAAACAAAACTCAGTTTGCCCTCCATCATTATTTTCTACCTCTCACCCTTCTTATTTCACTGCTAAACTTTCCTTATTTCGATGAAAATAGCTGTGCTATGAACTGAAAGCTCACAAGAGTACTTGTAATGTACACAGAATCTGCCACATTGCCTCTCCAAAACCCATCTGTTCCAGAAAATACTTCAGATTCATTGACTACTCTACATCACCATATTTTCGATTCTGTCCACATATTGATAAATGCAATCTCTTCATGTGTAGAGTCCAGTGCATATCATTTGCTGACTTGGCTCTCTTACATTTTCTTACCCTTCCCTGTCTCTCTTCAGAAGCCACTTCCCATTTCCCTCCAACCCTCATTCCACTTGAAAGAATGAAGGATATAATCATCTCAAAGAGAGGTTGATAAGAACACTAAGATCACAAAATAGAGACATGAAAAATAGCGGATATAAAATAATAAGAAAAACCCAGAGAAGGGATAGAAGCATAACTCTTATACCTCACCTTTTGATTACAAAAGACAATGATGTAAGAGTAGTATAAATATAAGATTGTTGTCTTAATATACTGTGATTTTGAAAATTAATTCATGCAAAATTACACAATACTTCTCTTATTAAAAATATAAATCCTATAAGAATGGACTTGTAGTATGTAAGCTCTTCAGAATAATTCCTGATTACGACCAGAAATTTTTATTGGTTTCCTTTAGAAATTTTGACTGGAGCAAAAATATTAACAGATATGAAGCCAGAGGAATGTCTCATTGCTAAATTCTAAGTGTCGTTGCTTCAGTGAATCCCAAGCTGTTTTGGTAGATAACTATTTTGTAGCTATATCTATATCTACATTTTTTTGAATGACAATGGCATATGAAATACAACTTTTTGTATGTTTTGTTTTTCTGGGAACCCTGAAAGCAGTATGGCCTGAGGATTCTAAATCCACTTTTCTTTCAGTGATGTGAGTGAAAGTTGAAAGAAGATACATCTAGATATTGTTGGCAGTATATGTGACCCAGATAGACAATGTATATTACTAGCCCAAAGAAGACACATTCATGAAAATCAGTAAAACAATAAAATGAAAAAGAAAAAAAAATCACAATACAAATTCTGCTCCAGATCATATCCAGGACTCCAAAGTCTACTGTTAGAGCAGATCTCAAGCTATAACATTATCCCTTCCTTTCTTTCAAATATCTACATTTAATATTTTTCTGAAATTAGTGTAACTAATGCCCTGGGATATGTGTTATTTTTAGAAATCAGAATTACAATGTACATTGCCCTGGAACTAAATTTGGCAAACAGAACTTTGTAGCAAGGATTTATCAATGGTGTGCACTTGGTAAAGAGCAGGCATTCAGGGAGCTAAACAGGAAGGTGGCCTGGACGGCAGAGGCAACATGCATTCACAGAGCAGTAGGCTTCACACTTAGAAGTTTGTCTGCAACAATGGATTTGATAGTCTAGCTTCTCTTCTGCATTGGACACTGGAATTACTATGAGCCACTCTCAGTGAGAAAGGAAAAACCCAGGGAAGGTGTCAGGAGATACATCTGAAAAAACAAACTGAATGTTATAGGAACATCAGAAGGAGGAGATATGCATCAGAAGAAAAGAAATGCTATCCAATATTTTAAGTGTCATAATGTACATGGACTATTAGACTTTTTTCTAGATGATCTTGAGTGGGATAAGCATGTGATGATAAGATGAATTTTTATTCCATTTGTTAAAAAAAAGCTTTTAATCTGAGTAAACATAAAAGGAAAACAAGTTGTTTTAGAGGAAAGATCAGTTTCTTTCCCCAGAGGTATTCAAACATGATGTGGGAGACCATTTGGGAGTAGCAGAGAAAGACTCTAAGTTCAGATGACCTGTATAGATGATCTTCTCTAACCCTAAGACTTTATCGTTGTAAGGGGTACGGACCAGAACATGTTAATTTAAAATAAATTTCACGAAAATATATACCATGTTTTCCCAACAAAAAGACCTATCCCTCAAATAAGCCCTAGTTAAGATTATGAGCCAGACAGACACATTTAGTACATTATGACGATATTCCGGAAGAAGATGACATGACTGTATATGAATAAATAAAGATTGTTGTACATGAAAAAATAAGACATCCCTGAAAATATGCCCCAATGCATCTTTTGGAGCAATAATTAATATAAGACCCAGTCTTATTTTCAGGTAAACACGGTACGTGGTACAAAAACACTGCTTATTCCCAATTGCCCAGAAGTATTTATAATCATCCCAAATCCTATTACTATATTACTGTACACTGGCAAAAGGTTTATATTACCAAAACAAATACACACAAACACACACACACACACAAAAGAAAATAAAAACTAAGAAAGGAAAAAAAAAGGTCATCAGTTTATCAGATTCATCAATTTATTTAATTTCCTTTCAGTAAGCTGCTCTGGTGTTTTCAGGTAAGAGGCCCAGGGCTAAATCTATGCATAATCCTATGTATGATTTTAGCAATACCTCGGGTTATAGTAGTTAATCTTTAATTGAAAAGTATACTATATTGAAAATTTTAAAGAAAGTTACTTTGAAACAATATCAATGATACTTGCAATTGTACTTAAAAGCAACAGATGCAATCATAACTCATTGGTTAAAGAAATAATATTTTTGCACCAGGATGGTCAAATGATAACAAATGAAATGCTAATATTTTAGTGCACATAAACTAGTTTGCATAATTTGAATAAAAGGTAAAAAATCTGAAATTCTATCACATTCATCATTGTATGGCACTTGCTGTTCAACACAAAAACGATGAAGACTATATTAATATTTTGTTTGAATACATTCACTACCAAACAAATAACACTTGATCTCTCATCCTGCCTACAGAGCATTGTGAAAGACACTACAGATAAAGACCATTAAGGTTTGACAAATTTGGTCACAGTCAACATTTGATTTTGGCTTCTGAAGTTATAATATTTAATGGTGCTTCAGACATATATTTTAAACTGACTCAGTGAGCTTCTATCACATGGAGTGTATGACTTAATTTTCCTTGGTTTGCCAATAATAAAAGCAAGGATACAACCACAACATAGCTAATAAATTATAGGTTTATTTTCCCAATCTCATCAAAAACTTTTATGTCCATCTTTTTGGGGAAGAAAATCCACACCAATGGCTGCAGAGTCTATCCTATTTCCAGAAAATGGAAAAACAGATGTGCCTTTGTTCTATAAGAGTCCTCTTAAAAAATTATCCAAAGACATACATTGCATCTTAGGAATGGAAGAAGGAGCTAGATAGGTATATGTTCAAGTTACTAGGATTATCTATTATAGCATTTTACATTGTATGTGTGCAGGCCAAATTTTTGGAGAAATAGTTTTTCTACAGAATCATTCTGGTTGGAGTAACTTGAATTTATCAAAAATTGGGTGTATTTGGACATCTGTGGATGATATGCCAAAGATAAAATGAAAAATCTGGTAAATGTGCTCTTTGGTGAACAGACAAGGATGACTTCTGAGCCTCATTAAGAATTCTAATGTCCATCAGATCTCATCAGCAACAGGAAATGAAGACATCCATATAAAATGTAATTAATGTAAGTTATAGTCTAATTAATTATAAACATGTCCATCACAACATAATGTTGTAATGATTGAAACTGATCAGGACAGATACCCATGACAGAAAAAGAAGAGTTAGGAGTAAAAATTTCTAAATACTGATCATAGAGAAACAAATAATCAAATAGTTTTCTCTCATCTTGGTTATAAAAATATTTTATTTAAACATATCATATTTGGCTATAACTCATAGCATTTTGGTCAACAGTCTATGATGGTATTTCTCTTATTTTGAAAAAGTCCAATGGAAGTTTTATACACCATATTAGATGGTGAATCGTGTTTTTATGAAATCTTCTTTTATTTATTTATTATACATAGCTGGCATACAATCTTGCATCGGTTATATTAGTTTCAGCTGTACAATAGATGATTTGACATTTTTATATCTTACAATGTGATCACCCCACTAATTCTGGTAACCATCTGTCACCATGTAAAGTTTATCACAATATTATTGACTACATTCCTCTTTACAATTTCAACCCTCCCTTCACCTCCTCCATTCTGGTAACCATCGTTTTGGTCTCTGTTACAATGAGCCTGTTTTTGTTTTGTTTTGTTGGTTTATTTGTTTGTTTTAGATTCCATATATAAGTGAACCCATATGGTACTTGTCTTTCTCTGATTGACTTATTTTAGTTAGCATAACACAATCTAGATCCATCCATGTTGTAGGAAAAAACAGGATTTCATTCTTTTTTAGTGCTGCATAATATTATATTGTAAATTAGATGTAGATATAGATATATAAATACAGATATGGAAGCAACCCAGGTGTCTGTAAATAGATGAATGGATAAAAATGTGATATATGTATATATATATCTATATATGTATATATATCTATATATGTATATCTATATATGTATATATGTATATATATCTATATATATGTATATATATATGTATATATATATATAAAAATGTGATATATGTATATATATCTATATATGTATATATATCTATATATGTATATGTATATATGTATATATGTATATATATCTATATATATATGTATATATATATATATAGAGAGAGAGAGAGAGAGAGAGAGAGAGATGATAGATAGATAGACATATATAGATAGACATATATAGATAGATATAGCTATATAGATATAGATATATCACATTTTTATCCATTCATCTATTTACAGACACCTGGGTTGCGTCCATATCTTAGCTATTGTAAATAATGTCAATGAGCATGGAGGTGTACGTATCTTTTCAAAGTAGTGTTTTTAATTTCTTTGGATAAATACCCAGAAGTGAAATTGCTAGGTCATCAGGTAGTTCTATTTTTAGGTTTTTGAGGGATCTCCATACTGTTTTCCATAGAGAGTGCACCAGTTTGCAGTCTCATCAACAGTGCACAAGGGTTCCCTTTCCTCCACCTCCTCGCTAACACCACATGTTATTTGTTGATATTTTAATAATATCCATTCTGACTGGTGTGATGTGGTATCTCATTGTAGTTTTGATTTGCATCTCTCTGCTAATTAGTGACTTTGAGATACTACAAAACTATAATTGTCAAAAGAGTATGGTGGTGGTACAAAAACAGACACATAGATCAATGGAACAGAATAGGGAGTCCAGAAATAAACCCTCCCTTATATGTATATAATCGACTAATCTGTGACAGAGAAGGTAAAATTATATGCTGGAGTAACAGTCTCTTCAACAATTGATATTGAGAAAACTGGATAGACACAAACAATCAATGAAACTGGACTACTCTCTCACACCATATACAAAAATAAACTCAAAATGTTTTAAAGACTTAAATGTAAGGCCTGAGCACATAAAACTCCTAGAGGAAAACATAGGAAGTACACTATGTGACATCAGCCTGAGTAATATCATTTTGTTATACATCCCCTCAAGCAAGGGAAACTAAAAGAAAAAAAAATGGGATTACATCTAACTACAAAGCTTCTTCACAGAGAAGGAAACCTTCAACAAAACAAGAAGGCAACATACAGAATGGCAGAATATATTTACAAATGACATATCTAATAAGGGATTGTCATCCCAAGTATATAAGAAACTAATACAACTGAATAAAAAAAAAATAAAAAGTAAACAATCCAATTGAAAATGGGCAGAGGATATGAAAAGACATTTCTCCAAAGAATACTCAGAGATGACCAACAGACATATGAAAACAGACATGCTCAACATCACTAATCATCAAGGGAATGCAAATCAAAACCATAATGAGATACCACCTCACACCAGTCAGAATGGAATCTTTTTTAATACTTGATTTTATTCTGTATAACCCAATGCATAAAATAGAAAAATAACAATAACAATCAATGAACCCAGAAATGTTAGCAAAACATCTTTTAGATATAAGTAAAGACTGTATTACTATATTAATAAATGCCTTAAGAACCATATTACTATATTAATAAATGCCTTTAAGAACCAATATGTGTCCTTCCTGAACCTTTGTATCAAAGATTGTTAAAACTTGGATCATCAGGTTGATATACAGCTTGATAGGACAAGATTAAGGTCCGGGCAAGGGTTTGCATAGAATATGTATCACTCTGAACTCCCTCAAAACAGATGTTGGAACTGTTATCTTTTTATAGTTTGTCTGTCATTTCAATCAATAAAAATGGAGCATTATAATAGTTCACACCTGACAGTAATGGACATGTTCAAAAGTTAAATTTGCTGAAAACAATATAAATCTATACATAATCAAATAACTAAACATTTAGTGCACTGATAGCCATATTTAGATGATGTACTATAGGAATTAGTCTAAAAGAAGAGTTGAAATGAGGAAAGATAATTTTAGTTTCATTGTACTCTGCATATGATTAAATTAGTTCTAGCATAATCACTTCTACAGTAGTGACCTGAAATAAGAAAGAAAATGCATTGTGCCCTATTTTCTTTCTGGCAAAATATGTTTATACAGTAAAATTCACTCTGATGTGACTGCAATTTAGCACAAAATAAGATTATAACTCAGACTGTAGGTAAATAAAGCATTTAAAAAATGTCTGAGAAGAGCAAGACAGATTAATAAGAATGTACATAAAAGAATTAAGCCATTAGGAGAAATAAGCCTATATCATTTCCTGAAGAACAAGCAGTTTCAATAGGAGAGGGGGGGAGAAATTATGCAATATGTAAAATGATGACCATGTGAACAATAAAAACTTCCTGGTGTACCTTAATGTTTTTTTTTTTTCCATTTCCTTTAAAATTATTATATTTTGCACCCACAGTGAGTAAGAAGAACACAGGGAAAAGTATCTTAATACAGAATATTTTTTTTGCCAGAATCAATATGTAACAAAAGCAGGTTTGGAGGATACAGCGCACTGAGTTTAAAGAGTGCAGACAGAAGAGCTCCCTCAGAGGGATCTGAGCTCAGTCTATAAATATGTTCACCGTAACCGTGTGACTGAGGGAAGGACGTCATTCATAATGTCAGAAGACAGAAGGACGCGGCACAATGACCTACAGCTAAAGAAAACGAAGAACAAAAACGTTTTGCCAGTTATTTAAAAAGTTCTAAAAACCAAGGTCAACTGTTTTGACTCACTAGCAGATGAGCCCACGGCCGTGATTGCTGCTGATAGTTAAGAACAGTTAAAGGTATTCGCGCCAACCGTGAAGTTGGCAAGTTAGGATCAGACCATCCTCAGCGTCACAGATTTCTAAGGGGAATGCAAATGCTAGGGACACAAAGCAAATATACCTTCATCCACCTACCCCATCCACAACTGGGATAAATGTATTTGAGGGTAACTTTCACAGCAATCATGCTCTAGGTAGCTAGAAGAACCCTCTTGTATGTAGATGGTGAAAATCCAGACACCTTAGCTAATGTACATTCTGTTTCTAGTCAAAGTGACTTCTCTATTTTTACAATAGCTTCTGTTTTCTATTTATGAAAATATTAGTTTGATGCAAAAGTAATTGTGGTTTAAAAGTTTAAAAATAATTGCAGAAACCGCAGTCACTTTTGAACCAACCTAATAATACATGCTTATGACAAATATTTAGAGAAAGATTGCTCTTAATGCAACTACACATTGACCACTACCATAACCATTCTGGTTTATATTTACCTATGTTTTCCCTAATGAAAGGCATGCTCACATATTTTTTTTAATGGGATCATGCTATACATCTCATTTTAACCTAATTCTTTCATTTGGTATAACAAGGGCATATTTCCACATCAATAAATATAATAAATTTGGGTCAGAATAAGAATAGGAGTAAGAATAAAAGAAACTAGCTTTTCTATTTGCCTCACAGCTGCAAATCTTGGCTCTGGATAGTCTGTGAGGGAGAGTGGAGGATGCATTTTTAAAGATGTTGCTAAATCCTTCCAGTGATTTAGCAAGTATACAACAACAGAGTATATTCATTTATTCATTCCCCAAACACATACTGTGTGGCAACCAGATGTTGGCCCTGTGTGAGTAGGTAAGGGTCACCAAAATGGTGACAGGGCCCTGCCATCAAGAGTTTCAACTTGATTCCTCACCCTGCTATCAACTCTGGGATAGCAGTCCATAAATCTTTGATTCACTTTACCACGGACACATAGCAGAGGCTTGGAATGTTGCCAAATGAATTAAAGGGAGTCACACATGTAAGCGATCATATGAAATGCAGTGTGATACGTCCTGCAAGGGGCGCCAACTCAAAGTGCAGCACAGGCATAAAAGGTCTGGGGTGTGGGCGTAAAAAGCTTCTCAAAGTTGGAGAGAAAGCTGAACTGGCAATTTCCAAATCATAAGGAGATTCCTAGTACCAATTCATACAGTCACAAATAAATACGCAAATCTACAGTTTAGCTATTAGGCGTATCTTAGATAATATTAGTTCATTAAAAATCTTTGAGCACTGTGTTTCAATAAAGCTGTGATTGGTATATCTTACCAATGATTCCTTCTTAAGAAATTTGATTATAGTGTATGTATGTACATCCAAGGAAATAGGAAGTGTAATTTCCATTCAGTTCGGGTCTGTGTCTATGATACTTCATAAATCCTACTACTATACATTGTTATTCCAAGGAGCAAATTTTGAGTCTATTTTGATTCAGTAATACATTAAAATGTACTCAACATCTCCTATGTGTAAACAACAACACAAAGTTCTCTCTCTCTCTCTCTCTCTCTCTCTATATATATATATATGTATATATATATATATATATATATATATATATATATAAGCTCAATTAATTAGTATATCATTACTACGACCTAAGTACTGATATCCCAATTTGACCATAATGGAAACTGACAAGAAGGTTGAATAAATTGTTCAAGATCACAAAGCTAGTAAGTGGCAGAGGTGAAATAGAAACTCAAAGAATCTGTTTTTATTGCCCTATGCTCCATGGTCCTACTCAAACTGTTCAGTAATGATGTTGATTTATCAACAACATAGATTTTTCTCAGAATTGTAAATCCACAAAGGATATGTATCATATTTGATATGAACAGATCTTTTTAAAAGCGCTTACTATATTACAATTAGAATACTAGTTTCTACTGTATAACATGAACATAACAAGGGTTAACAATATGTATTTACTCAGTCTATCAAAATCAAAGTAGACCTAAAAGACTTCATTTCAATGTTTTATATTTCAAAACCAAGATCCATAAACACAGTAAGTGATTATTTTAAAGAGTATTGGCAATATTGAAGGAAGCTTTAAAAGAAAATCTTTGCAAGAACATGGGCAATTACATTGTAATGACTTCTAAGATTCGTTAGGGTCTGTTGTCTTTTCATTCTCTCTGATATGGTTTCATGGACTACTGAAAAAAGATAAGTGACAAGACAATTTAGTCAATGAACAGATTTCTAATTTGTTGGTTTTGATTATTAACGGCACTACTTATAATATTCAGTTTAGTATTTCCAAATAGTTTCCAGGAAGGTGCTTCAAACGGTAAGACATTTGTTTGTTGGTTGTGTTTTTAATGATACTGATGACACAAATTGTTCTTCTCTGTAAAGTGTTCCTTTACATTTAAGCAGACTTTGCTTTATTTAATAAATTATTTCTGCTTATTTATCACACCATAGGAAAACATTAGAAAATATAGCAGACAGTATTTATTATGCAAAAGTTTACATTTATGTAAAATTTATCTACACAGAACCTTTGAATCAAATGAAATATTGTGGCATTGTAAGATCTAAAATGTACAACAATCTAACAAGCTCATGACATGAGAAGCCTGCTTAAAGCTATCGCTGGGAATTGGTCATATGATGTTTGAGACTTGAGATCAACTTACCTGAGGTGAGTGGAGCATGGGTATTTTCAAAGCAATATTTAATCATTCACAATTATTACTGTAAGTATGCTTGATAACCTTAAATATAATTCCTTTCTATGAAAGCTATTAGATTGCTCAGAATTTTTTTCAATATGCAATATTTAGCAAAAGTAGATGAATCCATGTGTTGTAATGAAAGACAAGATAGACAGAGAACTCTTCTAGTAGCAGAGTATAGCATGAAGAAAAATGCAGCCTACAGGAGGAAAAAACAATGAGTGTGGTAAGAAAAACTAATTTGTCATCAATCCTTAAGACAATCAAAGAAGAGGTAAAGATGCTAGATAAGGAGATGGAAAGATAGGGAATAAATTCCCAGACTGGGCCCTCTCCTTCCCAGCTGTTAGGACACTCTTTCACTGTTAACAGTCTCTGGCTTACTACGTGTTCTAATCATAGGTGAACATGGGATTGGGGACATGAGGGGAAGCAAGAAAGAACTGTAGACAGTGGTTAGAAAATAAAAATGATCAGTTAAGAATGAGGAAGACATGGTGAATACCATTTAGTCTAAGTAGTTATTTACTAAATAGCACCCCACTGGCCTGTACAAGTTCATTGAGCTCCCAATGTGTTTCAATTACTCCCAAGAGATAGATTTATGCACACCAGGAAAATATGGCCTAACGCCCTTAGGAAGATGCCTAATTTACAACAAGGAAGTAAATTCTGTATTGGGAAAATCCTATATAGTACAAATCATATAAATAACAGCCTTGGGGCCAGAGGAATATTAAAATTCTATTGTTCTTATTAATCTGTGAAATGAAAGGGATGCTTAAGCAGGTAATTGCCATTTGAAATGGAAGACAAAACAACATATATTTTAATCAACACACTTATTAAATGTCAATTAGAATTTTCATCAACTAAATTATATCAAACTAACTTGAAATAGCAAGCTTGCCAAATGTTAATTAAAAGCATAAATGTTAACTATTAGTTTAATTTTTGTGCTTTTGGAGTTTTCAAAATTTTATATTTATGGCTACTATACAATTAATCTTCCCTATTTTCATCGGTTTTTCAAATCTTGCTAACCTTAAAAAATGTTCTCATAAAATGTATCTTTATTATTTTTCAAGCTATTTATCTATTCCATAAACAAATACAGAGATCAGAGAATAATGCCTGAATAATAACATAAACAATTCATATGCTACAGAAATTGATTCTTTTCTTAACCTTTATTTAAACACACATATGCGTTCATAATGAAATGTATCTTTTACTTGGTTTATAGTAGTTGACCCATTCATATTAAAGTATATCTTTTACTTGATTTATACTAGCTGAGAACCTGAGCTATCATCAATGGCAATGTTATAACTTTTATTACCTAATATTCAGTATCCCACTTGTTGCATTCATATGCTGGGTATTAAAAATATAGCTTAAACATCAGTCCCAATCAGATTTGCCCATATTTAAGTCAGAGAAATTATACTTTGTTGTTTTTATGTACTCTCAATTAGAATTATCTCTTTTTGTAAATATAATATTAAACTACAGTGCTGACCAAATAAGCATTTTCTTTGGTAAAAACTGAAGAAAGAGTGTTAGGTTTTCACAACTGGATCTTTATTTCAATGATGTTGACTGACCTTTTGTTTGGATACAGTTGCTTGAAACTAATAGAATAATCAGATATTACCCATGGTCAAGAGGTAATAATTAACTTTCAAACCTAAGAGTTAAATATGATAACGTCAATAGAGTTGGATCCAATGTCACTTTAGTTTAGAGTGGATATGAAAAATAAAAACATGTAAAATACAAAATTATCAAGTTAGAATGTGAAAATAGTTGAAAATTGAAAGAACTGTATCAAAATCTGTAAGGAAACCAATTTGATCTTGTTCTTTTTTACAACATGGTCTTCACATGAAACTCTGATTCTCTTTGAACTCACAAACAAATACCTAGGGCATTTGAACACCTGTAAGTACTCTGGATTTTTCACAAAAAATACATCTCAAGCATTTTTTTTTTCTTATTCTCAGTTGAATTTCAGTATTTAAATGTAAGTTCATATGAACTATTCTATAAACATAATCAAAGGGGACCTTTTCTTTGGTTGACATTATATATCGCATATTCATTTGTTTGTGTTCTGCCTTCCCTGACTCTAAAGTAAGGTGTATAAAAGTGAAAAATTTCTGTTTTGTTCATTGTTGCATAATTAGTAGAAATCAGTGTTTAGCACATAAGGGGTGATTGATGCTTGTTGACTAGATAAAAAAATGAATAAGGCCAAGAAAATTGTAATAATAGTAAGAATTATCATAATTTTAAAAAAATTTGCATGAACTTAGAATATATGTAGGTTTAAAATAGTATGCCTATAAATTGAAAATAATATTTACGCATTTTAACTTCATTTGTGAGCTATTTTCTAATGCTAAACTATAACTTATTCATTCATTCATTCATTTATTCATAAAAAACAAACAAACAACAACAAAAAAAAACATTTGTGGAAGTTTCTGATATGACACCCATAGTATTAGGAGTCTTTAAGTCACATTCTGAGTCAATAAAATGGAGAATAATATATAAAAATAATTCAGTAAGAATGTAAACATGCTATAATGAAGTGTGAAAATACTATGTGAGGAGAGCACAAAGAAGAAAATGTCTAGAAGTCAGTATAAGATGCGTTGGAAGTGAGGTTTGACTTAAAACTAGAAGAGGAAATCAGAGTGTGAAAACCACAAGTCAAGAAGGTCAATCCAGGGAGACAACAAAAGTGCAAAGAATTCATTATATGGATTGCAAAAACTCCTCATTTTTCAGTAAGTTGTTTTGCAGGATATGTTGGGGAAAATGATAGCAATGAAGTCTGGAAAAGTAGCTGCTATAATGAATCATTATTTGGGATTAAAGAATTAAGTAAAAACTTTAAATATTCGTGCCTTTGAAAAGAAACTGTCTACAATAGATCTGATTCCTTTCAAGCGGAAATCCACTTGGAAAAAGAAAGACATGGTATATGACTCCCTAAATGTCATATCTATAGCGAGTATCAGTACTACATTATCTAGAGCACATAAATCAATTATTAAATGGAGACTCCCAGGGTTTTATCAAAGCTGATAATTCAATATAAAACTCTTACAACATTTGCATCGGTAGCATGCTAATTGCTTCCTTATCATATGAGTCAACTTGGTGTATGAAAGTCACTGATATGTGAAAGCAGTGATAATACTTTAAGATGTATTAATAACTTCCCTAGGATTAGCTAATTTCATGTTCACGCCGTTCACTCACAGGCTAAGGCTTTAATCTTATATGTAACAAAGTACTTTCACATAATATTCATTAAAATTGAATTCACCAAGGCAAAGCAGAGACTAGCGATAGTATACATCGCCTAAGAATAATACAATGTTGTCCTTAATAGTGGACTACAAAATGTTTATGTTTTAATTATCTACAGATATTCACAAAAAGCTGAACACCTAAGAAAATAAATCCTATAATCAGATCCCATGGCTGAAGTCAGATCCATACTTGGAGATTATAATGAGAAACAAAGTCTGGAGAATTAGTTCTCTCTAGTGTTCTTCTTAGTATTATCTTGGAACCCTAAATATCAGTGATTCTCAGTCTGTATTTTGATTTTTCACATATTTGGCAGTGTTAGGATGCTAGCAAAGCAAGGGCATTAATTTTGATACATAAAAAAATCATTGCCTAGTAACCATGAGAACAAATCTCATTCTGCTGGACTTTCTTATGTTTGCTTTCTGGTTTAGTATTATTATAATTTAAATTAAACATGTGGAGGGTCACCATGATCCCTGTAGTGTTGGATATTGCGAAACGTATTAGTCTATCTTTGTTTCAAAAAATAACTTGCTTTCCCAGCTTTGCTTCTTCTTTTTTTTTTTTTTCCCCCAATTCCATTTCTCTCTATGTCCTCAACTCTCTTTCTGAGCATAGCATGGTATACTAACTTTAACACTGGTGTCATTTTTACCATATTGGCATGGCTTTAGAAACCTAGATTGTGCCTTAATTTTAATTAAATAGTCATAATTGTTGACATAAAGATAATACAGGCCAATGATACATCCCTTTAAATTGCTTAAACATATACATAACAAATTATTGCAATATTCTTTGGAGTAATATATGTATGTAAGTCCCATGAGCAATTTCCATTCAAAAGTGTGCTAGATATTTCTTATGGATATCTTCAAAATGAACATATTTTTTTAGAAATTACAAATTTTATGAATTGAAGAAAGTCATAATAAAAACATTTTTTCTTCCAAGTTCAGGTGAGAGTTTCTCTCTGTGTTTAGTAAAGGAATTATGATCAAATAGATTGGGTCCTTATTCTCACTTTACTCCCTGATGAGAAAGCTGGGGTCTTGGATACAGATCTCACCCTATCAGTAATTCCTACATTCTCATCTTGTTGAAAACAACAACCACAACAAAAACAAAAGGGCTTCTGAAATTTCAAGTTGTGCTTTGAAAATAAACAGAAAAAATAAATTAAATAGGAGTGGGATTCTTTTCACATAATTCAGAAAACTTTGTGGCTGAAAAGATGCTTAATAATATTAGTTATCAAGGGCATATAAGTGAAATCACAATGAAATAGTTTATGTGGCAACAGAATCGCTAAAATGTAAAAGACAGAAACACCAACTGCTGGAGAGCATGGTAACTCTAGAATCTGATGCACCGTGGGTGGGAGTGTAAATTGGCATAACAACTTTGGAATACTACTTGGCTTAGCAGTATGTACTAAACTTGAAAAAAAAATTGCGTCTTATATCCCATGATTCCTCTCCTGTGTATATACTTAAAATAATTCCATACATATGTTCACGAAAAGACATGCACTAAAAGGAAACTGGAAGGGAGTCCTGGGAAGAATTCTGAAGTAAGTAATGTTCTGTTTTTTGACCTGGGTACTACTTAACAGTGGTTTTCAGTTTCTAAAAGTACAATATGGTATGTGTCCATTTATTTACTATATCATACTTGAATAAAAAGTTTATTTATTAAAAAAAATATATCCTGGTCACTCTTTGTCATCAGAAGCAAATCATGTTATCTAAAAAGTTGGGCATTCCCATCATACATCATATATCTTTAGGTACTAGTGAAGGAAACAGAGCTGAATTAATATTAATAGCTTCTTTGCGTCAGAAAACATTTCTAGGACAAAATGGCAGAGACATTATTATTTACAAAACAATTTCCCTTTTTCTCATGGGCATGCATTAAGAAGATATTTCTCATTCTCTCTTGTTGGTGGATAGCAGGTATGTGACTGATAGGACTAATGGAATATGTGTATGATTGTTCACCACCTGCAGGCCCAATTCATAAAATTCCACATAGACTTCCTCCTTCCCTCTCTTCTTGTCTGGAAGATCCAAAAGATCAAGAGAGGGGTCTAAGACCTAGAAAATCAGCTAAACATCTCAGACTCACTCTGGACAGGGATACAAGAAGAAATAAATGGTATGTGTTTGGTCATTGAGATTTGGGACAGTTAGAGCAGCAAGCATAGCCTAAATTAGCACTTAAGCCAACTCCAAAAAACAAAGGTTCCTATGGATATTCAAGGAAGATGAGAAAGAATAGGAGTTCTTCCCAATGCTGAATCATTTGGTCTAATATACCTCATTATGCTTATGATCTGGACAGTCTGATCCTAAACAAAACAAACAAACAAAAAAATAGGTCTGGTTGAAAACCAAGATCATGAAGAAACATTTATACACAGAATTCTGTATAAAGATTGTGTGACTCAGCATAAGACGAAACAACTATCCCCTCCTGGATTTTGAGTATGTACTTGTCATTGTCCTTCAGAATATCACTATTGCTCATTCCTGGCCCAACCTTGAGTCTACAAAATAGGACTTCTGTTAATTAATTTCCTATATTTCACATAGGTTTTATCTGCAATAGCTATATTTTATTGATGTGAACTTGGGATGAAATTTAATGTATATAGGCCTTACTTATCTATGAAATGTGGTTAATAATATAACAGTGTGCTTGTTCAGCTGATTAAAAATTACATGTAAAGTGTTCTGTTTGTCACACAGTGAACAGTCAATACATGGTGGCTGCCACAACTGTTACTGTTGGTGTGTTTATTGCTGTTGAAAGATCCTAGTTAGGGTTTATACTTTAAAATACGGCTTGTTGTTCCTGCTTTTGAATGGTACAACTTATTCATAGTATTAGGCACAGGGCATTTTATAAATTATACCAAACTTTGTATATATGAATTTCTTTTAGTTTCTCACTACCTCCTCTGAAGATATCCATGTCTTCATGAGGTTCTAATTGGTTTTGTGTCCCCACAGTAGCTGCCACAAGACTTTTGTGTTAGAGAAGTTCAAAAAAGGGTCAGATAAATTATTTTCAGCATTCAGTTCCACAACCCACTCTGGTATGTAAGTTCACAGGAACCCATATGTGACCCTTAATTTCTCAAGTGTACATTTGTTGAACAAATTATAACGTTTAGATTGAACTAAACATTCATCACATAGGTAAAATGCCTAGTAAGAGTAAGAGAAAGAATAAGGATTCTTAAACACATGACATAATTGAGGAGTAGTTCTTCCCACTGAACAAAAATTGGAAACTATTTTTTCTCTAAATGAAGTGAGTTCTCCATCAAGTTGTTGGCATACATGTGCTGTAAGCCAATGCAGCAACAATTGTATGGGGACATTTTGCAGTTTAATCATAAAAGAATATCTCAGAATGCCTCTCATACATTTATTTTTTTGACCCATGTATGCCAACTCGAATGTCACTGGCACTTTCATTTACAGAAAACTTCCCTAAATCATTGCCAAAATAAATTTGGCCATTGCTCAATTTTTTGTCAACTCGTTGTATTTGTTACCTAGAAATGCTTTTTAGCTTTTGTCTGGAGGCATCAAGAGTTAAATCAGTTTCTGTAATGAATATTATAATTATAATTACTACATCTACTAACAAAGATATATTGAAATCATGCAAATTTTAGTATATGTATTGTATTCTTTGCAATATGATATATGTAGAACAGATATCATTAGCTCAAATTTATAGGTAAGAATCATAATTTCAGAAGGTGTGAAGTCAAGCCTAAAGCCACACAGGTAACAAATGAAAGGACTAAGGACTCAGACAAACAGGGTCTTCTGCAACCTGGGAAAATCAGCCATGTTCAAGTTTTTTCATTAATGCATATATTTGTCAAATACACCCAACAGAAAATAATTTTCAAACTCTTTTTTGGGTAAGAAAGCCCTCATATTCTTACCCTTAGTGTCTTTTTTCATCTATTTTTTTTCCTCTTTGCCAGCATATTCCTCCATGCGTCCAACTAGAGACTTTACTTATCTTGTTTTCATGATATGATTTCATAGAAACATACAGATTTGGCATCCCATGTATCAGCTACATGGCCACCAGATCAACCTCACGCATAATTAACTTTAAAATGACTCAACTTCCTTCAACCACAATCATTCTGTCTTTATTGATTTTTAATGTATTTTATTTTAATCAAACAATATCCCTTCACAGAATATACACTAAGAAATGAGTTTTCCTAAATGAAATTGCTTTTTTATTGCCATTCTACCATACACTCCATTTACATCTCTAGCACATTAAAACCACTCTCTGGATGAGACTCCACCAGCACGTGAAGCATGTTATCTGCAAGAGCTCTCGCAGATGAAGAGCTTTCTCTATGGGCATGGGCAGACAAGCTATATTAACAAGTCTGAATATCAGCAATGCTTTCACAAATTATCCACCAAAGCTAGAGACAAATAATGTATACTCAAAGCAATGAAAATTGAAGAGACTGCGGTTTGGTTATTTTTGTTGTTGTTGTTGCTGTTATTCTTTTTAAATTTTCTATGTCATAAAGGAAGGTAAATTATTAGGACAACCACCTGAAAAAATACACTGAAATAAAAAAAAAATGCTTTTTCATCACCATTTATTTGACCCGTTTACCCTCTTCTACCTCTCCCCTCCACCCTTAACCTCTGGTAACCACTAAACTATTGTCTGTGTCTATGAGTCTTTGTTTCTTCATTTGCTTGTCTTGTTCCTTTGTTGTTTTCAGTTTTATTTACCACATATCAGTGAAATCATATGGTTCTCAACTTTTTCTGACTGATATATGGTGATAGAAGGAGAACTGACTCTGGGTGGTGAACACACAATGTGATATATAGACGATATATTACAGAATTGTACACCTGAAATCTATGTAACTTTACTAACAACTATCACCTCAATAAACTTGAATTAGAAAAATGCTTTTATTTTTAGAATATGTTTGCAAAACAAGGTAAATATTAAATGAAATATTTTATTCTCACAAAATTTTTTTCTTAAATAATTGATGAAGATTTCAAAAAATATGTGCATATACAGTGTTTTAACTTCAGTGATTTATTTCAAAATTCCTCCAAGCAAAGATAGTTTCCAAAACTAATAAACTATCTTTAGAATAATGTTCTTCAGAATAAAACCCACCATTAATCTAGTCATTTTATATTTATATTTTATTATTTTATAATTGTTATTAAATTTATTAGGGCTTTTATTTCAATTGATTAAGGCAGAAAAGAATAATTGTTAGTGAATAATGAAAAAACACTAAATATATCTGAAAAGCAGAGTAGAGCAGTGCATGTCCGATGACTTCTGAGTACTAGTACATTACTTTTCCATTAGAGAGTTTCTGGGTTTCTACATCATAAATCTTAAAACCATTTCTTTACCTACACCAAGATTAGACCTAGTTGCCAGGTGACATGTGCAGATAGCAAATTTAAGTCCCATTCTTCCAGAAGAATAATCTAGTTGGGTTCTTAATAGAAAGTGAATGTTGGACAACTTTATCTGGTTGTAGCCACATTATAAGTTTACATGTTATGTTTGCCAACCACATAAAAGGATGTGGGATGATCCTTCTGCTTCTACTAGTTTTCTTGTCTAGTGACAGAGCACAACTGTATGAAACCTGGGTCTTACATACATTAGGTGGTTTTGAATCTCTTGTGAGTACCTTGCAATGGCTTCATGAATAAGTAAATAAATAAAATGTTAGAAATCACCACAGAGGTTGCTGGAGAATATCCAGACTACATAAATGTACTCATAAAGGAAAATGGGGAAAAAGTTGGAATAAAATAGCATATTCTATTCTTTCAAAGAGAAGATACATATTCTTCCTCTTTTATATAAAAAACACAGAAGTGTCCAATCAATGGTCACTGTTAAGTCAGGTCTCTAATTAATTAGTTGGAGAAATATTCAAAAATAATTTTTCCCTAGTTCATCAAGTCATGCACTGGCATTCTTTTCACTGGAAAAGGATATAACGGAATAAATCTATGATGTATGCTACAAAAACTGTGGCATTTTTCAAGGTTTATTTTACCATTGGTGTGAATGAACTAGTTCCTGTATTGCTTTTAATCTTGAACTGCTACAAACTCGTTGTAATACCAACAAACTAGCAAGATAAAGGAGTTTTAAAATGTTCATTATTCATAGATACTAAATGCTAGTATAACTAATAATGCTGATTTTTACGTACTTTTTTGGTTTTGGAATATAAACTGAAAGTTTGGAAAACACTTATGGTTTTGTCACAATATTACATGACATGAGTCTGCATGATGATTCTTTTAATTAAGAGCTTGTCTTCAGTTCTTGGCAGTATTTATTATGTCAAGTCTGACTTCACAACTTTGATTTTATTTTTTATGGAGATTTGCATTTTTAAATGTGTTAAGAACACTTAACATGGCTCTACCCTACAAACAATGTTTTAAGTGCACAATATAGCATGGTAAATATCTAGATACAAGCATGTAGAAAAGATCGTTAAGCAACGCTATGCCATCACAGACATTTATTTGGTCATTATCCTAGGCATCTCAGACCCATACATATGCAAAGGAGGAAAATAATCATTCAATGTTGTCATTCAACATTTTGGAACTTATAACAAAATTACTTAACACATTTCAAATTTCTTGCACATTCTTTCTTGTTGGAATTCCAATTTGACAAAGCAATGACTTGGTTAAGTCAGCTTTAGAAATTATTTTCCTCCTCTACAAATTCACTTGTTTATTTTTAATCCCTCAGTAGTGCAAGGCTGATCCTATAATTTGTTAATATCTGATTTACAGAGAGCCAGTTGTGCCCTACAGAGACTAAGCCATTCTTGCTCTCCAGCACATTAAGAATTAATATTTACCCTTCCTGGACCTTTCAGCCTCCACAAGAAACTTTAACAAAAGCTGTGCAAATCCCTATCCGACATATACGAGGAGGATTAATAATAATTCCTTTTGATCAGAATTACTTGGTTGGCCAGCAATGGTTTCTACGGTAATCAGGTGGTAGACAGGGCTGAGACTGATTTCAACAGTTGTAAGACATCATTAGAATTAGCCTACATGTCTAATTATAACTTACGAGGACTGACTTCTTCATAGTGTAGCTCAGAGGCACTGGAAGTGAAGTTATGAGTTTTAACTTTTAGAAAGCTTCCACAGGGAAATGAATGGTTTTGCTTTCTCCTAATAAGACTATTTTTTTACCCCTGCCAAGAATGTTTTGCATTAGAAAGAAGTTATTTTAAAAAATAATTTTTAGAAGAACTGGATCCAAGAGTGGTATACCTATAATGAGCATTTCACTGAAAGTTTGTTGTGCTAATAGAAAAATAATTTGTAATCCTTGAGAGCTTAAATTTTAGAAAATATTAACATATTAGAAAGAATTATAACATTCAACACTAATATCTAGTAGAAAAGAAATGCTCGGCATTCCTGTGTGTGTGTGTGTGTGTGTGTGTGTTTGTGTATTGGTAAGTATATATTTCTCCTTTGAAGGTGAAAACATCTGCATATTTTTAGTTTTGAAAGATGAAGCCCATTAGAGTTTTATTCCAGTGTTCAGCTGGTAAGCCTAGAAAAGGAGTAGTCAACTTTTGATAAACTTGCCAGCTCAGCACTTAATCCGTATATTAAAGGAAAAATCCACACTTGGAAATTAAAAAAAAAAAAAATAAATAAATAAAAAAAAGGAGAAGGAGAAGGAGAAGGAGCAGAAGAAGAAGAGGAAGAAGACAGCTGAAATTCCGATATAAAATAAGCACTATGGATTTGTAAGTTTATTTCAATGTATAATGATGCATCAAAAATGAATGCTATTGGAATTTCTGAAGGATACGTAAGAAAAACAAGCCCGCAAATGAGATACACCTGGAAGAAACTAGAATTATCGAAAGACCTTATAAGGACTTATAAGGAATATTAAAAGATCCATGCTACAGATGAAAAAAAAAATGTTGCTGATTTTTTGTTCTATATGTTAAAGTACATTCGATATTTAAGGAAAAGTAGGTACATGGGAATATCATTTTGATTCCCTAGGCCAATGACTAAAGAGCAAGAAGCAATATGTTTATATTAAATGAAAAGGATTTGATGTTCTTTATCATATTCAGAAATCCTAAAGTTGTAAAATCCGTTAAATGTTGGATCCTGTCTATCTAGAAAAACTGTGGCATCTAGAGAATAGAATTCCTTAATTTTTATTCTAACTTTCTGACATCTAATTATTAAAAAATAAATAAACAGATAATGTATTTTTAAACAAGTAAGTGGGGAGGAACGAAAGAGTCTTTAAACTATAAGGAGGTATTTGGGCTCTAAAATTATAAAGTTAACATTTTCTTTCTAAACATTTAGCTTGTACAAAAGGTTATGGACATGGTCATGCAAAAAATTAAATAATCTTTCTTCACTCCACAGCAAGATTTTTAACAAAAATACGGATATTAAATTTATATTCATCATATATTTACAATCATAAATATTTAATACATTTTATGAATATTATTTTTCTGATCACCATAAAAATTATTTAAAATACTTAATATAGTTTTGAAGTTGCAATATAGATTTCTTTAATCAATTGAGCCTTCATTTTATGGTATTTGCAACACAACTCTGCTTGAACATATATATTTAGAGTTAACATCACCAACAGCCTGGGAGATTTGAGTGTAATATTAGGCTTATAAATTGCACTTTGTTCACTGCTAATGCTTTAATTAGAAATTACTGTTCTATCTAATGAGTCTCTGTCAGAGGAATCGGCCCATACTCGTGCAGCTTCTCCCAAGACATTTACTGATTTTTCTTTTTATTTTTGCACAAGAAAAAAATAATAATTATTTCACATTCCTTTCTGCTTAATGTTTGAATATTTTGTGCCCAATTAAATCTCTATGAGGTGATCAGTACTGGTTTCCTTTCTATCTATTAGTTACTTATTACAGTTCTTTAACAATCCCAGGTACTAAAGGTCACGAAACTTAAACAAAATACAGAAAAGCATGGTTATCTAGGATAAATCTAATCTATTACTAGAACCAATTGAAAAAAATAATTAAAATACAGTGAGCAAAAGTTGTCTCCTAATTTGTAAAGTAGTTAACAAATTAAATTAAATGTTGCACAGACAAAGTAAAACATGACTACATCCCGATCTCGCATTTATCTCTACCAAATCACTAATTCGGCTCAACATAATTTCAAGTAGTGAAAAAAACGTGTAGCGACATTCTTAGTCGTTTCTATCGGTTTAAAGAACTACGAAAACCCTGCCTCTTCCTCATTATGTGAACCTCACCTTAGTCATTTATGCTTTAATCATTTAGTTATCACACTATAATTAGGCCCTAATTGGATAATATTTGACTGAATAGGTTCCTTTCTTTTCTCTTATTAGCTAGTAAAAAAGAAAGTAAAAAGCTAGTGGGAAATTTACTTATTGGATACTTAGAGCAGAATTCCTCAGGCCAAAATAGACACAAATTAAACTCCAAGAAAATGGTGGATTTGAGATGTGAAAATCTACCTTGTATGATATTTATGATGACCTAATGCCAGGAAGTCACAGGAAAGTGGCTACAGGAGTACATTTTTAATGGCTCGGACCCACAGAACACCAATTACATCAGCAGAAACATAGTCATACATTGTGTGCGTGACTGTGCCCATAGATTCCATGTGGAAGTATGAGATAAAGTGAGTGATTGCTGCATTAGTCATTGTTAAGGTGAGGACCTAATTGGAGTCCTGCGTTAGTTATTTTCACTACATTGCAAAAAAAAAAAAAAAACATTGCAACACTTTGATGAAAAGATCCATAGAATCGTATAGCTAGGTTAATTCTAGGATTAAAGAGACTGAGCTATGAGGACAGGTACAAAATCTAAGTGTAAAAAGAAAATCTTTTGAAATTTTATGTCCTGACCTATCTTGGTGATACGTATACAAGCACATGTCGTTTTGATAATACTACATCAAAGAAACTAGAACAGAGATGTAATTGTGGGCTAACAAAGGTAAATTGGACCCTATCTTAAAATGGCCACATTAATGAAAGGAAAATACTTCGAAATACAGCTGAGAGGAAAATCTTGTTGTTTATAACAGAAAGAACTAAGACATCTGCTACTTACTAATTTTGAGTTTCAAATAATTTTTTCAGCCATACAGTCAAGTTAGTAGATTTGTTTTGGTAAATGAAGTTATACTTCAAGATCTTCTTTGAAACATAAAATCATTCTAGCTGGAAAGATTATCTATCGTGGAACCTTATCAGCTGCTTTTGGTCCTTTTCGCTGTCCAACTCTTTCTTAGTTTCAATCAATCCTGCCGGCCCCAGCTGAGGTGAGAAGCCTTTGATATAAAGAAATTTAATAGTCCAGACAGTTCTCTTAATGCAGCTCAGCAAGAAACAAAGGGGTAAAAACTTCTGCTCCTCCTAATGAGTTCATACAACCTTCTAAAAAAAAAAAAATGACTGGAAACAGAAAAGAAAAAAAATCTGTACTGTTACGGTACTCTAATATTAAACACCCAATTAGCCACTAGGATTTGAACATGTAACCGGGAAAAGGCTTTCAGAATGTTTCAGACAAATAGGAAAATTAACAAGAGTAAAACTGAATATCATTTCATGCTTACATTAGCCATTCAGGGACAAGGTATAACTTCAAAGTTATTATTTCATCTCCCTTTTATTTCTCATTACGATGACTTTCTGTCTGCCTTCTTCTTTCCTCTTTTTTCTACTCTATTCGATTAAGAATGCAGACTTTTCTCTTTGTTTTTTGAACTAAAGCAATGATCTGGTGTTGATATTCTGGACTGCAAGTCTTCGATTTAGGCCTACGGGCTTGGCACCTTCCACAGTGTTATGGGTATCAGGGAGACTTTAATACTGCCATGGACACGTCACATAAATGTCAAGAAAGCCATATCTTACAGATAAACTGCAGATGGAATAGAAATCGAATAAATAAATAAATAAATAAATAAATAAATAAATAAATAAATAAATAAATAAAATATCAGCACCTGTTTGTCAGGGTTTACTTAATAAAGTAATCACAGCATGCATCCAAATGTATGCATATTGCCTTTCTAAAGTATTAGCAAATGCTTACATCTCAATTTTATCAAGTGTGGGCATTCCACGTACAACATTGCTTTAAGAAATATGATTACCGGGCATTCATATATGATTCTTCTTCAGGGTTAGAAAACATTTCCCTATGTGTATTAATTGTATTAACTGCAGATAAATAACATCTATGACTTCTAAAATATAAAATCGTTGAATATTCTATCAAGTATACTTTTTCAACCTTGCTTCCTTTACACAATAGACAGGAATACTGCTTTGGAAATTGCCATCATAAAATATAAAGGAGACAGTGATTGAGACTTCAATACTTCCAATCACACACTTGAAATGGATTTATTTTTTCAAAGAATAAAGAAATAATGAAAAAAAAAAAAGAAATAATGGAAAAATATAGACAATCACATTTGATCCAAGAACATTTCAATAGCCACCAGTTGATTTTATTCATAATATTTCAAAATTGTATAAAATTTAGTCTGTGTAAAACTTGCAAATACCACCATTAACTAATTAATTGCCATTTTGCAACAACTTAACAAAACATATTTAATGAATGCCTATTATATATATATATATATATATATATATATATATATATATATGCTATTATACACTATGCTATAAGATTGAGATCATTAAGAGTTTCTGACTTCAAGAACCTTTCCCATGAATATAAGAAAAGGAGCAACTAAACAATGGTAATGAATGATAGGGTATTTTCTAGAGAAGTATGATTAATGAGCAATGATGAGTCAGAGGAGAAGAAACACTGTCTATTGGCTGGAGGACTCTGCAGAGGCTTTGAAAGAAGATTGAGTACTTAGAACAATATAGAAAGATCTATGATTTTTCAATTGGAAGACACTGGGGAGCAATGGTGAAAAAAGAATAAGTAAGCTTTTGAACACAGAAGAGCATGTTTGAATACTAAAAGTAGTGACCAATAGTGTTTTCAAGCACAGCTGGGGCATGGTCAATATCATCAAACAGTAATCTGTTTTCTATCTAATTTTTATGCCAAAATTTTTGATAGCTTGGGAAAGTAATGGGTGTCAAAACTTACTCAAAAAACTATGTTTCTAATGACAGGTCTATGCTGCACAAAAAGAATGAAAGAAAGTGTTTCTACAGGATACAACTTAGAAAATCGTATAAATCTAATTTAGACAACTGTTTTTATTTTATATTTTGCAGAATTTTATTCACAGACTGTTCGGATATAATTTACTCAATCAGGGTATTGGAAAATAATAAGTAGGCTCCAGTCTTTCAAGTGAAAATGTCCAAATCAGATACTATGGTGATATTTTAATAAAAGCCTGAACATATGAACAACTTTGATTAATTTCAATATGCCCTTATTTACTAAACTATTATCTAATTAATAATTAAAGCTACAATTAATTAGTTTGACAAGATAAACTCTTAAATATCATTTATTTAAAATAATACTAGCACTTGTTCTTACATAGTGCATTTTACATTCAATATGCATGCACATCAAAACGTTGTTTACAAATGAGGCATCTAAGATTCAGAAAGACTAAATCAATTCCCAGAAGTCACAAAGCTAGCACGTGAGTCATCCAAGACTGAAAGCAAACAATTTTGATAGCCAGCTATCTAGTGAGGACGTTGTTAAAAGAAAAATACACAAAAATCTAAAGTACACTATTAAAATGTGAAAAATCCATCCATAGTTATGAGTTGGAGATACTGTGAGAGTCTCTTTTCACTAGACTATTTAGGAACTTAGAATGAATCAACATACTATTAGAGTTCAAAGATAATAACTGACAATAACTATCTTTTTAAATAATACTTATAATGCTGACACTATATCCATCAGCGTTTTTGTTTGTTTGTCTGTTTGTTGTTAAGCTTGAGAATAGGCTTCTAAATTCTGAAAAAGTCTTTTGAGACTTGATGACTCTCTTGTCTTCAATAGTCCTCTGAAGGATGTGAACATATCACTGTGATGGATAACACCTCTATCAGCTAATATCCACGAGAAAATTACTTGATTTCATAGCTGACAGCAAGAATGCAAAAAGCAGCATGTGGGGCACTGGGAGAAAATAACGCTTTCTGAAAAGGGGGAAAAGGCATCTGAAATATTCTAAATAATATGGCCCATAATTGTCCCTTGACATCGCTATTAAATTATATTTTAAAGTGCATTATATATCATGCTCCATAGGTCCAAAGCACAGCTTATCACTCATCTCCCTCAAGCAAACTATCTTTTGCCAAATTTTCAATTCTGCCAACATTTTAGAATGATCTCAATGCTTAAACTCAAACTTTTGGATAGATTTTTGTCGATTCCCATTTTATCCCCACTTGTGATGTCTGTGTATTTCTTGGAGATCCTTTTGAGTGTGTTACTCCTTGCCTGAATTGCTACATTCTCACCGTCACTCCTTTGGTCCATGAGCTCTTTGTTGTATGCCTTGATTACTGCAATAGCCACTGGATTCTAGCCTCTTCAATCCATTTGGATTACTATTTCCATGATGCTAGTATCTTCACTAAGATTTCTCAATAATTTTTCCAAAGATTGTCAAGTCAGGTTCAGACTCATATCACTGATCTCTAAGAAATTCCAAAGTTGATTTCACCATGCCAATATAAACAAACATATTATTTTACCTAAACATGCATTGTTTGAGATAGGACATTTCCCTCACAATTATAAACATTCCTTAGGTCTCCCTTTCTACCAGCCTTTGACTAAGTCAATCTTCTCAGTTAAAATATATCCATTCAGCCAGCCATCCATCCCATCCATATTTTCATCCCGTTTGTCTGTCTGTCCATCCATCCATCCAGCCAAAGAGCCCACATTTAAGAAAGCCTGGCACTGTGGGAGGTATTGAAAATACAGACTAAAACCTTGTTCTGTCCTCAGGAAGCTCCTAGTATAGATGAGAGGTAGAAATTACCTATTTATGTGGCAGTGTATGCTATATGTGTTAGGGGGGAATTCGAAAGGGGTTTAAACTCAGCCTACGAGATGCAGGAAAAGAAGGAGGTGACACCTAAACTAAATCTTAAAATTTTATTTTCTCTTATGTCTGTCCACCTAAAACCCTGCCTTTAAGAAAAATCTGACTTCAGTCCTTCTTTCAAAGAAAACCTCAATTCCAACTTCCTACATAAATCTGTCCTCCACAAAGTGAGTTGACCTAGAGAGCTATACTTCCTACCAGCTGTTGGATGCATTTTCAAAATAGTGATTGTCTATGTCATATAGTTATCTGATATTTCCTCTTTGCAAGTTCCCAGAACTATGAGCTATCCTTCAGAATTTACTTGCTTCTTCAAAGGCAGACTCTGGTTCTTTTTTATTCTTCTCAATGACTAGTATAATGATGATCTACTTTTAATTATGCTAACATAAACACTCTTGATATTAAGTAAATCAGCTTCTGTTCTCAATAGTTTTCCAGCCATGTGGACATGTCATTTTGGAGATGTCCAGCAGCCTTGTTTTTGCTTTGGTACAGGGTCCACCTGGGCTAAATCAGATTCCTTGTAAGAATTTGAAATTAGAACATCAGTGGATTCTACTTTGGTCAAAACTCTCTCTTTTATTTTTTAATTATTGAATTATATGAATAGTCCTGAATTATATATTTCTGAATTGTTGCTAACATATGCATATATCTCATTAGTAATAGTTCAGGAATAAAAATAAACAAAAAATTCCATTGAAATTCACCTCATTATCAATAATCAATTCAAAAAGTACTCAGACAATTTTATCATAAGAGAAAAATACAACATTTGTTTTTGGAATAATAAGATTTTTTTATATCATAGTCAATTACTTTCTTGCAAATAAATATATCTTTGGAACTCAAAGCTTTCCAAAACCCTTTTTTTTTAATTTTTTGTCCTTTCTGATAATTTCAGTCCAAATCAAAATATACCCACTAGTCTTGGGGAAAGCCTCTAAATAAAGACTTGTTTCTTTAAAGGAATGTAATTTCTTCCTAAAAATATTATTCAGTTTGTGGGGTAGTTTAAACAAAAACATTATTCTTACAGCTATATAAAAGTTTATACCTGAGCAAATAAAATATAATGAGTTAGGCTGGAGACAAAAATAGCAAACTTGAATTTCATCACTTTCAGATTTATAATTAGTACCTATACTATTTAAGAACATTCATAGATGCACTGAACTAAGAATCATTCAGTAATAATTAAAAAGGTCCTAGGGATCTGTCTTCTCTATCTTTCCAAACATAAATAAATTGTGACCTCCTCAATGACATATGACAGGCAAAAGGAAGCAGTGTTGTGGAAGGAACACTTCCTTCCTTTCCTAGTCCCTGGAAGAATGTATGAAAGACAGAGGGAGGCGATGTTCTGTGTCCCTTAAAGATGCATTACCTAAAATCACAGAGGACTTGAAGGGAAGATATCCAGACTATCTTTTCTCCCGGGGGAGGAGGAAAGGAAAAAAGGTCAGAGGATCACTGGTAGTTTTTCCTCCTGGAAAACACGATCTTTACATATCATGTTTTTGACAAGATGTGGGGAAATAAAATTTTAATTTTATAAATTAGTCCTAAGAGCTTATTAGTTGATCCTCTTGAATGTGTGTTTGTAAAAATTACAACCAAGTTCCTATCTTAATATGAGGAATCCTTTTGAGAAACAATGAGGATTATTTTCCAATTAGGTAAACATTTTAGCATAGCAATGATCTATACTGATGTTTTTTAATATTTTTATGTCTTTCAGAAATGTTTTCCAATTTTATTTTCACATATATCTGCAATTATACAAAAAGTGGGAAAACATCATCATCTAGCTAAGTAAATTATAAGTTTTATAATTTAATCATAAAATAAACATATATATGAGAATTGAATGAACATAAGCAGAATATATATATATACATATATATATATACATATATATGTTTATATATAAATATATATATATTTATATATATGTATGTATATATATATACATATATATGTGTGTGTATATATATATATATATATTTTTTTTTTCAATTCTCTTAACCCCAGTCTGTTAACATTCTTGTTTTGACACTGATCAATATTGACCATGTATTCCCTGCCTTCTCATCCATATATCTATACTTTAAAAGCTAAAAAATTACACAAACTAGAACTGTTTCTGTACAAATCCTTCTCCACCCATAAAAGGGTTTATTTTTTTTCCCCACTTATAACATCCGTACAACAGTTTTAGTAATTATTTGGAATAAAAACACAAAATTCTCTTGAAAATACCCTTTGTTGTTCCGTAATACACCAGCTTTCACAAGCAAATGGTTTATCCTTCTTTCTTGGCTCAATATGAAGTACTTATTAGAGTTGCAATAAATGTTTTAAGAATGAGAGTATGGAAGAATAAATGAATAAATTCTGGTTAATTCCAGTTGAATACTCTGTCCAAATTGGACTTCTTTCATTTTAAATTGCTCGGTATGTCCTTTCATGTTTATCAGATCTATGTTTTCAGAGCAAAACTGTGACTGTGACGCTAAAGGATAGTTTTCCTTCACTTACAATATTCAATTTCTTATATTGTTTTACTATGAAGATAGAGTATCACAAACTCATGTTATATATTAACTTTATAATTGTTATTATTCATCTTAGGTGAAAGTATGCAATCAATACAATGCCTTATGTTAAATTTTTATGTGCTAAAAATAAGAAAAAAGAAAACTTTTTAATGGTATTTTAGTCTAAAGATAAGAGACTCAGACTGGAGCTCCAAGAGAAACTTCAGAGAGGTCTACACTGGTGATGAAATTGTATGAATAATGTTGAAATTGTATGAATAATGTTGAATAATAAATAAAAATATCAATTTTTCTTTATTGAGGTTCCATTGATTTTCAAATGTCTCATGTTGATCTCTTAATAGAGTTTAGAACTATTAGAAATAGCATGAAATGTTTTTTTCTAATTGAACACATTTCAATATATTTGAACAATTTGAAAACATTAAAAATACAATGCTTTTGATCTGATAATTGAATATTTTGAGCAAAAAACTAAAGAGACTATCTGGAAAATTTAAGCCAAAAAAATGTAAAAAAGCCACATTCTGGTAATAAGAACTAGATAGATAAATCTAGCGTTCAAATTGTCTGTATTGAGTTGCCTCTAGGTTTGGTTTTACTGTATTAAAACACAACTCAGAGTTTCTTTACCCCTATAAGAGTGTAAGATCCCAATTCTCACACTTTCTTGATTTGCTAAATTGTTAAAAACTTGCAATAATCTATTCAAGTTAGATATTTTTCTTTTCTTTTTTTCTTTCTTTCTTTTTTTTTTTTTCTTTTGGTCCAACTATCACAAGGTAATTTTTTGTGTAGTTTGGATAATAGTACAATTGGAAAGAATGTTTCACTTTTGCTAAGAAATATGTTTTTTAAAATGTTTCTTTGTCAAAAATTTGTATATATTTAAGGTATACCATGTGATGTTTTGATGTATGTATATATTTTAAAATGATTCCTGCAGTCTAATTAATTACCAAATTTATTACCTCCAATAGATATCGTCTGTGTGTGTGGTAAGAACACTTCGCATCTACTCTTTTATCAAATTTCAAGAATACAGTAAATCATTATTTAGTATAGTCACTATGCTGTACATTAGGTCACTGTAACTTAGTCATCTGCTAACTGAAAGTTTGTACCCTTTGAGCATATCACCCCTTGTACCTGGTAACCAGCATTTCACCCTCTGTTTCTAGGAATTTGAGTTGGTATTTTTTTTTAAAGATTCTCCACATAAGTTTAATCATGTGATTTTTGTCTTTCTGTGTCTGGCTTGTTTCACTTAGCATAATGTACTCCATTCTCATAAGTGCTGTCACAGATGTCACGATTTCATTCTTTTGTAAGGCAAATTAATATGCTATTATATGTAGACATCCCATTTTCTTTATCCATTCTTCTGTTTCTAGACACTTAGGTTGTTTCCATATCTTGGCACTCTGAATAATGCGGTGAGGAAGATGGGATGGCAGATAGCTCTTTCAGATAGTGGATCTATACAGAAAAGTGGGATGGCTGGGTCATTTCGTAGTTCTGTTAATTTTTGAAGAACCTCTGTATTGTCTTCCATAGTACCTGTACCCATTTATGTTCCTACCATCAGGGCACAAGGGCTCCCTTTTCTCTACATCCTCAAAAAAATAATATTTTGTTTTTTTCATAATATCCATTTTAACAGGTGTCTGGTGATATCTCATTGTGGTTTGGGTTTTCATTTCCCTGATAACTAGTCACGTTAAGCATATTCCCATATAAGTGTTTGCCATTTGCATGTCTTCTTTAAAAAAAAAAATGTCTATTTAGAAACTGTCCTTTTTTAAATTGGGTTATATGAATTACTTTTTTTTGCTATTGAGTTTTATTATTTCCTTATATATCTTAGGTATCAACAGCTTATAAGATAGATGGTTTGCAAATATTTTCTAGCTTTCTAGAGATTGTCTTTTCGCTTTGTCGATTGTTTCCTTTGCTGTGCAGAAACTTTATCATTTCATGCAGTCCCACTTATTTACCTTTTCTTCTGTTGCCTGTTTTTTTAGTGTCAATTCCAAAACATCATTGTCAAGACCAAAGTTAAGGAGATAGTCCCGTAGGCTTCTTCTACAGCTTTAGGGTCTTATATTTGCGTCTTCAATGTACTTTGAGTTGAATTTTGTGTGTGCTGAAAGATAAGATTCCAGTTTATTTTTGTGTGTGTGATTATCCAGTTTGCTCAACACCATTTATTGAAGCTATGGAATATGCTAAGTACAGAGAAAACCTACAAAGAATAATGTGACAAATACATGTGTACTGCCATCAGCTTTGTCAAAGCTGATCATTTCTCTGTATTTGTCTAGGGTATTATTTAAAGAAATCAAAAATAATAATCGTGTACCCCGTCCTAATCCCATTTGTTTTCGCATTTCCCAGCAGCAATCACTATCCTCAATTTAGGGAATGGAATGCACATTCATATGTTTATGTTTGTTACATACTCATAAACAAAATTATTTTACAGCTTTTTATACTTTACCATACTGTATAAAAGCTTCTTGAGTTCACCATAGAAGTTTATCATTTTGATACTTAACCTCATTAATATGGAAGGCTTCAATATGTTCCTTTTTAGTGCTATATAGAATTCCATTGAATGCATCTATCAGCTGTTGACAACCCAAATAACCAGCATTGCATTTGAAATCCAGTAGTTAAAGTGAGTATTTACAATTTTAAAATAAAAGGTATATTTACAATACTATACGGTTAAGATAGACTAAAAATACACAAAAATATTGCTTATTAAAAAAAATAACTTCCCTGATACATTTTATTTTTAAAAGGTATATTCCTGCCAGTGATCCTGAAACATTGTTGTACATTAAAACAGCTTAGGGAGCTTTTGAAAATCTCAGTGCCTAGTTCACACCCCATAATAATCAAACCAGAATGTCTGGAAGTGAGGGCCAGGCACTAGTATTTTTAAAATATCCCCAGGTAATTGAAAGTACAGCAAAGTTGACAACCATTGAGTAATGCTAAGCCATTTTTTATTTAAAGTATTAAGATTTCAATACTGCCTTTATAGCCACAAGCACACTGACTAAATCCCATCACCTTACTCTACTCTAGGAAGTTTTCCCTGGGAAAGCTTGGATGTTTTTTTTCCTTTGGCTCATGTTTTTTTTTTTTCTTACACACGTTACTCCTAAAACTACCTGCTGTAGTCCCTGTATGCTATACCATTAGTGATTTAGCCAATCCGGCTCTCCGGCTTTATATATATATATATATATATATATATATATATATATATATATATATATATATATATCACTCAAAAACAAAACAGAGCAAACCTGAGATATATATATATATATATATATATATATATATATATATATATATATGTATATATATATATAACTCAAACTATGAATATGTGTATATATATATGTATATATATTATACTGTTCTATATATATAATAATATACTGTTATATATGTATGAACTGTTATCATAAGTACATTTCAAGGTCCTGAGGGTTTGCTAACAGGTCAGTTAATTAGCTCTGTACGGTACCTAACACACCGCAGCATGCAGAGAGACAAATCATGCTTTTTCTGATAATGATATCTTGCCTGGAATAAAAACTGGAACGCTCCAAAATCTTGTACCAAGTCTCTTAAATCACATATAATAGCTGAGCTGTTTTATTCCAAATTCTGTTTTTATTCAACCTTCGATATTACATGCAATTTTTAAAATAGTTTATTGCTTAACTTATTTTGGATCATTTTATTCATATTTACTAAATATAATCACTTCTAAATTAAATGCTAACTATATACCTACATATATAAAGCATAGTATTTAGATTTAGAAACAACAATCTATTCTCCAAAGAGTATTTCATTTTATTAACAGAGACTTATCTTCAGTACTGAGAAATCTAAGTATTGAATTCAACAGAATGTGTCCAGCTGAGGTAAAAGTACAAAGATAATCCATCTCTTTTTGTTGTATACATTTTGAGGATCTCTACTGCTTTCTTCACATTCTCAATTATTTTTTTCTGACTTTCTCCATCACTTCCAAAGGTCACATAAACTGTTTAACTTACCTATACTGAATTTAATTAGAAATGTGTTGGAATGTAATCAGGTTACATACATCACAATTGTAATAGGAAAACTACATTGATTTTATAAAAAATCTTATTTAAAACAGTTTCTATTACTACTGAGAAGATAAATGGTGACATTCCAAGAGTACAAACTCACTGTGTATTACGATAATTCCCAAATTTTCCCATGAAACAATGTATTGTAAAATTATTGTAATAAAGTAGACCTAGCCATTTACTTTTAAAATTAAATAACTCGAACTCAAATTATGTCAATTGCTCTCCACTAAATGACATTCTGCAGGAGGTAGAGATGTTTATGTGGTTGAACAATACGAAGCTAGGGAGAAATACATCATGACCATTCAATTAAATCAAACCAGTGTGTTTTTTGGAGGGGATGTTAACTCTAAAGGACCAAAATATGCTCCTTCTGGCTCTTGAAAATAATAACTTGCAATTCAATGTTGTCTGTTTTCAATTGAAACTGCAGGGAAAACTACTTACAGGGTCCTGCTATTTCAGTTAGAAGATATTAAGCCTGTGCCAAGTTGTTGCCTGTAGAGAAGTTGACCCAGAGGAAAAGACTCCAACTAGCTGAATCACAGAAGCATGTATATTTTCGAGATTCTCCTTCAGGGCTGTTTACAATGTTGGAGGGTCCAGTTCCTAACCATGGATATCACCTAGTGCCACAGTGCAGCGGGATGAAGGTGTGACAGCCTTTGTGACACCGTGTATTATCTCTGGGTGAAAAACAGAGACGTGTTCATTTCTGCCCTCCCAATGGAAGCTATAGATTGAAGTGATATGGAAATTTAGTTTTGGTTTATAGAATAAAAGAGAGTCCTTTTGGAGTTTAATAGCTTTTGATTTTGAGTTAATATGTTGAAGGTATTGTCACTGATGTAAATTTCTGGGGAGGGGCTTAAAATATAAAACCATAAAATAGGTGACAACTACAAAATACAATACTAGAAAAATAGTTCGTTCTTAGAGCAGTACAAGGAAAAAAAAAAGGAGATTGCCACTTCAGCATCCAACTGCTTTGGTGCCAGTTTACTGCACATTGCTAATGAACTTGAAGACAAAATATATTATCATGTTTAAAGCTATGCATTAATGTTTAATGCTATAGCAGCTAATAAATATCTGCATGTCAAACTGGACTCTAAATTCAAAATTAGCTCTGGGCTTGCTTTGGAATTTTTTAACATTATGCAGATTATGTAAATCAGACACAGCAATCAAAAATACGGGGGGTGGAGGTACACAACTTCCCTTCACATGCTGAACACCATTCTCTAAACCCCATGTCCAGTTTACAACCAATTTGTTTATTCAAAAAAAATCTGTATTCTACATAAATAATTGAGGATCGACAGATATAAGAAAACTAACATAAATTTCATGTTTCATTTGTCAGATCAACAATGCCATTTTAATATCTTTATGATATACCATTTTATTTTTTTCTGATTTTGAGATGGGTAATGACTATACAGGTAGAGTTATAAAATATAAATATAGCTTATATTGTTTAAAATATACAATTGAAATTAGCATGACAGAAAATCAATGGCCCTAACAAGTAAAAATATACTGAATTATAGACTTCCAAAGAAGGAGAGAGATAAGGAAGACAGAGGAAAATAATTTGATAATTTAGAAATACGATACAAATATCTAAATGCTCGACTATTACTTTTTCTAATTTGAAGAGCTTTCTCATCCTGAAGCTACTTTGACAAGGGATAGGAAACCATGTGGGAATGAACTCTAAGCCCACCCCAGTAAAGTTCACTTAACAAGAATCCTCTACATGGAGGCAGTAGGATGTCGATATCTGTAGAGAGAAATGGTGGATATTCAGAAAACGCTACCAAGTGAAAGGAAATTCAAATTTCAAAAGTAGGAACATAACTAACAGATACTAAAATTTATAACAAGCTCAGGCCTTTTCTCACGGGACTGCAAAGCATTTGAATGGATGTTGTGCTTGTGTTACTGCGAGATGGTTCAATTTAAACCATGTTCTGTTTTAAAGTTATTGGAATAAAAATGCCCCAGGTTTTCAGTGACTTTTTCCAAGGTCACATTAGAGAAGTCAGTGGGAGAGACAGCAGGAGCTGTGGAATCTTCTCTCCCTCAATCTTCTCTGCACAATTGCCTACACGACTCCCGTATGTAAGCCGTTCACTGGTGACACCAACCTAATCGTGATAGAATCTTGGCAGACATGACAATACCAGAAGCTTCTACCTGCACTCTGGTTGTTTCTTCATTTCCCAAAATAATGCTGATCAGGTGATTCGCATTTACTTATGGAATGAATACCACAAGAGAAATTGGCCGTAGTTTTTTCATATCTGTTCAGATACATTAATAGATACTAAAACAAGGAAGGTTAATGATGGTCAGCATTTAGACTGTCCACATACTCTGCCAGGTCCTCCCTAAGGAATGTCCCCAGAGACTGCCTTCAAAAACATAAAAATAAATTAACTGGAGTCCATCCCTAAGATATCACCACCGCATTAAACCTTCTTAAAAGATTATGCCTGACTCACATATTCCTTTGATTCCTCATTCATGTGGAATTTAAGAATACAAATCACATTTGTTACATTTTAGAAATTTCCCTTTGTAAAGTTTCAGTTATATCAAAACTAAATAAATCATCTTGAACCAAAAGTAAGTTTTAATCTTCAAGCTCCGCTGGGACACTCTACATTTCTATTCTTCTCAGACTTTTCTGAATTAAAATTAGTGTTTTGTGTTGAATGCAGAAAAACGTATAGAAGGAATATTGATCTTGAAAAAATAGGTCAGCAAAATAAAGGTTTTAGTTTAAATAGTCTAGATTTTTAGTGCACACACCCTCTAATCCATTAAAGAAAACTGAATGTCCATAAAATCAACTATGCAAAAAAAGTAATAGATTAGTAGATTGTGATTTTTGCTTTACTTATAGGAGATATTATGACATTAGGCAATCTGTACAAAATATAAGTTTATTGTTTTATGTGTATGTAAAGCCCTTTTTTTTAGATAAACAATGTTATGTATTTCCTTGAGAATTCAAAAATAGCTACTTCTGATACAACAATTGCTTTAAGCAATATGTGATTGCCAAGTAAATTGTGAAGACAAATATGATAGTATTGAGTGTTAATGTTTCTGTAGTTATTAAATACATGATTATATTGGAATGTAAAGTTAAATAACCTAATATACAAGTGAACAGATGTTAATGTCAAAATTCATATGTAATCAGAGTTATTCTGAATTATTCCTATTATTCAGTGGACCTACTCAACACCTCTGTTTTTCAGTATCTGCACTGGTGTAGGAGCCAGTTCATACCAGGTTGCAAGAGCTGAGTGTTAAATACTATGAATTTTGCAAGCCATCATTGCCATGATGTGAGAATTTACACCATGGGTATTGGGACAAGGTATAAACCACACGTCTCCATAGCATCTCTGCTAATTCACTACTGTAATTATCTAAAAATACCTGTGCAGAGTGCTACTGGGGCAAAAAATAACAACGAAAACCCAGCCCCAGTTTTCAACATACTTAATTGAAGAAACTTGATTGTAGAGACGAAGCTTAAAACCTGAAAAGAAAGAGTCAAAGATAATTTTGATAGTTTAAACTTTTAGGTTTGGGAAATGAAAGTGCAATTATCAGAAATATGGAATTCACAAAGGACATTCATTTTTGAAGTTTGATTGGAACAGGAGTTGTTTACTTAAGGATAAAATTCAGTGGAAAGACGGAGGGAGCTAAATGTTAAAGTTTAAATCAAAGACACTAGTGTCAAATATTGTCTGAAATTAGAATCAGCTAGAAAACCTCAAAAATCATTGATCTTTGTTTACCACTCCCCAAAGACTGTGGCTTAAGTGGTCTGGAACGTGGTCTTGAGCCTTGGAATATTTTAAAGATGCCAAGTTATTCTAATATGCAGACAAGTTTTAAAACACTGGTCTATGATTCAAACATTTTAAAATCTTTTAATGTCTTAAATTCCTGAAACACACAGATAAATAAACATTTTAGGGCCTTGCAGGTAAGTCCCTCAAAGTGTGCTAGCTACTTTCATTACTCAGAGCTGAAAGGAAAAGACACTCCTATTTGTTACTATAAAAAGGGAGTTCAATAAAATGAATTCAGTGGCTTTCCATTAACCTCAAATTTTAATAATTGGTAGTCAAGGAATGGTGCGAAAGAAGTTAGCAGTCCTTGGTATAAACTGCAATGTGATGTCATCATTTGCACAAGCTATCTAAAATAAAATGCCTCATACATTTCTTGATACATATCTAGCTCAAGAAACATAATACATATATTGACATGTACATATATTGGCTATATAAATATGTGTATATATGTATATATATGTATATATGTATATATATGTATGTGTATATATACATATATATATGTATGTGTATATATATATCTTGTAGTTGTGGTAAAGTGGCTCAATCACCTCATAAGTGATACTTTGTAAGGGAGAAAATTATCTATTTTTTAGGCATATGCTTTCCAACAAAGAGGATTCATTAAGATTATAAAAAATCAGTTTGCGTCTACCCTTTGAATTCAAGAGAGTACAAGAATGGTTTCTCTCAGGAGTCAAAAGGCACCCCTTCTTTTTGTGAACGGCAAGTAGAATTCCAGATTGTTTAAGAAAATAGAATGGCTTAGAACATGTTATAGTAAATTTGGTGGGTGTTCTTTCTACCCTAATCATGCTCTCTGCCACAGGCACTCATGCCTTATACCAAACAAGTCCAGGAAAGAGATAGAGGGAGACAGGGAAAAGTTAAAGGAGAGGGAGAGAGAGGGAGAGAGAAAGACTCTGCCAACCAGGATTTCCAGCATTTAATGTGCATTTATAACACAGATTCTTATTCAGTAGCTTTGGGCCTGGGGTTCTGCATTTTCAGCAAGTTCCCAGGGGAAGCTGATGCTGTTAAAGTCTATTGGTTCATGCACTTCACTTTGAATAGCAAGATGGTAAATGTACAGAATAAAGTCTGTTGGCCCCACTGGATTCACTCCCTTCGCATCCTTATATGCTTTATGGAAATACTGTGCTCAGATGCAGAAGTGTGTACGAAGCAGGAGAGAGTACCTACTCCTATCCTCCTCGAATCACCACATTTTCCTCAAGGTACAATTAGTCATTGTTAGCAAATAATGTTTTACCAGGTGTTGGCTTAAGCTAGCCATGAATCTACATATGATTCTGCATTATTTATTCATATATAAGTAGATGTCTTAGCGGGGGGAGGCAAAACAATCTATCAGCATTAAGAATGTAAATTTAACTGATGCCAAAATAATAGAGCATGTCGGTTTTACACTATATACACCGAAGTGATCGATGGCATCCTTTCTGTTCAAACATTTATTTTGTAAATATGAAACCAAAATATTGGCGTCTCCTCACCTTTATAAGTATGTGTACAGACCAGGAGGCAGATTCAATTGTTTCAGGTAGGGAGGACATAGTATACAATGCAAATCAGCCCATCAAGACAAGTGTAGTCACTGATTTATGGAGCAAAGCAAGTGATTTAAAAAAGAAAAAAAAAAAAAAGAAAAGAGAAAAGCTCCTGCGGCAGCTTCATAGCGTGATCAATGGCATTCACCTTCCCCTTGGTGTAAGCGAAAGGCCTATCAAAAAAAAAAAAAAAAAAGGAAAGAAAAAAAAAGGAAAACCTTCAGAAGCATTATGTAGCTGAAAAAAGGAGACTATTTTACCCATTAGTAATAAATGTACCTGCTGAGCAGAACACAGTTGTACCTGAGAAGGTTCCACAATTCTCTTTTGCTTGGGTCTGCCTGCAATGAGGGAACCAGAGTGCTAAAAGAGCATTCTGTAAAAGCAGAAGAGTTTATATAATTGACTTTACTGGAATTAGGAGACAAAGTACCGTGTGCTCAACTTGAAGAAGCCCGACTCTATGATGAAGGAAAATTGCACAATTTAATAGCCAGATATAGGGACTGTGCAGTAATAGAAGTAATCAAAGGCTTGGGCATGCTTAAAGGGACAAATCTGTTCCTTTTCCGTTTCCTCGGGTTCGGGGACAGACTGCAAGTAGGCTCTTTGCAGGAAAAGGGCTTGGGAACGGTTTCCTAAATGTGGGTGACACTCTCAGGAGAGGGAAGATTTTGAAAGGGACGTGAATGTTTTCATACTGATGTGGGTCCTGGGAAACAGATTCTTGTGTTCAAAGATTCTATCATCTATTTCATGTGAAACAGTTACAAAGAATATATCTAATTTATTGCAGTTAATTTTCCAGCCTCTTATACTTGGCCACTGCCAACTTGACTTTCATTACAGATACCATCTTAATATATCTACATAACACATATTTTCTATAGAAAGGCAACTACTAGCCCATATTTAGAGTGAAAGCATATTAGCCTTTCTTGAACATCTGGTGGAAAGTGAAGTTTCAGCAGTAGCAATTTGCACATCTGTACCATCTTGGGGGAATGTGACTTGAGTGATTTAATAGCGAGAACAAGCACGGATTTACACGGCAGCATCAACAGAACACCCGCCTGTGAAAATGCAAAGTAGTAGGATCCTAACCTTGGATAATCATAATACAACCTTGACATTACCAGAATTCTAATGATAAAAAGCATTTTATAGGGGACCAAAATCTCTTTTAAGAAATCCAAAAATTTAAATATCAGACATTTTGACGACCAAAAAAAAAAAAAATGTTTTAGAGATCATTTAAATCATGCCATATACTGAATATAACAGCATTTATAATGACTCAGACTAAGCAGTTGAGCTTTGAATTACAACTAAATTGCCAGTTAAACACATATAAAATTAAGTTTAGTAAAATGTAAGTATATGTGACAGCTCAATTAGTATGATTTATATACTTCAAAATAATTATACTATTAAGGTAGGCAGTATACCATCTAATTTTATTCACATCAATAATCCTTCTCATGCTTTGGTTAGCTTAAATTAACCAAAGCATTATAGAAGAATGAGCACTGAACTAGGCTCTTCTACTAAATCTAACATTGGAAATGTTGTTTTGTCTCATTGTGCCTCACTCTACTTATTTGTGAAAGTATTATTAAAATGATTGAATTTCCTTTTATTGTCGAAATTCCACAGAAAGAAAATCCCGAAGTTTATTTTAACAAAATAGATGTAAGAGTTTTTAAATAAAAATTCTTCTGTATTAGCCAATGCAATGTTTTACAAAAATGCATTAATATGGTGAATTCCACAAGTCTCATTTAAACTAAAAGAAAAAAATATATATTAGGTGAGTGAAAAAGTAATTGAGGTTTTTACAATTATTTTTAACCTTTTAAACTGCAATTACTTTTGCACTAAGGTAATAGTATTTGACTCTTTTTCAAAGTCCCTACAATTTGGAAAACAAAGAAAAGCTGCCCTAAATCAAATGTTAATGTTTTCGATATGTTCTTTAAGAAGCACCAAGTTCACAAAGAGAAACAAAGAATTCTCACAAGGGACGATACAAAACCTAAATTATGGGATTTTTTTCAAATGTTGGCAATTTCTTTCTCACAGAAATGAAATTATCTCTGGTCATAATTTTTAATTCAGTTAGATTCTATAAAATTGTTTTTCTCCCTCTCTTCTTCCCATCCTTCTTCTTCTCCCCCACCATGGATAACAGAGAAAGGAGAAATGTTCGTATTAGAAATATCTATCTCGTTCACTGATGTACTTCTAGTGGAACAAATGTGTTGCTGAGATTTCATGCCCTTCAAACCTCCCACTTGCCCCATGGCACCAATTACTCTGCTTTTTGCTTTGAATATCTTATTTTGGTTTTTGGTATTAGCAGTCCCTCAAGACAGTAAACAAGGAGATTCTTTCAAATCTTCCTTTTCCTCCCCTATCAAATATCTTGAATCACCATGCCTAGTAGAATCTAAAACCTGGTAACTTGCACTTTATATTCTCATTGCCTTGGTCCAGGACCCAACTCTAAGACAAGTAATGCAGCTTCTGAAAAGTACCCCTCCCATAGCGTGAGTTTATTCTCCATGTTACCTCAAGGGTAATGTTTCTGAAAAGATATCTGATCACCAGTACTTTTCCTTTAATGGCTTTCTGTTAGTAAAAATGAGGTTTTCAAACTTTTGTGTTCAAGGAGATAATGACTTACTATACCTAGAATGAGAGGAAACAAGTGTCTCAACATGTATGCCAGGTGATTCTGATACAGGCGTTGAGGAAACACACTCTAGAGTAAAACTGCTTTAGATCTAGAGGAACATCATACAGATAAGAGTACTTAAAATCATTCACAATTGTGTTTAAATTTGAAAGCCCTTGAGAGGTCTTAAAGAAGCAAGAACCACAGATCTCTCTCACTCAGATCTTCACAGAAGAGCTAATGCTTAAGCTCATTTTTTAAAAATTTTATGTTTATATACATTTCAATATGTGCACATAGAAAAATATAATTCAAACAGCATAAAATAACTAATTTTAACAGAATGAAGAGTTGCTGTCTCTTCAACACAATCCTCAGCCTCTTCAGTTTCCTCCACAAAGTCAACCTGTTCCTGCTTTCCTGTGGACTCTTGCAGAGATGTCCCGTGCATACCGTGTTTCCCCAAAAATTAGACCTGGCAGGACCATCAGCTCTAAAGCATCTTATATTAATTTTTGTTCCAAAAGACGCTTTAGAGCTGATGGGCTGGCCAGATCTCATTTTTGGGGGGAAACCTGGTAGTAAATTATCCAGCTCCACTCACAAGGAAGTGTATATCTTCTTCTCTTTTCTCAAACTTTCAATACTTCCTTCCCAGTCTTATTCTGGGATGATGACTTTGCTATCTGTTTCACTGAGAAAGCAGAAGCACTCCACATCTACCAGCCAACTCACATCTGTGTGCATATTATCAGTCTTTCCTCTTATTTTTATGATTAAATTGCTGATACCCTGGTTTGAGGACATGCTCTAGAAACCTACCCTTTGCTCTAGATAATGATTCCATTGTTAACTCAAGAAAATTGTTTCATCAATTACCCCTCTGCCCAGTACCATCTACTTTTTTAAATGGATCATATCAATCAGAAAAAGAAAAAAAACAAAACTATCTTGACCTTTCATCCCAGTCCAGTTATTATGTTTCTATGCTCTTAGAGCATTTTTTTCCCAAAAGCTGATTAGACTCGTTTCTCCAATTTATCTCTTTCTATTATCTCATGTACCCTTTCCAAAAGATTTCATGCATGCTTCTTTTCACTGAAGCCTCTCTTATCTATGTCAACAGTGATCTTTCTGTCAGTAAACCATATGAATCTCAGTTCTAATCACACTTTCTCCTCTGCCTCCCTTCTCTGAAATCTAAGATTGTATCATTCACTGACCTTTCCTCATTTGTGTACCCAAGGGCCTCCTTCATGTCTGCAGCTGGATGTCTCACAGGTTACTGACACCTAACATTTCCAAAATGGATCTATTCTGTTCTTCAAGCATCCAACTGGGCCCTTTGTACTCTTTCTCATCCAAGAAAATGGCACCACCATGCTCTTTCAGAAGCAAATTCCCAAAACCTTCAGATCACCGTTGGCTTATTTCTCTCGCACATTACCTCCGATCTGTCAGCAAATGCTCTATCTTAAAAATCAATTGAAAACCAGGCTACTTCTCGGTCCCTCCACTGCCACCACCCTGATCAGACACCATCAACTTAAGACCCTTCTCTAATGACCTAATGTATTTTCAACATAGTATCCAGAATTAGCCTTTTAAAAAATATAAGGTAGATAACTGTCATTTACCTGACTCACCTACTAATGTATCTTTTAGCATTGTCCAATTTTATTAACCACTCACAGACTCTAATTTCTTGAGAAAAAAGTTACATCATCCCTTACCTTTTCTGACAATATATACTCTGCTTGCAGTTCAGTGACAATGGTAACACTATCTATCAAATGACTCTGAAATGCAGGGCACATTACTGGTCAGGCATAGTTTTGACTAGTGTCCTAATTTATTCATGGATAAAACATGGGTGATAAAATAATCCTGTATTCAATAGCTTGTGTACCTACAATTTGTTTTGAGTTAATAATTAAGTTACACACATTGTTTCCATATCCACAGGTACCCTACATTGGTGATAAGCTGAACAAAGCTGTGAGTATGTTGCTTCTACAGAGAAATTTTCTAAGCATTTGTTTATGTATTTCCTATAGAGGCTTAAATACTTAAAGGTACAAGCATGCATATCCAGATGTCTCATTCTGCACCCAAAGATATAGTGTTAAGGAATAAAACTATGCAAAAACATATGCAAAAACATTATTCTGAAGAATATCATGCTCAGTAGGGATGCTTTCTAAAGGACCTATTCATGTATTTATGTATGTGATTGTGTGTGTGTGTGTGAGTGCGTTGTGTGTGCTGTGTATATGTGTTTGATGTCAGTTTACAGGGCCTCAAAAGAAACTGGGTCAAAAATATCCCCTTTGCCGAGTCAATTAATGCCTTCCTCATGTCCCTTATCATTTTGAAACTATGTTGTATCCATTTTTAAAATCCAGTTATAATTTATTTTCCTATTGCTTCAAAGCTTCTTATAAATTTAACAGTTAGATATGTAGTCACAATTGACCATTTAATTTGTTTTAATGAGGAGAGTCACATACCTGTTTGCACAGAAAGAAACATTTTGCTATGAAAAAAATCACATTATGTTGCCTTATCAGATACCTTCTTAGAGATACACAATATATTAATATTTATTTACAAAAAACATTAATAGTAGAAAACTAGGAAGGAAAGAGGGAGGAAGGGAGAAAAAGCAGTAGAAAGGAAGGAGGGAGGGAAGAAAGAAGGAGGGAAGAGAGGGAAAGAAGGGAGGATGGTGAAAATGGAGGAAGGGAGAAAGGGACAAAGGAAAAAGAAAGAAAAAAAAGGAAGATAGGAAGAGAAGAAGAAAAGAAGGAAAAATTATCCAAATGGAATGAAAACTTCAAACTGGATCCACTGTCTCTTATCTTACAAGCTATCTGTGACAATAGATATTGATATAATTGTTTCTATGCCACTGAATATTCTTATTATACTTTTAAAATTATAAAAAATATTCCTGAAGGCATGCTGCACAGAAAATATAGAAAATCTAGTATGTCAGATCACCTCTTATTGGGACATGCAGCTCTGGATTACTACTTTGGGCAGTGATGGTTCTCTCTCTGTCTCTCTCTCTCTCACTCATTTCACCCCTTCTTTCTTTCATCCTTCTATCATGGACATTGCATCTGTTATGTCTGTACCTGATAAAGAAAGCCACAGCATTTCATTGACAGGGTACCTGAATTGTCCTTCAAAGCTAATAGCAGAAGGGTGATGCTGTGAGTTACACTGTCTGCCTGTATTCCCAGATTTTGTCCACTTTCCACGGTGGTCTCTGGTGGACTTCTGAAATACACCAGGTCTACCTTGCGCTCCCTCTCCTCTTGGTTGTTTTTTGCTTTGTTTTGTTTCATAGGAATATTTCTTTTCTTGGTAAGTGATTAGGCAAGTTCTGATTAATGCCACTTCTATATTAGAATAATTGTTTCTATAATTGAAACAATATGACACACCCTCACTTTCTAGTTTGAGTTGTGACATCTGTAGATATGTATATATAATATATATATATATAAAGGAGAAAGAGACAATAACATGAAAATAAAATCCAAAAAGAAGCAGTATGATTTAAGGCACTTTTATACTTAGAAATTCTGTGGAATTTTAGTATGTATTTATACCCAACACATGGCTTGCCATATTTATCTAGCACCTACTTCCTAAAATTTAGGCACTTACATAAGATGCATTACCTCAATACCCAAAGTACCTTACCACCAGTCACTAAAATACTCTAGAAATCTGAAGGTGTTAGGCATCTTCAAAATGTGCCATATTCCTGAAGAGTGGTGATTTACAAGAATCTGGGTCAGTGTAACTGAAGAAAAGGTCACCTCAGCAAGGCCTCACTCAATGGCATATACAAACAGATCTCTATTTTCTATGATGATGTACAAAGTACTGACAATGTGAAATCTTATAAAATCTAGAGGAAAGAGCCAAGAGCATTCATGTGGCTTCTGTACAGACACAAGCCTTGAAATCTAAAAAGACTTTTGAGAGCTCATATAGGAATTAACATCAAAGGCTGTGTAGACACACGACTGGGTTCAAATTCTACCGATTCTACTTCTCTCTGCGCAAACTTGAACAAGTGTTAGGTCTCTCTCAGTGTAAACTTTCACAAATATAAAATGGAGACATAATATCTGACACTTAGTTGATTTAGGAGGATTCATTATTTTAAAATAAATGTATGTGAATTGCGTAAAGCACACTGGATGGTAAGTACTCATTAAAAGGCAGCCTTTATTAATATTGCTCAACTGTTAATATATGTTATGAAGAAAGCACCCGAGGGAAAAGATTTCTTATCTTGTAAAGCAGAACACCATAGAAGCTTCACATATAAGCAAAATTAAAATATTGCAACTTGCACATAAAATCAATTTGTGTTTTCTACTTAATATCTTTAGCTACAGTTTTGAAAAGACTGATGAGTTTGTAGATGCCTTTTATTCAGGGAGGAGGAAGGCAGTGAGAAAAGGTGATTGTTAAATTGTTACCTTGACAACAAAGAGAACGAACTGTGAAATAAGCAAAAAGACATTCTTGACTGTTACTCAGCTCCTACAAGTTTAGCTAAAAACAGTGAATTCCATTTAATTGATCTTATAGACCTGTTGTTTATATATAATACATATATATTATTATAATACATATATATAATACATACATTATATATATATATATATATATATATATATATATAATTTATTTATGTATATTGCTTTAGAAGTTTACTAAAGGAATTTTCAAAAATCAAAATTGGTGATAATTTCAATTCCATCACAATGGATCCCAATTTGATCAGCTCATGAATAAGTAATTCTTTGACATGACTGAAACATTGACACATTTTTACTTTAATGTTATAATAGCTAAGAAGTTTCATATTCTATTTGTCAGATACTATGGAAGACAGTTTATTTATGATGAATACATTTAATCTCCGTTACAATCCTATGAAAAAGATGCCTTTTCACAGGTTAGAAAACAGAGGACAGAGAGATTAAAGAAGCAGCTTGCCCAAATTTACGTAGCAACTAAGTGACAGAGTTGGAATTTGAATTCTGGTATCCAGCTCCAGAGTATATCCTCATAACCATCATTCTATCAAAGGAATATGTAAAATAATGGAAAGGAATATGTGTTTGGTCAAGATCTGGGTTATTTTGTGCTTCCCCAAAATTACATTTCTTCATATAACAATTTTCATTCATTTAGAATAGAAATGTACTTCATCCTCATCGGAAAAAAATAAATAAATCTGTACTATAACACTTTTGCATTGTTGATCTTCCTACTTGAAGTTACTGACTGTGGACATACATGGCCAAATCTCAATATTGAAAATGATTCCAGAACTCTCATTGTTCTAGTTAAGAACTTGCTAATTTCATTTTATGGCTTAAGCATTCAAGCTTGTCCTATTGTTAGCATCTTCTCAGACTCAGAGAGCACTGGATGGGAGGAAAGAATCTGAAAGCCAAGCATTTATACACACTATATGAAAAGAAAAAAGAAAAACAAAACAAAACAAAAAAACCCAAAAAACTACGGGTCGATAATTCAATGAAATATTGAGTTATTTCCTAATGTTTAAAAGATCAGTGCATTATTATTTATTATTATATTTGAAGCTTTATGTTTTCTAGTTATATTTATTCCATTTAAATACTAATACGTGATAGAAAACTTATGTAATCTTTTCAGTACACTGAGTATACTCAGTACACTCAGTACACTTCTCGGTACACTACATATATTCTTGGTTTTTGTTCTATTTATTTGCAGTAAGTACTTGAGGAGCTTCCAATTGACAATTGTAGTTTCATATATAATCTAAGATATCAAACTATGACAGCTTATTTAAACTTCCTTTGAACTTCACAGTGATGCTAATTCTCACAGAATAAATTATATATTTTATGATTATTACCTACATGACAGTTTTTGAAGGTTATGTTACTGAAGGTTTTAATTTTAAAAAAGCAAATGCATAGCAAAAATTGACAAAACTTAGCAAGTGATGGGAATTGAAGTATTAACATTCACCAGTCATACTTTCAATAATCTAATATAAATATGAATGACAAACTAATAATAATGAAGGTATTGCATTTTTTTTAAATCTCTATTGGCAAATGCATAGACAATCCATTTAGAAACATAAGTTAGAATTATTACAATGAATGTTACTATAAATTCATATTGAAACTAAGATTCTATATCTCTATTAAAATTCTATCAATAACTCCTGAATAATACATGTATTAGAATTCATGTTACAATGTAACTAGTAATTTAGTGGATACAATGTGATACATGACAAAAGATGAGCCTTTCAAAATCATTCCGTATGCCTCATTAGCAATTCGCTTCACATTCTCACCTATACAAAATATCTTAAACCAACCACTTAACAGAGTTCTAAAGAGAGCCTTAGCTCAAGTTATTAATATTTTTATTTAAATGCAGATCTTGACCTTTCTTGGGGACTACTAACACTTCTTCCGTAATGCTGCAGAGAGAAAAGCAAATTTTCATTCACGTAATATCCACAAAAGAAACACATCTGGCTCTTTTTCTGCTATGGATATGTAGATCTCTGTATGTTTGTATAAATTTACCATTCATTTACAAATACTGCCATTACTAACTGTCCTAAAGTATATTTAAAAAGTATTTACTCTTTAACTTTCATGTGCACATACCAATCACAAATTTTAATGTCTAACAAAAAATTCAAAGATCAAAATAAAATTACCATTTATTTAGCTTTATTTAACATAAGCATTTAAGGAAATTGAATGTCTCAACAAATGTATTCAATATATTAGTATAAACCTAGGCATAGATAACCCACAGATATTTTTATGATCATGACCAAATGTAATCAACCTACAAGTTTACATCCATTTCTCATTATTGCTTATCTATGTACATGGGCAAAGCACAGTGTGAATTTGGAAATACAACTCCAGGGAACACAGAACACAAAGATGGTCCCCAATGAATAAAACGGCTCTTATTTCTGAGTTCATACAGATGCTAGCTGTTTTGAAGACATGATTTCAATGGATAAAATGAGAAAACCACAGAAAAGCTGAGAGATCCATTTCAACCATCTAATGTACTAATCTAGAGCTGTATACAATAAACTGAACTTTGACAAATAGTATAAGGTATAGTAAGCACCCAGAAATATTTGCTGAACTGAAATTTTGAAAGGTATATGCATCCAATATTTGGTTATAAGGGCATTTACTATTCATAGAAGAAAATATTAAGTAAACTGAAAATTCATAAAAATCATGGTGTAAAATATATCAAATACAAACATATCAGTAATATTTACTGAGTGGGATTGAAACATATAACATAAACATATTGTTGAATACACAGAAATCTTATTTTAATAAAAAAATATTCAAATGATTGGAATTGAACAGTAATGGGGTTGATATTCCTAGGCCCTTATCACCGTGTATCATTAAATCAAAATGTGCTTCTTAGACAGAGAGACACCACATCCAACCTTCTATGTTTTTAATCCAGAGTTGAAATCCCAGAGTTCTTAATATTTTGTCCCTATGGTTTCTGTTCTTAGTATTAATGAATTCTGAGATTGAGCAGAGCAAACTACCTGGAGTCTCTTGGAATGAGTTTCATTGTCATCCCAGAAAATAATTAAGACTGTGACTACATCCAAACTTTTTTTTTTGGTATGAGTGAATGTCATCTCAGGACATTATACGAAAGGAAAAATGTACAATCAATCAAGTTAGAAGATGTGTAATGATTCCCAGACTGGTGGAAGAGATGCATTCTATAAAATTACTAAGGAAAAATACATTGTTGAATATAACAAGATGCTTTTTTCAAGTGTTATATGCTTATAGCATAAAGAAAAGCATTTGTTGTTGATTGTGGAAACTATCTAGATACAAGATCAGCAAATATCTGCCGGTTTTGCTGAAAGAGACCATATGTATAAAACCCACTTGTTGGCACAGAGTAGATGCACAAAATATGTGAGTCACCTTCTTACACTCCTGCTGCCACTGTGACTTCAAAATAGCTTTACAGAAAGCATGTTTCCTTATAAGGGTTTTATCCTGATATTATAGTACATACTATTGAATTCAAAAACAACAACTGAAAACGTCTAGATTCTCATATGTAAGGTGCCTAAATTCATCCATTGTAAGAATGAGTGTCTGGAACTTGCATACTATTTAATGCAGCTTTCCATTTTTTTCTGCAGGATTATGTTCCTTTTCTCAGTCGTCCCCCCCCCACCTCCTTTTCACTATGTTTTGCCATCTTTAGTCTTTCTATGTCCACACAAAGTAAATGAAAGAGAATGTAATAAACATAAAATGATATAAGCTCTACTTTGTAATGTGCCCTAAAAATGGTCTCCTATCAGGAGACAATACTCAGATCATCAATGAAGTCATACAGCTGTAAGTCCAGAAAGGGAGGTTTAAGATTTAAAATATGTCCCAATGTCACAATGAATTGCAAATTTGTTCGACTTGAATATTACCACAAACCATTAACTAGGCTTTCACAATATCTTTTCTCTTTCTCTGAATTTGGACTCCCTCAGTTCACCTCCAATTCTCTTCCTTAACTGACCTTTCTCCTGACTCTTTCTTTGTCGTTTATCTTTTATTGTTCCTTTAGTGAACTGCTCAAGTTTTCTGCCCTTTTAGATTCAATGTTTTTTTTTTTGTTTGTTTGTTGTCCCCCTTTTCAGTTTTCATGCCTCTTTATTGCTCCTTTTTTTTTTCAGAATGGTGTTCTCATTCTTTCTTTATTTAAAGATCTTCTCAAAACATTTTCCTGGGACAACTGCCCTGACATCTTTTCCTGACCACACTTGTAACACCCATGTAATATTATGAAACCAAAAAAATGTGTTCATTGCTCAAGTTTTCCTGATGTAGCCTGGGATTTGTTTTGTGTTTGTCCACTCTCAGGGACAAATTCTAAATATTATCACTACTTAAACCTAAAAGCTGCTTACTAACAGCTGCTCCCCAAAGGAGAGCTGCATTTTTTTCAATCTCTAAAATATTATATAACATTAATGTCACACAAATTATTATGCTTTGCTACACAGATATAGATACAGCATTATTTTCTGTAAAGAGAACTGTCAATAGATTACTGGTATATATATTTGGTGAGATGTTCCAATCTTGTTATTACACTAAATAATCTGCAATACTAATTAAATATAACTATATTAAATTATTATCAGATTAAGTAAAACATTAGCATAAATATAACTTATGAGAGAGGTGATTGTAAATTTTCAATAGTGGAGATTGGTTATGTTTCCAGTATTTTTAAAGATTTCTATAACGACATCTCTGTTGTGAAGCTGATTTAGTGTACAATTCTGATATGTCAGTATTTTAAAGCCCTGCAGGTGGGAAGCTTGTCTCTTTTCCATGTTATGTAAGAAGGTAAATATCTTCCTAGCAGTTGATGACATTGTTTTATTATCGCAAACTAGGAATATCTTTTCGAGACTAATACCAGAAAATATTGTCAGGAAGGAGGGTATAACATTAACTTCATGACAACAATGTAACTTCAACCCTTAGCTAGTTAAATAAATAGCTCTGCTTAAAACATAACTTCTTAGGATATAAAGATCTTAGGCTGTAACCATTTAAACAAGCAGGTAAAACATAATTACGGATGTTTCAGTTTTGTTAACTTTCCTAAGAGTTTTTTTCTTATTCAGTGATATGAATTATAACATGAGTATTCCAATCGTCATTTTAATTAAACAATTAAGTTTTTCACTGATTTTGGTCAGTAGGAAGAATCTAAAATATGCATTTGACATGAGCAGACAGGGTGTTTCAATGTGTGTTTGCAAAATAAGATGATCTGATAAGAACACACATTTTATTAGGAAAAGTTTGGTTAAGAGTTTGTACTCTATAGTCAGACAAACCTAAAGGGTGTGGATGTCACTCACTTATAAGCTATATAGCACAGTTAACTTACTCTCTGAATCTCAGTTTGCTCATCTATGAACCTGAATACTACTGATACTTAATTAATAGGACTATGGTGAGGATTAAATGGGATCATACATACTGACGCACATAAGAACATGCTCTTCATAAATGCTAACCTCATGATTAGCTGTAATTATGACCTGACTTAGGAGAATTTATGCTTACCTAAATTATAGGAGATTTGGGATGGATTTTCAGCAGGTTACAGATATCAAAGGATAGCGATTTAAGAGACAACTTGGGTTTGGATTGTCTGTAATCTGCATTTGGCAGATTAATTTATCTCTCTGCACCTTGGTTCCTTCTTTTGAAAAGCAGGGATAATAACAGTACCCATTTCTAAGGTTATTTGTGAAGATTAAAAGAATTACTATGTAAAACACTTATTATAGAATGTGGCATGTAAGTTTTCCATAAAAGTTGATTATTTTTATTATTAGTATAAATCATATGCAAACCATACTTGAATCTATATTGCACCAGATTAAAAAAATATATAAAATTAGCATCAAGAAAAGATGATATGACAAAAATTACACTGTATCCATCCTTTTAACTTTCAAACACTTTATTTTGTATAAACTCATAATTCTTTCTAGCATGACATTATGTGTCCATGAAACTACAGAGGGGTTATTATGAGAATCTATATATTGTCATTTAAAACACGTAATTAAATCAGTTTAAACAGCACAGCACAATGATGAATTATTCAAATTACTCAAAGTTAATTGCAGATCTAATTACAAATATTTTGTCTCTGAAAAAGTAATTGACAATCATAATCTACCTTCTTCTACCCAATCTCTGAAATTAAGCAAAATATAAAATCTCCACTTCTTTAAGTAAGGTCTGAAAGACAATTAAAGCAAATGCCATTAACAAAGAGACTTTAGGAAATATTAATTAATAAATAAAAAAAAGAAAGTCATTCGGAGGAACGAGCACACACACACACAAACTCACACACACAATAATGCAAAATAAAATACAAAGTTCATAAATGAATCAACCCACGGCGAGAACCAAAATCTATAAACTCTATTGATGTGAAACTTTCATCTACTAGCAGATAGTTGGAGGAGATTATTATTAATGTGGCATGTTCTCAGCAGCTAAAAACAGTAAGAGCAATTCTCACTGTGGTCTAAGCAAGACCCGAATATCCCACAGAACAAGATGGCTGGTGAAATAAAGACAAATGATGGAGCTGTAGCTCAGCCACATCTGCAAGGACCACTCCTTTTGTACTGTTTTCTCTGTTCTTTTTCGGCAGTTGGTCTTCTGACATAAAGCTTGTCGTTTCCAACTCCCAACATGGCTACTGAAGCTCCAGAAATAACATTGGAAAGCAGCCTAAGCCACTGTCCATTGTAGACTTCCTATTCCCCAGTAAATTTCCCCTCATGTCTCACTGATCAGAAATTGGTCACTCTACCACCTGTAACTATAGGAAGACTCAGAAATTAAGTGCCCAGCAAAATAAAATCAAGTTTTCCTATAGGTTTATATAAATCATGATTTCTCACATGAGGCTTACCACATTGCATCCTCAAACAGAATCAGGTTCTGAAAGCAAGTTAAATGGTGATATGGATATTAATTGAGCAATAACAAGTATCTACAGCAAGTGGTTCAGTCAAAAGCAGCAGAGCATTTTTATTACTATGACATGCTTCATTTTTCTCTTCTACTTTTAATCTCTCCAATTATTAGATTAATCCTAAGAATTGTCCAATGCTTTTAGCAAAAAAATAAAATTCTTTGTTATGGCTAAGTCAATCTAAATATCCAACCAGCATCACTGAAGTAAACGATATGAACTGATTTTGAAGTATGTTCTCCCGATATAGAAATCAATAGTTCTCGGAAAATATTGGAAGGACCTTCTGGCTCTCTCACTTACCCTGGCCATTGGCGCACATATATTTGCTCTTGCCCACATAGAAAAGCAAGAAAAAAACTCATTAAAAATAGAACTAAAATATGATCTAGTAATCCCACTTCTAAGTATATATCTGAAGGAAATGAAATCACTATCTTGAAGAGATATCTGCATCCCCATGTTCATTACAGCATTATTCACAAGAGTCAACACATGGAAATAACCTAAGTGTTCACTGATGGATGAATGGATAAAGACGATGTGATATAGTAAAAAAAAAACAAAAAAAAAAAACACAAAAAGCAAAAAAAAAAAAACACGAGTATTATTCATCTATAAAAAAGAAGGAAACCCTGCCATTTGCAATATGTGTGGACCTTGAGAGCATTAAGCTAAGTGAAATAAGTCAGACAAACAAAGAAACAATATGTGATCTCAACTTATATGTGGAACCTAAAACAGTAAACTTAAGAAACAAAGGGTAAATTGGTGGTTATCTACCAATCGGTGGTTATCTACCAATTGGTGGTTATCTACCAGGGGCTGGTGAGTGAAGAAAATAGAGATATATTGATCAAAGGGTACAAACTTCCAATTATAAGATGAATATTCTGGGGATCTAATGTGTAGTGCGATGACTACAGTTAACAAAACTGTGTTGTACACTTGAAAGTTGCTGAGGAAGTAGATCTTAAATGTTCCCTCTACGTACACACAAAGTGGTAACTATGTGATTTGATGGATGTGTTTATCAACCTTATTGTGGTAATCATTTCACATATATACCTATATCAAATCACCACTTTGTACACCTTACACTTACATAATGTTATATATCAATTACATTTCCATAAATCTGGAAAACAAATCCTCTGTTCTAAAAGTTACTTTGGGATCTATATTTCTAATAGAAAATGGTAATAGAGGGTATAATTTTTAACCAGTATTCTCCGCATAATCAAATTGGAGAAGAAAGAGTAAGTTATGAAAGAGTAAATTTTGTGGCAGTTCTTGACATCACACATATAAATTAAATGGGTTTCATGATCAAATTACAATTATTTTCTAGCTTTCTTGCCAATCATATTAAAACTCCCACGCAGGTATTTATATAGAATAGTTATTCATTGCGAGGAAAATTTTATAACCACATAAACATGTATGTACAGTGAGAGAGTACTCGCTTCATGTTACGGGAAGAATGTGATCTCAATTCAGACGTAGCTTTGAATTTAAATTCTGCCCATGAGAATATCACTTAACTCCTGTGAAACAATTTTCTGTAAAACAAGGGTAATTATGTGAATATTCCACTCATTTGTTGTAAAAATCAAGTAGAATAAAACATGTACTAGTGCTCTGTAAGATGAGACAAGCTCTAAAAATATGTTATGTATTGGATAAAGTATGCGTAGATATACACATGTATCCTTGAAAAATCTGTTCTAGTATTAAAAATAAAATGTACTTGCAATTTGGGTTATTTATGTGTTCACAGAATCAATTTTAAAACACTGATATCTGTCACTTTTTTAGCCTATTCTACAAGAAAGTAAAATAGAAAGGTGGGTGATAAATTCTAAGGTGTTCAGCTATGACAGTTAAATAGTATTCATAAAAACTTGAAACATAGCTTGGGAAAATTTAAAACTGCTTTTGTTTTCTGATTGTTCCTTATGGAGTAAAATGTTATGACATGAAAACACATCTAAAACTGATAAAATAACCTCATCAAGCCTAATTCTCTGCATAATTTCTTCATCTACTAGTCACTCTAAAATTTACTCTTAAAGGTTTATGTATTATTTCTTGAAATTTATAATTGTTCTTACTGAATAATGGCTTAATTTGAGATAATGAATCATTAAATTTATAAAATAGCAGTGCAGTTTACAATAACCAAGATATGGAAGCAACTGAAATGCCCATCAATAGTCGATTGGATAAAGACACTGTGGTACATACATGAGTAGAGATGTCTAACCACTATGCTGTGTACCGGCAACTAATATAAAATAATATTGAATGTCAGCTATATTTGAAAACAAAATAGTCACGGAAATGTAAAGTACAACATAAGAAATAGAGTCAATAATAGTGTAATAACTTTGTGCAGTGTCAGATGGATAATAGATCTACTGGGGTTATCACTTTGTGAGGTATAGAAATGTCAAATCACTATGTTGTTTTGGACACCTGAAACTATAATATTTTCTGTCAATGGAAATTAAAACATAATTTTTTGAAAAATTTTAAAAAATAGCATGTTAGACAGTTGAAAGTAAATGAATAAATGTCTTTCTTTAGCAAACATTACCCGTGTATCTACCATATGTAGGTATCAGCCAGTGAGTCTGAATTCAGATTTAACAAAATTGAATAAGCCTTGGTCCCTGCCCTCAGGAGTTCACATATCCGAGGGACAAATAAGGAAGGAACGAGGGATGACTATATACATGCATATCTTAACCTGAAAACCTGGCTAGAGGTTTCGATCAATCAGGTAAGGTTGACATTGTCAACAGGTGTGCAGCCAAAGCTCATGATGAACCACTGCATTGTTACCTAGTAGTGCAATTTCAGAAGTGACCTAGAAAGTGCCTGCATGCCCTTCCCAGCACTTTATTAAAAAGAAAACAATTCTGTGGAACCATTAATGATGTCCATATATGTAAACATTTTTTACAGGACTAGTGGATTTAATAATTAAGTAAGCTTAATTTGTCAGTGTTACATATTTTTAAAAGGAACATTGAACACCTTACCATATTTTTAATAGTAATACATCAAGTTAACACGAAATACGCACCTTTGCAAAGATTTTGACAATTATTCTCTTATTTTTCCAGGATGTAGTGCCAGAGATTTCCTTGATGAATCATGTTGTACTTTTAATGTGTATAGGATAATTTTAGGAGCTCAATAAACTTATTATCGATGTCACTGTATGAACTACAGTATACAAAAACATATTTGTGACATGCAATAATTCCTCAAACCATTGTCTAATTCTGTTCACATTTAGTTTTATATTATCTAGGGGAATAAAAAGAACAATTCTCATTTATATAGGAAAACTTAGTTTGCAGTTATTGAGTTACTAAAAATACATATGTGCCTCCCACTAAATTTCCTCCTTATGGATGTTTTCAGTTTTATAGAAGTTGTGCTTGTAAATTCAATATAAACCTCTGTATTTATAGTGTTGACATAGTAACACATTTCCATCATTTGCTAAACTTACTTTGTCAGTGACCATATCATAAACTTTTTTGAAATGTATGCTAAAATAATGAAATGATTTGTATGAATAATTAAAAATATTCCATGTCTATGAAAAAAGGACCTACCATTTCAAATCTATGTCAAGGAGAGTTTTACTGAGTAAATTTGAGGAATATACCTGAATATGTCTCCCATGCCCTCTCCTACCAACTCCAATTTTTGCCTCTCCTGTGTCTAACTGATAGACAGGCCAACTGGATGTGATGAGGATTAAGGACAGATGCAGAGAACTTGACTGAGTATCCCTTGCTGAGAATCAGAAAATGTCACATCCTGGAAGATCTTTGCTGGCATAAATCTATGTTAGGGAAAGTTCAGCATCAGAGCTGAGTCGTCAAATGCAAGAAGCAAGTGGAAAGAGTCAGTGCCTGCAGCAGAACCCAGCAGCCAGCAGGCCTCCTGACTGAGAACTGACGATTGTTTTAAAACCACAGAGGATGGTTTATACTGCAACCAAACTGCTGATGCTAGGAAACTGCAACAACATCTTCTGAGCTAGAAGGAGCCAACATTACCGAAGAATAAAAATCAAGCTAAGGTAGCAATAGAATATATGGAGGGAGGTCAGTCTGGAGAAATGCAAAACAGATCCAGTGGGACAGAATTACTCAGGGGGAGAGAAGGCCTATAGAAATTTGAGTATAATACCAAGGAGAATACTGGTGCTAACAACCTTCCCTGGTATATCAATTAACAATAGGTGTGTGAATTGATAAAAGGAGGTCACTGGTCAGGACCAAATGAGCACCTTAGAAGATCAAATGAAAGATACCACTAAGCACAGATAAAAATTTACTTTTTAAAATTGATATAAACCATAATAAAAAGAGGCTTTTAGAACTAATTGTGTCACATGAATATAAAAACAAAGCAATTTATATGGAAAAATAAATACCTAAGTATAGCCAAGAATGAGAAAAGAATGGAATTGCTCCAACAGATATTATAAAATTGTATACACTCACAGAAATAAAATTAATATTGTTTTGCAGAGGGATAAATTTACAGAAATAAATTAGAGAATATAATATATAATAAAAATTTATATATTTTTGATAATTTAATGTATAATATTAGTGATAGTTCAATTGTATATGAGAAGTATCAGTTATTCAATAAAAGGCTGGCATACGAAATACTGGTAATCCATCTTGAGATAAATAAAATTGAATCACTATATAAAATGTATTTAAGATGCATTAAACACTTAAATAAAACAAAACAACCAATAAAAAGCATATTAATTAATTTATTAAATAGTTGACACAGGTGAGTGCACCAAAATGTATACATGTAAAATCTATAAAACTAAAGTATGTGGGTGTTTCTACAGACACAGTTGAATTTTAGTTGCAGTGTAAATACTTTGTGTGTTATTTATTAATGGTTTTATAATTTTAACAACTTGCAAAGTTCTTAATTCTATAGAAACATCATATAGGTAGATGTTTTCAAACTAAATTTAAATGGTCTTTAACTTTATTTTTGCTCTTTTGAATTACTTGTCCTGAAGCATCTTCCTAATTGTGGCATGATTGGCAACTGAGTCTATCTGTACTTTACGAGGTGTGATCAAACAATACAGTGAATGTTTAAATAAAAAAAAAAAAAAAAATATATATATATATATATATATATATATATATATATATTACAGTAAAAGATACATTGTCATTAATCCCCCTCAAAATATTCCCCCTCACTTTGAACACACTTATCCTATTGTTCTTGCCACTTTCTGAAGCAGTTCTGGAAGTCCTCTTTTGTGAGTGTATTTAGTTGCACTGTCCTGGCTGCCTTGATGTCCTGAATCATTTTGACTTTGGGGAACAGCCAAAAGTTGCACGGTGCCATATCTGGTGAATAAGGTGAATGAGGATACACTGTGATGTTTTCATTTGACAGAAATTGCTGTACCAGAAGTGATGTGTGACACTGAGTGTTTTAATGATGGAGGATGATTTATGGCACACTTCAAAACACACCTTCGCTGAACCATAGCTCACACCCGACTGACTGCACCGAACAAGTTGAAACTACTGCCTGCATTGAAGATTCTTGCCTTTCCGCTGGATAGCACTCCCCAGCAGCATTCACCGTATTTTGTGATCACAACGGAAAGGCTCAATTGTCACACATCGCTTCTGGTTTGGCAATTTCTGCCAAATAAAAACATTATGGTGTGTCCTCATCCACATTATTCACTAGATCTGGCACTGAGAGACTTCTGGCTCTTCCCCAAACTCAAAATGACCATGAACGGTAAACGTTTTGAATGGATTCAGGATATTGAGGCAGCCAGGACAACGCAACTAAAGGCATGAAAGAGGACTTCCAGAACTGCTTCACAAAGTGGCAAGCACAATGACATAAGTGTGTTCAAAGCAAGAGAGAGTATTTAGAGGGAGATTAATGGTGATGTGTCCTTATTGTAATATATCTATTTTTAATTTAAACTGTATGTTTTGATCACAACTCATGTCTATTACTGTATGATCACACTGAACATCTATTTTAATCTGTCTATTCCCCAATGAGTCCATACCAGACTGAGGTTCTTGCCCCTTCTTCATATTCCAAAATTCCCTCAGCCTATTTTATTAATATACAATTATATTGTTTATATATCCATTTACACCACTTCAAATCTCATGAGGAAGTTTCATCTTTGCATGCGCACTTCTTAATTCAATTTTGTTGATCCCACTGAACACATACATAGGGAGAAAATCAGTGAAAGATCCTCATCAATTACACACTTACATTCTAAATAGCTTCAAGTATAACCGATTTCTGTGATGACAACTCAAAGAGCTACAGTTCAGTCTTTATTGTCTCCAAACAGGAAAACCAGATTATGGAACTCTCAGCAACTGAGAAAACTAGTGATTTCTTGATTCCTGCCTAAACACAAAAACTCAAGCCCTGGGTGTAAACATTTCTACATTGTGTGTCTTCTTTGTTGACTTCTTTAGAAGACTATCTTGAATATAATGGTTAATCCGGGGTCATCATTAGGGATCCAACATCTGTCTTGCACTGCAGAATATAAATGCCTTCGAGGCCTTTCGAGTTTTGCAGTGTTTTCCTCTTTTTTACCAAAAGCCCTGAATAGTATTTTTAAGCTCCTGTGAATGCTTTCCCTGCAGATGTGCTGGGTCCTGCCACACTGTCACACTGGTGATGTTACTTGATCCTTGCCTGTAACTAACCATTCTTCCTCTTCATTTGCTTCTTTACTCATCCATGGACTTCAAAACCAATTAACTAAGCTGGCAAGAATATGAGAGGATCTTTTGTGAGTATAGTTCATGAGATTTAGCACAGGTTTGTTTTTCATTTTGTGTGTTTTTTTTTTTTTTTTTTACATCTATATTTCATGTACTTCTATGGTTCATGTTTTTGTTTTTTGGGGGGGACTTACTCATCAGCTTCTGATGTTAAACTGTTTAATAGATGAGATGGTAGCCCAATAGAATGTTTGAAGCTAGAGAATTGTTAACTGTGTAAATCTATGACTTGCGTAATTATTTTTGAATGGATAAACCAAGCACATAAAACTCAGAAAAATTTCTCATGACTGAAAGAACTCTGAGCAAAGCTAAAGCAATTATCTCCCTGGCACCTGATCCAAATAAGCTTTCTTTCATAGATAAAAGTTAAATATGTATAACATTTATTTCTTTGGTCAGAACTTTCTGTGGCTTTTCTGTGCCCAGCATGTCGGTTTCTGCTTCAGGCTACCCTGTAGAGAATCACAGCTTGCCTGAAATTGAGCCTACCTTTTTCTTTCAGCTAATTAAGCCTACAGCTTATAGAAATGAGATATTCTCTCACTCTGGAGTATTACTTTTACAAGCTTCTTCTCAGCTCCCCCTCAACATGTATTTTAAACTAAAACTAAACTTCACTAAACATTTTTACTGCCCCTAACAAAATGGGTCCTTCCTTTGCCTTTTTTTCTTTCTTTTTTTTAAATGAAAGTAAACTTGTAGAGGAGCCAGCTATATGGATTGAATTTTATCAGTCCATATTTCTTCTTTGCAAACAGTGGTTAAGGATAATTTGGCTTAAATGTAATAGAGAAATTTAATGAGAAGCTAGCTTTTATTGAAATTCTCAGGTAAATTTTGCTGCCTAGAACTAAATGGACATTGGCCAAAAAAACAGTGTGTGTGTGTGTGTTTCATCAGTAAACATTTTGTGAGGACCTACCATGATGCAATAGAGAATGCAAACATTTTTTTTGATCTAGTACCAATTATGGTCTCCCAAATGTGCCATATTAGTGAGTTAAGTGACATGTTGATTTCCAAATGTAATATTTGGAAAGCTGATTGTTTCTTCTTTGGTTGCTACCCTTTCAATAAAGGAAGACACCAAAAGGAATCCAGCTTCCTCAAGAGGAACCAACATTGTTTTGAATTATTCCGCTTACTGCTTAGATATTTTAGGGTTTAACTCATATACAGGTAACCCACATATAACATGGTTGTTAGGTTCCTTAAAAATGCTGTCTTATGCAAATCTGTGTTATACAAAACAAAGAACTAGTTCAAAAAAGGGAGTTAGGGTCAAAAAATTAAAAACAAAAAACAACAACAACAAAAAACAACTATTATAGTTTTATAATTAAGAGAAATATCTTTAGTAGCAATTTTCATCGAAAGTATAACATATTAATATATATTAAATAATGTTTTCTTCATCATTACTACTAAGCACCATTAACCAAAGGCGTTTTCTTTTTGACAAGCTATCTTCATCCTCTGAACTTAATATTCCATGAACAAAATGAATTTAAAATTGTAATAAATTTTTAAATTCTGTCAAATCTGACATGATATCCATGTTCAAATGAAAAATTTCAAATGAGATATCTTTTGCTCTTAAAAGCTTTTATTATGTTCCATATTATTCGGGGATTTCCCTAATTTCAAGTGAAATATTTTTTGCTCTTAAAAGCTCTTATTGCATTCCATGTTGTTCAGGGATTTTTAATTCTCAAACCATGTTAGAGTGAAACCATGTTCTAGGATGCCATATTGTACGAGGGTTTTCCCCAATCCTCAAACCTTGTTAGAGTGAAACTGTGTTATATGGGGGTCACCTCTACTTCATCATGAGTATAATCACTGTTGTCACAATATCATTTTGTCAGTAAATTTTAACAGAATGTATGTTTGCTTTAAAAATGCTTTTTTTTTGTTTTTCCTCATGAGGAAAGGTAAATTTTTAGTATGGTAACTTTTTGACAACTGTTGATTCCTTACAAGCATCCATTATTCTTTATTTCTATGCAGGTAGGTTCTATTTTCTACATGTTCCCTCTGTAGTTCATGTGCTTTGAGTTAAGCGATCTCACATCACGGGAGTGTAGACTGATAGGTTCCATTCCCTGTCTCTGCTTTGTGGCAAAGGGACTGGTGCAGGTAACCTTGACCTAAGCCACACATCCATGGCATTCTCCTGGACACAAGTCTGGATCTCACATAACCCAACTTAGATCGATGAAATGAGAGAGAAGACTCATCTTCAAGTTTCTGAGAAAGAAGCTTCCTCCCATAAAATAAATATCCTGGAGAGAGACACAGCAGAAGAAACACTTATTCTCTGTCCTCTCTGTTGTAATACCACTTTTTCATGGTATTGATTATTACCTTCCTTGATTTACAGTTATTTGCATTCATGGTTATACTCCCTTACAATACAGTAAGGTCCTTGAGTCTCGGGGCCTTGTCTTGTATATCCACATACCTCTATGTCACTCAGAATTTTTCTCCAATCAACAAAGATAACATATTAAAGTTTCCTGAAGGCAAGGAAACATCTTGTTGACCAGTCTATCCTTGGCATTAAATTGGTCTTCAATATATATCTGTTTAAAGCAGGCTTGAATAAATGAATGGTGAATAGAACAGTGGATGTTTTGCAAGTAGCTTTAGAGAAAAACATGATGTTGGGTTAGTAACACAGCAAGCTGTCAGGAAAGATAGATGGCTTTGCTGGTCATGCTATAAATAGCCATCACGTGCCACTCAGAGCTGGTGGAAGTCTCATTCTGCATGACAGTCATTGATCTTCTACACGACTAAATGCAACCTTTTGTGACACCACTTGAGGAGAAAAGGTTATGTTTCACATTTAAGCTTTGAATAATAAGGTCATGATCAAATTAAATGAATTTCTCTGGTGAATAAATGAAATATATACAAATTAATACAACAAATTACAGACATTATTGCAAAGAAAAGGTGAGCAGGCTGGAGCTAAGTGTAATCCTGGAACCCAATCTTACTGAATGTTTTATTAATGAAGTGAAAAGCCTGCCTCATTAAAAATATCCTAAGTGTGAGTTTTCACCACCTCTTGGATGACCCTAAACTAGAATCTAGACTAGAATACTACAGAATAAATAAATTAAATAATAGATATGTTTCTTAGGTGAACATAAACTTAGAGCATATTCCAGAGGCTAGAAAATTATTCAGAGGAAAATTACATATAGGAATTCTTACGTTTATACCTTTTTTCAGACTTGTAGTAAATCTCATATTTGGTATTTGAAAAATTCAGTTGTATTTTATGTTAGTCTGACAAATATATTCTTGTGGGGTTTGAATTCTAGCTAGGAAGTCTTCCTTTATGAGACAAAGCAACCAATTATGTCCCTCACTTCAACTTCCAGAACTATCAAAGATTGTTCCCTTTGTTCCCCTTTTAATAACCAAATCTTCTATTACAACAACAGTTACATTAGTAAATTAAGTGTATATTTATACATTATTTGACATATTTGAGCAAATAACAATAATCCAAATAGTTTAATTTTTAACCACACAAAATCATCCACTCCTATTTCACACAAACTTGCTAATTTAATTGATTAGCATAACAAATATTTTAAACCCTTAAGTGTGACTGGTCAGGAAAAAGAGTAACTTAATTCCAGATTTCTCAAATGAAAATAACTTAATGCATAGATATTTGCATTTACTAAGGATTTGCCATAACCAAGGAATATGTCATAACATCTACTTAAAACACATTTATTATCAAAACTACGCACTTATTCATTTAACAAATATTTATTAATTTCCTACTTTGTATTAGCCATTGAGGTAGGCAGTTTGACAAATTGGCTGATTTTTGTCAATCCATTTGCTTTTCATGTATATTTGCATTATGGTAACCACATGATCAAACATAATAATTCATGATAACTGCAATGCTTAATAGGTTTAATAACCTGATTTGATATAATAGTAAAGCATTTATAATGATATGATGTGTCACTAATAAATGATAATGGCAATGAATACCTTGATCACTTGAATAATTGGTCCAATTTCATTTGTAAGACCTATGAGTTAAAAATAATTTTATGTTAATTATTCAGTGAAAAACAATTATAACAAATGAAAGGAAATGGAATGTAAACAATCCATTGATGAAAATGAAGAGATGTGGAACGATATTTAAAAATGAATCTGGTTGGCTACATACAGAACAAGGTAAACAGAGCTACTTTCCCAATGCATTTTTTATTTAGAGATTTGCATGTTTTTAGGATGGCCAGCTGACCTTCAAAATATAGGAAGATCTCAGCTTTCAGGGCATGAAATTGATTAATGATTGTCAAGCCACGGAAACGTTCCATCACAGCATAAAATATTAAGAATAGATGACGCTGACATGGACAGCAATCCAACAAGCCTGACAATGAAATGCAAATCTAGCGGAGGTAGTTTCCGATTTTGTAAATAAACTATTAAATGATTAAAATAGCTATCTTAAATTTGCCATGAGTTTAAGGACATAAATAAATCCTGACTGTACATAAGAATTACCTGAGTAGATTAAATAAGTGTGTCTCTATCTTTGCAGCTACGAGTATGGATCTATCTATGGTCCACCTGACTACCTACCTATCTATCCTCTGCCCATAGTGCAGTGCTCTCCACTATTTTCTACCCCACCAACAATGGAAACAAAAAACATAAACTTTGGGGTTAGCAGATTTTAAGAAATATGTATATTAAAAAAATTAATAAATATCTATCTCTATCTATTATCTATCTATCTACTTATCTATCTATCTGTCTATCTATCCATCTGTTTGTTTTAAATCAAAAGACTTGAATTATACCCAGATTGTGGAAGATTTCATAGAATTGAGATTATTTCCTCAACATATTTATATTTAAAAAATTAAATGCGTGGGTGGAATTGTTAAACAACTGTACAAATACATTTCTTCAGAGAGTTGTGGACATCTGAATATAAATGATAGTAAAGAATTATTGTAAATTTTATTAGGTGTGATGTCACTGGGTTATATAAGAAAATAGCCACATTTTTAACTATGCACATTGGAGAATGTAATATGAAATAACGTGGTGTCTAAGGCATGCTTTAAAGTACTTCAGTGAAAGAAAACAAGAAAAGAAGAAGGAGAAAGAAAGGAAGAATAAAGAGAATAGAGGAGTGGAAAGATATGGCAAAATTCTATTTTTTTTATAATCGTTGAACTCAGTAGATGTCTAGGTAAAGATTCATTATACGATTTTTTCTATGTTTGTGACTGAAAATGTTCATAATTAAAAGAAGCAAAAACAAAAATGTTTCTGGAAAACAACTGAAGATTCTGGCATCTTCCCTGTCAAGATTTAATTTCTAATTATTGTCTGAGCCCAGAAGCCTGTATTTTAAAAACACTCCAAGTACTTTTAATGTAGGTAGTCAGCAGATGACACTTTGAAAAACACTAGAGAATTTGATTTGCTCTGCAAAAAAATTATCCAGGGTAAAGCATTAAAACCTGCTAAATTATTTCAGCTGATATTTTATTAAAAGCACCCCTTTCATGGCCAGGTAGAGACTGGGTGGGAGTTCTCCCTGGTCAATCAGGATCCAGTACTTCCTTGTTGAGCAGTAAGGTGACACTTCTGTTTAACATAGTATTTTGCAAACAGTTGGCAATCAATTAATGCTTGCTTGCTGAGAAAAACTCTTGATACACAGGTGATAAGTCTAAAACCTTACTTCCTGAAATAGAACATTATAAAAAGACGGAGATGTTTAATTTAGCACTGGCTAGAGATTACAATGATAACTTTTTTCCTCTTCTACTGGATGCATTTCTATCTTCGAACCCCAAACGGTGTATGCCACTGAAGGTTCAGCCCGTGATCTCCGCTAGACTCACTAGACAGCAATCATTGTAGTAATTAAGAGCATGCACTGTGCAATCAGACTGCCTGGATTTAAATCCTGAGTCTACCATTGACTGAGTGTTCTTGGGCAAATCACTTGACTCATCTCTGTGACTCAGACCCCTTTTCTGCAAAACAGAAGTAAAGATACCTACCTATATTGCCTTGCTGAGGGGATTAGACCATTTATATGCTTACAGTGCTTAAGGTTATGCCTGACCCATAGTAATCAAGCTGTGATATTGTCATTGTTTTTATCATTCCTCATGGTCTTAACACTCAAATGTCCATCTCTAATATTGTGTTCATTCATTCCTCTTGAGTAGAGAAAAATGTTACCTTGGTTGTCCCATGTTGGTTGGCCTATATTAAAAATGGTACCCTTCTGATACTCAAACTAGACCACATTTTTGAAAAGATTTACATTTGTTCAGTAAACTAAGAAAACCCGTTAACTCTTTTAATGCATTTCAAAGTTTGTCCACTATATTCAAAATATCTTCATGTATTCTATATTGTATATGCCAGGTCTTTTTTTCATTTTCTATTTTACAAATCCCCAAGCATATTTTCATGTAGATAATAATTACCCGAAAATGTCATTCTTCCATTCTTTATATATTTCTTGCACTGGTACCTTCATTTCCCCCTCTCATTACTGACACTAAGCCCCCAGTACAAACTATTACTTCAAAGATGACATGTATTATAGCCTTCTCAGTGCTGTGAATTTATATATATATATATATATATATATATATATATATATATATATATATATATATTCAATCAATATTCATTCTCTCTATATCTATCTATCTATCTATCTATCTATCTATCTATCTATCTATAATGTTTTATGTCACTTATCTATGTAATTGTAAATATCTATCTTGAGATGGCCTATACAGGTATACAGGTATATACAGGTTAATAATTTGAGAAAAACATGGAATATAACGTCATTAATTCCTCAGTGAGGTGCAATCACATACTTGTACCAACAATTAGCTACTTCTCCCTTATTTAATAGTGAACATGGCCTCATATCACAAGCAATTAAGTACTTAATAGTGCACTTAGTAGCAAGACCAAATGTAAGCCAGAAAAATGTTTCCTTCTTTTTAAATTATTATTAAAATCCCAAGTCAGTGTGGGATTATTTATCTATCATATTATTTTAAGGCTCTTACATCCATTGCATTAATAGCTGTGATTAGTCATCTGCTTTCTTAAGGCCATGCAGCATATGCATTATCTCTGATTTTTCTCCTCTCAACACCTGAAAACTACAGATAGTCTTTTGTTTCAACACTTTTATGTTTTCAATGGATTTTTTAAAGTTTCTGTTTATTTTCAATAAATATACTAGAAGCATATCAAGAAATGAGTGGTACTCATAAATCGTCTATATTTAGTAAGGTTGTGCATTGTTTTACATTCTGCCTAATCCTATTTACTATGCTTAGTTTGATATAATTTCAATTTTGAATTCCTCATTTGCCCAAAGTCTAATAGTCAATATAAATTTGAATGTATGCCCCCAAATCAACCATCTTTCCGCCCTTCCCTCTCAAGTTGTCACATTTATAGCTGAGAGGGTTGTTAGAGGCCGTTTCAAATGCCACGTATTAATAGTTAGACATTTGACATTTGACACCAAAAGAAGTTTGGAGACATTGTCAGCATTACTAGGTGGTAGTAAGATGGGCTGATGACTCAGATTTCCCAACTTGTAGGCTGGTATTCCATATATACCTCTTTATTCCCCATGTGGATGCAATAGCTGAGAAAGGGTACATATGAACAAAACTGCTATAGGCATTCTTACTGTTTTCAACACTCTGCTCTTCCTAAATTGCAACCTAGTATTCCCAGTCTAGTGTTCTTTTTCTCAAGTTGAAAGAACATACGCAGGAAGTGTTACAGAAGACAACTCTTTGCATTGACCTCTAACTTACTCATTTCCTCAACATCCCTGTGGACTGAAAAGGAACTTACAACAACTTTTTGGAACTTGTCCTCTAGCTATAATAGTATCATGTCATATCTTATTCCCAACCCCCACAAATATTCAAATTTTCAAGTTTAATCAAAGAAATATCTCTACAATATTAAATGGATGTTCTAACAAACATAAAAAAGAAGCAATAACAGGAAATATTGTTATCTTTTACAATATGATGTGAGAAAAGAACTAAAAAAGTAGAGGAGCAATTTTCATGTTGCCTTTGGATAAATTAGTTCTTAAAGTTGAGCCTTGAGTTTGGCTCTCAAGTTTTGGCAGCTACACCAAAAGTTGATTTCCATTGACAGAGTCAGAATACAACACCAGAAGAATTTTCAGATTTAAACATCTAGGATGTCATTTTGAAATGTCACATGGCAATAGTTCATTTAAAGAACAACAAACAGAATGAAATGTTAAAGGAATATTTCACTTTTCATCATTGTTTACTTATATTCTGATGGATATGTCAGACCTGAATGCCTAAAATCAAAAATGCGGATGAGAAACACAAAATAAAGCTTTATAGATTTGTGGGTTAGAAAAATCTTTGTATCATATGTATTTTATCCTACTGTTATATTTTAAACATAGTACTCCTACAACTTGAAATGAAAAGAAAAATGATATTTGAGTGGAAAAAACAAGAAAAAAACGTCGAAATGATTTATTTTATTTATACTTTTCTTAATACTAAATCTTTGAAATATATATTTTATTTCAAAAAAGAGCATGTATGAAAACAAATCAATTTCTATAAGGTATATATTTGAATAAAAGTGAAAGAGTATAATCTACATTAATTCATTTTTTTAAAAAATGTGTCTGCAACAGTATGCAGTGAACAATACTATTGTCCCAATTAATTAGCTATGAGATCTGAACATTACTTGTTCCCTTGGTGGGAATGTAAATTGGTACAGCTACTATAAAAACGGTATGACTATTCCCCCCAAAATTAAAAATAGAACTACCGTATGATCCACTAATCCCACTATGGGTATATATGCAAAAGAAATGAAATCACTATCTTGAAGAGACATCTGCACCCCTATGTTCATTGCATTATATTATTCAGTCATTATAAAAGGAAATCCTGCCATTTGTGGCAACCTAGATGAAACTTGAGGGCACTGTGCTAATTGAAATGCGTCAGAAAGAGAAAGACACAGCATGATTTCACTTATATGTGCAATCTGAAAACAAAACAAACTCACAAAAGCAGAGAACAGATTCATCGTTACCAAGGGTGGAGGCTGGGAGTGAGGGAAATGGGTGAAAGTAGTCAAAGGGTACAAAACACCCAGAATAAGTTCTGGGGATATGATGTACAGCATAGTGACTATAGTTAACAATTGCATATTTGAAAGTAGTTACTAAGAGCAGATTTTAAAAGTTTTCACACACACACAAAAATTGAAATTATGTGAGGGGACAGTTGGGTCAACTAGCCTTATTGTGGCAATCATCACACTACATTACATATATCTATATTATATATATATATATATTACATAATATACATATAATGAAGTGTAATAATTATATATATGTATCTATATATATATATAAAATCACTATGTTGTATACCTTAAACTTACACAATGTTATGTCAATTATATCTCAATAAATCTAGTATGAAAAAGAAAAAGAAAAAGAAACCTGAATAAAACATAAGAACTGCTAAAAATAAAATCTCATTTAATTTAAAATGCACATTCTTAAGGGTGTTTTGCACTGGGAAGTTTGCAATTAATATCCACGTTACTTCTCAAGTTTGTCAGCTTTCCTGTAAGAGCAACACATTCTCCTTGACTGGGAGACACAAGAACTTCAGTTACATACAACTTCTTTTACATACAATTTCCCCTTCAAGGGTAAAGCAATCAGGCTCCAAAATATTTCATCACATGGTGAATCATCATTAAACATTTTGCTGACTCTCAAATGTCATCTATATCCTCTTGTATGATAAAGAATGTCATTTAATAGCACAGGGAAAAAGAACAGAGTGATTTTAGAAAAATTTCCTCTCTATATGTTATGAGTTTTCTTATTTCCCTCCCATCCCATTTTCTCCCAGCAACTACCATATGAATGATCCCGTCCTCATCTAAATGCCTCAAACACAATTGCAGGTTTATATAGTTAAGCAATTTTTTTTCTACAATGAAAAAGTTACTTTCTCAATAGTCTACAACAATAATCAACCCAGCAAATTCTAACAGGCTCAAATATGCAGGCATATTAAATAATTAGGATAAATGAGCATCCCAAGAAATATACATCATTGTAGTAACAAATATTGTAAAGAACCAAAAAATCAAACTTACTGAGAAAAATCTCCCCCCACGTCAATAGTGCACTCACTTTTGAGGACCTTTTGATGATGCAGGTGCATTTTATTAAAATAGTAAGCTCTCTGGGAAGGATAAGGAAAGTAGAGGTCTGTGTTTTTTTCCTGACCAAGTGCTATCATCTACCAGAAAAGAAAGGAGAGGTCTAAAACAATTCATGAAACCTGAAAACCTTTCAGTGCTTTCTGGTCTGGAGTTGTGTGTTAAGCATCTAGAAAGTGAAACAAAGGCTTAATTATTGCATAGGTGAGACAGCAGCTTTTTTGCAATTTTGCCGATGGCCAGCTTTGATATTCTCTCTCTGCACTCAACAGTTTGATAGCTACTACTCACAAGTGGCTATTCAGGATTTGAAATGTTCCTGGGGGCTAAATTTAATTAGTTAAACTTTATATTAAAGAAATGAAAGCAGAATAAAATGTTTTTCTGTTAAATAGACTATTGTTTTTGTAAAAGTTCATTTCATGTCAACTGTCACATTACATAAGTTATCATTATTTTGTACATATGTACCTTTTACCCTTTTTATAAACATAGCTTCTAGAAAATTTAAAATTTAGCTTACAGGAGTCTGAAATTGGACAAGGCTGTTCTACTAATAGACTACTTATAAAAATCATGTTCTATTTCTTATGATCAAAATATTTTCCTTAAAGTTTAATTAGATTTTAAAAACACACGTGATTTATTCTTATAAAAAGTAAAATATATAAAAACACATTAAAAAAAAAAGTGGTCTCCCAAGATTAGCAATTTTATCTGCCAAAATATGTAAACAATTTCCCCCCCTGTACTGTAAGAGGATGTGAAAAATATGGAGGTATGTATTTATGAGGATTGTCTAGATATCTAAATAGGAGTTAACTTAATGAAGAATAAAACTTTTAATAAAACAAATGCTCAAGGCAATTTGTTGAAATATTGGTAAACTAAAAATCCCATTATAAAATGTTCTTTTAAGAGCCAGTCAGTTCCTTCCACAAAAATACTTACTATCTATAATTTGGAATTGCACTGAATCTTACTGTCAATTTATCTTCATAAAAGCATGCTTAATCTCCGATATTTAATTCTTAAGCAAAGGCATAACTCATTTGCCAAAAGATTTCAGAATACATGTCTTTACCCTATGAAGAAGCACAGAAGTATTGTTTTTCCAAAATATAATGTATCAATATTTTGAAAGAGAGGTTAATGGTATATACATGTATATTTCCAGAGTCCCCTTGGGGACTGTTTGATTTAGGTAGAATCTACATTTTACCAAACACAAAAGATGATTCTCTTCTATGGTAGAACTCAATGATATTTTAGAAATACTATGTTAAGAAAATACTCATGTGTAATTTTCCCTCTTTTACTGATATATTCTCCCTTTATTATTCCTTTATGAAATATAAAGCATGAATTGAGGTGTAGTGTATTGAATAAGGAAAATTAGATCCACTAATAATTTATGGATGAATTTGAGCAAGCGACTTCATTTTCCTTATCATTACAAAAGAGATAATAATCACATCAACCACATCTTATTTTAAGATCCACAACATCAAAAAGTGAAAGCCCTTTTTAAAGTATGTAGAGCTTTCAATGACTAATCGGAGTCTTTATATTTGCAAACTTTTGTTATCTCTCCCCCTACCTGTTTCACTCAGATCACATTTGTTGATCACTGTGTACATGACTGACCTTGTTAAATCAAGGGATATAAGATATCATCACAACCCTAAAACAAAACAAACAAACAAAAAAACTATAAAATCAATAGAAAAGATAGAATGTGTGAGAAGTGCCAGAACAAAAGTTCAAAACTTCTTACCATAATCCACAAAACAGACTAGTCAGAATAATTCCTAACATAAATCCAACATCATTTCAAGCCACTTGCCCCTTAGCTCATTATTCCTCAGACACACTGTCCTCTCATCTCTGCTCCTCAAATACCTTCTTTCCAGCCTCTCCAAGGTCAGCCATTGGACCTACCAGCTCATTATTTTTCCTTCCAGGTTGCATATTGGTCTCTCCTTAAAAAAGCCTTGGCTGATCATTCCTTCAAAATGGACTATTGGCTATCTCATGAATAGGTCTAGTTCCTTCAAAATACTATTTGATATTTGTAATTATTTATTTAATATTTACTCCCCCTATGATCAGAGATCCATAATTATTTTCACCTTCTCCCTTCAAAGGATGGAGTCTATTTATCTGTCCATTTATTCTGTCCTTTGGGCTGGCTATGTGAGTAGGCCACAGACCACCTAGTCTAGCTGGCTTTTACTGAATGCAGTCCCAAGAGCAAGCCCAGTTTTGACCAAGAGAATATTGCCCATTCAACCAACAGAATTGTGGAAAAGAAAACGGTTATGACCTTATACCTCTAAGTTCTGTGTGGTATGTTTGTAGGTAGTTAACCATATGCCCTCAATAGATTAAACTTCTATGAGCACAGAGACTGTTTCATTGGTTATCACAGTGTCTGCAGAGCCAAGAACTATGCTGAGCATAATGGGCATTTGACAAATGTCTGCTAGGAAAGTTATCAGGGACACTTCACAAAGGATCTAAGACTGGATATGTAATGCTCATGAGGTGAAACACTCTTTAGTAAACATCTATTCCCATGATTGTTTTCCCCCAATTAGTCTTAACAAATCACTTTTGATAGCTGCTAATTTTGTCAGGACAAATTCAAACTCCTTAGCAGAGCAAAAATGATACTTCAGAAACTGCCATCTGTATTCTGTTCCAAGTTTTTATTCAGAAATGCCACCACTTTTATCCTATAGTCTTTTCATACCAGATTATGTATCATTTCCAGACATACTGTGAGCTTTGGGGTTGATGTACTTCTCCTAACAGTATTTCATCTCTCTAGAGTACCCTTTCTACTGTCATCCACCTAAGATAACGCTACTCGGCATTCAAAGCCTATTACTATTTTCATCCCTCATGAGATGCATTTACTAAGCCAAGAGAGTCATCCATGCCCTCATACAGTTCTAGCACGTGCGTATCTCTTAACCACGGCCTTATACTTCATACTTAATACTTCATACTTTTCTCTCTGTTGAGATTACATGTTCATTGAGGGTAGACGTCATGCCTCATGTCTTCCCTGACCTTGGCAGATAGATATTTACTACAAACAGTTGTGAAGTGAACAAATAATGCATAGACACATCTATTGGGAAGAGGAATCTAAGATTCACATTGTCTTGTGTGGGCCTGTAACTTTACACTTTTTGTGTATAGTTAAATTACCCCACAAAATAATCCTGAAAAATTTCTATGATATTTTCCTAACTCAAAATTTAAAAATCTCTAAACCCCTGCTATTCCTCATCCTTTTCTCCTACCCTTTAAGATGGACATAATAACAGTCTATTTCCAGATACCCTGAAAACAGAAAACCATGTCAGAAATGAGAAAATGCTAATGGATCATAATAAGAGAGAAGATCACTTTATAAACCTCATTACTAGAAAAGATAAGACTGTAATTCTTTAAGTCAGTAACTAAAGACAGTGAATGGGCTGGAGTCCATCCCGCTGTTACTGAGCAGGTTATAGGAGAATCTGTTCTAATGGACAGAGACCGTGTCTGTTTTTAATCCTGATTATGGCGCCATGCAACAAGCAAGCTTAATAAATGCTTAATGATGATAAGATACCATCTATTGCATTTGAAGCCATTTGACTTTAAAATAAAAATCTAAATTTGTTTTAGAAGCTAACTGTAAACCCACCTTTGCCTAAGCAAATAATAGCCAAAAGGAAGAAATACTTTTTTCAATATCTTTAAAGGTCTACACCTTGTTTCATAACACCAGATTAAATGGTTGGAAAATATTCTGTTGTGTAGGAAAACCTGGAAGGTTGTAACAAATGATGGACAGGTTCTGATTCTTAGGCATTGCCTACAGCTAGAGACTTGCATATTTTTACTGTAATGATGGTATTGATTGTTAAGTCAACAGAAAGCTATCACAAGGGATTGCAAATTTCTATACCAATACTCTGTTCTGTAACATTAAAATGTCATTACTGAATCACCAACTTTTCTCCTGCTGTAATATTATTCTCTGTTGATTGCCTGCCTGAGCTGAAATTTGAAACTGTCACCCTCAGACTTGCAAAAGTGATTCAACTTCACTTATAAGGAAAGTGAAATTAAATATTCATTCATGGGCTGCATTTCAAGTTCAAATGTCTGAAACTCCTTAAGGCAAAATGCATTTAAGTTGAAACACAGTTTTTCTGCATTTTCATGCAGCAAAAATTCAGAATGGGTATCATGGGTGGACAAATCCTAAAATAATAATTTATTTTGAACTTTACATGGGAGGAGAGTTGGGCTTTCCTTCTTCCTTCTGCAATCCCTCTACTGTTTCTGACCGACCCCATTTATCTCCTTTGTCAGGAAACCTGAATGTGTGGGTTTGAGGGGGTTGCTTAGTGCTTGATAATTCTTTGGTATGTGGCATGTTCTAGCATTACTCAAGATGTAAAGCACCTAAGTATTCGATGAAAGCATAATGGTTTCTATGCCATGGAGACACAGAATTACATAGTGGTAAGTGTGCAGACTAAATGGGTTCAACCTGGCTCTATTTTGTGTTGCTTATGATAGCTGTTTAACTTCTATGCCTCAATCTGCCTATTTGATATACAGCATTTAAAATGGTGCTTGAGACATGGTACCTTCTAAATAAATGTTGTTCTAAATGAGTGTTACCCCGATCATTTTGACCCTTTAATAATGATAACTTGCATTTCAAAAAAGACTGGTATTTTAGCAACTCTTCACACATAATCTCATTTCATAATTAAAACAAGCACATAATGTAGTCACAAAGACTAAAAATAGCATACATATTTGTGGGGGATAGTGTACACGGGCTGTTCAACATCCATTTTACCTCCTTATGTACCTTTCTATATTACAGAAGCTGGAAAGGGAAAACTACATTTCCCAGATGCCTTTGCAACCATGATCAGGATTAAATTTAGGTTTTCATCAATCAGATGTACTTTCATTAGATTTATATTTAGAATTGAGTTAAGTAAAGACCAGGCAAAGTGCCATGAATCAATTTTGCTGGTATGGATTCTAACCACAGGTCTCTCTGTTAGCAGCTTTGTGATTCAATGGCTCCTCACCAAGGCAGCGGGAGCTGTCCCAATTCTGGACAAGGCACCGGGCTCTGGGGGCTGGGACTCATTACAGCAAGCTGAGCCTAGAGCCTGCCCCTCCTGTTCATCCATTGAATTTGTAGGCCACCTTTCTGTTTAAATAAATTATAGGAGTTTTGTTTGCAAATGAACCTTAACCTATTTAGCATTGAAGCAATTCTTGTCTCTGCTTCTTTAAGGTGTGACCTTGGGCAAATTACCACAGTGATTTTTACTGTAATTTAGTCATCATAAAATGGGATTAATAATGCCTAACTTGAATTGTTGAGAAATAAAGACTAGATGTATAAAACACCTAGTAAAAGATCAAAAAGGGAGTATCATAGGGGAAAAAATGAGGCTCAATGTGTTAGTTGGCTGATGTAAGTACACAAGGCTATTTTGTGATAGATTTGGGACAATAATAGTCATCTTTGGCAGACTAAGCAAGTGCCCTTTCCATTATACTATGCTGCTTTACGGATGGTGTAAATATGCTCTGTTTCTAGGAACATGATATTTGATGAGATGGTTTGCTTTTGACAGTACTTGGAATGTCTATACGACTATGAGTTTTCACATAGCAGTGACAAATGACTAGCTACATCCTTATATCTTTGACCTGATACAGATGGGTTAATGTTTAGTTGGTTGGTTAGTTTGCCACAAACTATGAAGATATAGACCAGTGGATCACAACTCTGATTAAATATTAGAGTCACCTCGGAAGATTTCAAAGATTACTGACCCATTTGAATAAGAATTTCTAAGAGATACCTAGATAGCATTTTTTTTTTAAGTCCCCAGGTTATTTTAAAACAGAGCCATGAACCTTTATTACAGAGTGAGAATCTACTGTCATTTGAGAGTAGGCATATTTGGAAAGAGATTATTTACTCTCCTTTCTGAAAATGAAGGCCATCATTCTCAAAAAGAAAGGTTTTGCATCATAGAGCATTAAAGAATCTTTAGAGCACACCAGATCTCACCTCTCACTTTCAGGAAACCAAATAGCTTAGCTGACACCATCCTGGCCTTTCATCCACATGCTCAAAGGAAAAATAAATATACCTGCAGGCTGGGGACCTGGATGCCCTATGTTTCAAATACTGACTTGCATGCCTGTCAAAAGCATATTAGCTATCTCTCTTTTTCATGGGTCTTTCTCTAACAAAACAGTTTATTAAAAACTGTACTGGGAACATAACAGACATTGAATTCTTTGCTTTTGTGTTGCTCACTGCTAATCATAACATGGAAGAGTGGACATATTTGAAATACAGATGTCAAGTACAAATAACACCAAGAACTCTGTAGTCAATTAATCAACACTTCAAAACTCTGTGACCTTTATTAGACAAGGAATCTTGACACCTCTGGATATTCGCGAAAAGCCTATGCCAAATACTGTTACTCAGTACCATCCATCATATGATCCTAATGGGTTATTGTCTTTTTCATTCCCACTATCTTACACAGTATGACAAGACTCAGTAATAGAGATAGTGATATTCATTCCATTTTATGAAAACATGTTTATGTTTGCAATAAAGAAAATAGAAGCCACTTTCTTTTGAGAAACTCTTGGCGGGGTGGGGAGTAATATAGTGTAACTGCTATTTGGAAAAAGACAGACCTTGGTTCAAATCCCAGACCGTTTATTTATTACCAATATAAACTTCTCTCAATTTACAGGTAAATTGCGATGACGAGGTAGACATCTCAGAATTGTGGAAGGATAGAATGAGATGATGAACATAATGGGTTTTGACTCCTGCTTAGCATATACATATTTAGAAACACACCTGTTGAAAAAGATTGCTGCATCATATTAGGTATAAAATAGGTGGAGTTGTATTGTAGTAGACAAAAAGAAGCCAATAGAGTCTCAATCTAGATTATACACAGAGGTTGCAAAAATAAAATGTATACACATTTTTAAAAAGGGAAAAAAACTGTATTAAAATTGTAATACTCAATATATACTGATAACAAAAGATGAATACAAGTCATGTGTATACATTTTTTGGCACCCCCAGTGTATACACTATGACTGAACTCCAAGTTCTCCTCAGCTTGAGTAAACTTTAGATTTATTCCAAACTTTGGATTTATTCCAGACACTAGACCCCTGAAATGCCTTTTCGTAGAGCATTTACCTAAAAAAAAAAAAAAAAAAAAAAAATGAAACTGTGAATTCTTTCTTTGCCTCTATGTAATGTTTGTGAATCTTCTTCCAGCTTATTGCCAATTTTACAAGCCAATAAGGGTCTCTCTCAAGGACCTGGAAACCATCACTTTGAAATGTAAATATTGAAGTAGCTATCCTTTCTAATCCCAGACTTCCTGGGAGTTTAGGAGCCTAACTTCTTAGATGGGCAGTGACTAGTAAACACAGATGGCTGAATCAAAGAAAAAAAAAAAATACAAAGTCTGGAGTAACTAATGAGCTTGACACATCTTACAGACTGATGAAACCTCTCCTTACAATGTCCTTCAGTACTCTTCTGTTAGCTCACCTCAATAGGTTTAAAAAAAAAAAAAAGTTTCACCTTTTGTATTGGTAGTTGAGTCTCTCTCCTCTGTTGCAACAGTATTGAATAAAGTCTTCTTTGCTTAATTAATTTTGGCCAGTGCAGATTTTGCTTAGATAATTCACACAGTCCCTAGTGACATCCACCTGGAATTTACATTTTACACGGAGATTTGCAAAGAAAAATACAACTTAGCTGGATACGTACAAGATTTTTCTATGAAAACAAACATGGGTATGTTATGGACCAAAATTCAATTTTCATATGTACATATTAGGTCAATAAATTATAAATGCATTTTCAAATAAAAACTGATAAATTAGGTCTGTACTTGCAGGCTCCCTACTCTGTTTTTTTTTTATATCACTTTTTTCTCCCTGAGCAAATTTCAGCAGACAATTTTAAATAGTTCTGTCTAAAGGTATATTTCAGGTTGGTAAGTGGTAAAGCCACACCCAATAGCCACAATGAATTGAGTTATTTGCATACGTCATTATTTCTATATCTTAATAAAAACTTTTTTTAATAAAACAATTGAGTGTTTTGCATTTTTAATGTGACATATTTTTAAAATAAAGGCATTTGATGCTGCTCAGGGATTTAATAATTTTTGTTTTGTTTTCTACTCATAAAGCAGCCAAGTCTTGAATTGTATATTTTGATTGAAAAAACATATTAATAACATTTTTGCAGTAATCCTCTACTTAGAGAGTACCTGTGTTTGAATTTTCAAGGTAATAAACTATAAGCAAAACTAGAGGTTTTAGATGACCCTTGAAATTTCTCATTGAAGTATGGTTAAATTTTTGATAGTTATAAACAAATAGGTAAAGTTTGGAAACCAAGACATCTGTTGTGGCAATGCTTCCTTTGCTCATTAAAGGAAACCACTCTTTCCATAATCATATAAAATAAATGGTGTCAATGAGGCCTGAGATTGTGATGATCATTGAATGTTCCAGTGCTCCTCAGGATTAATATTCAGAAAGAATCTGATATTAAATCTGCCACATTAAGATTCCCAAGTATTTAAGAAGCACACCATCACCATAAATTTGAGTATTTTATTGAATGTGAAAATTCTGTATTAGCTTTGCAATGTAGTTGTTTTTTCATTGTATATGTATATACAATGTGTATATATATATATACATATATATGTGTGTATATATATATATATATATATATATATATATATATATGATGCAGAAATCTATTTAATTTCATTGACTCAAAATCCTTATAAATTTGAACTGAAATTTTTATCCCTCCATTGACTAGCTGCATGCCCCAAGGCATATCATTTAACATCCTTGAGTCTTAACTGCCTCATCTCTAAAATGCAAGTAAGATCACACATGCCTCCTAAGGTTGTTATGAAAATTAAATGAGATAATAATACAAACAGTTTACACAGTGTTTGGTATGTTGTAAGTGCTCAATAAATGATGATGATGATGGGGGGTGGGAGTGGTATAGATTGGTCAGGTCATCATAACTGATGTGTTTTATTCATGGTTGATAACTTTTTTTTAATCCACACCATTTTGAAGAGAAATGAAGAAACAGGTAGGTTTACCATGAAGTCAATATAGCTTAACTTTTAGGGAGTCTAACTTGCACAGGTCTCTTCCTAATTAATATGTACTTTCTTAAGCAATGTCCTCATTCATAATTTTATGTTATTTTCTTAAAGAGGATCCCACAATTTTTATAATATTTAGGCTTGGATCAGCCCCTGACTACTTTTCTAATTAACTTCTGAAAAAAGCATATAAAACAATTGAATTTATCCAACAAATAGGTATGTATGGATATGTTAAAAATCATATGTATATAATAAGCATGCTTAATATAAAAAGTGATCAATCATTAATAAATGGATGTATTAATTATATATAAAGACTTGTGTTCATAAAATATACGTGGCTTTTAAACATTTTTTTTTGAAGTTCCTTTGATTGAGAAATTGGAATGAACATAATACTAAGTGAGACTAGGTTCTGAGAGTTTTTAGGATGTATTTCAAAGGATAGGGATGAAAGTGTTTCTCAATCTCTGTAGTCCTGGCTGGACCTCCTGTATATTTACAGATGCTTTACATCAAGGCTTTGTTGTGTAAGCCTATCCTCATCAATTTGTAGGCTTGCCTGTATTAATTTGAGAAGTTTTAGAGAGAACATACACACACAAACACACACACATGGTCTTTAGATTTACAAAAAATAACAAATACCATTTCATATTGGGTATTGTTTCTGTGATGAGAAATCCCCTGAAATTTAAACTGTACAGCTATTAAGTCTAGCACAAAGACACATTCTTACATATACTATGAAAATAAATAAATCTATGTCTGTTTGCTTATAAAAAGCAGACGTTCTTCTCTGTCACCTAGAACATTTTATATGCCAGGGTGAATAAAATGACCTTTTCTTTGCATTTTAGCAATATTTTAATCAACAGCAAATGAAGACTTTTTACGAATCATCAGCCATAGTTCATGAAATCTTCTTTAAAAATGATAATCTAGTTTTAAAACGTAAAGATCATGGCTTTGTTACACATCCAGCTATTTGACTGTTTTTCTCTATATTTCTTTTAAACCACTTCTCTCTAAACACTGCCACCTTTTACATAATTTCATCCATCCACTAGCAGTGCTTTTTATGCCCTTGTTCTCTATTGAAGACAAAAGAAGAAGAAAAGTACAGGCCCATCAATCAAAAACAACACAGTCAGCACCAAGTCCAATAATGAAAACCATGATTTCATAAATCATCTTCCACAGGTTGGGGTCATCTTTAAAGAAAATAGTCTTATCAGGTATAGCTGAATATTCTCATGGTCTTTCATTCTTCAGTTTTTAATGAAAACAGTAGAATGGCTGACAGATAAAAAATGTGTAACCTTCCTTAAATTAAAAAAAAAAAAAAGCGCAAACTACGTCCTTCAAATAATTTGAAGTTGGAATATTTTTCCCTCTAAAGATCCAGCCTTTTCTTTTACTTTTTCTTTTTCTTTTCTTTTCTTTTCTTTCTTTCTTTCTTTCTTTTTTTTTTTTTTTTTAACTTTTGGCAATGAAATAACTCTTTTCTCTTTTCAGATATGTGTGTTTAATTCAATTAAAAGGAGATTAAATTTAAGAACCCTGTTTCAAAAAGCTATTTCCTAGCAGTGACAAGCAGTAACTGCAAAAGGAGATTTGACATGGCACTTTTGTTTTAACTGAATCAACAACTCTTGGGTAAATTCTCTGTTACCCCAGGGCCCATATCCACACATTAGGGAATAAAACAAGCAGCTGGAAATCACTAGGTGAGTTCAGTTAATTGGAGATATAGCTCTTTAAAAATATGGACTATGTATTTGCAAACCTGGTTAAATAGGTCTGGATAAAATACAGTTTGATTAGGCATACAAAGTACTGTATACTTAATCAAAGTTCTCAAATTTATTTTGCTAAGATCCTGCTGCCTGGCATATCCCAAGTCCCTAATGTGATTCAATAAAATCTATTCTTTGGACTTGAATTAGTTCAAAGATCTATAGGCCTGGTTTGTCTAATATAAAATTAATTTAATAGTGAGATTGAGACATGGTGTGGGGACACGTCTTTATATGTAGAGAGAGAATGGCATGTGCCTAAAGAATAAATCGTTTGAGTTTAAAAATTAATGAATGGGGAAATGAAGTAGATACAGACAGAAGTGAGATGCAAAACAAGTTGCTGAGTATAGGAAGGAAATGCCTTAGGAAACATTTATATTCAAATGTTTAAAGTATATTATATAAAATTCAGAAATTCAGTGCAGAAAGTATTCATTCTTCAGGTGTGCTTTTGTGGCTGACATGAGAAAGCCAGGTGATTTAGCAAGTTTCCATGGTCTTATTTAGTACGCATTCTGGAAATCTCTATTCAAAAAAACGTTGCTATTTACAAGAATTTTGAATTCTTACCAATTTCCTCCCTGCTACATAATGTAAAAGCAACGAATGGCTACACTGCATCGTTCATATTTTAAACTACATGTGATTATCTGGTCCACTGATCTACTGTAGTGTATTTCTGAAATGAATTGAAGATAAACCCATAATAGTCTATTTCATACAGACATTTGTCTCAGTTTAAATTCAGGACCCAAATATCTACTTATTTCTATTCTATGTACAGTGTTTTCATCATCATAAAAACTATATTAGCTCCCTGATTATACCTGGAATTCTGCAAGTGCTGTGAGAGAGCTACTAGTCTCATTCCTGGTTCTTTAGTATCCCCACCCTAAAATAAATAACATGGACACTGAATAAAGGACAGAAGATTCAGTAAAGAAATGTAGTGAATTTCTAAATACTACATTATGTCCAGTTTTGTATAAATAAATGTATTTATATATATTATCAAGGTACTCATATTAGCCTTGCTATGCTCACATGAACACAATCTATCATGTGTGAATTCAAAATTATAATATGAATGATGTTTGAAGAAATTCAAGTTTATTATCATTCAACCAGTTAGTTATTAATAGGTTTAGAAACTGTATTTTAATAACTTCAGTTAATCAAATTTCTTGTCATTAAAATATTTTTTTAAGTAATCTGATTTTTAAATAAAAGTTACAAAAGAATAAGATATGAATTAGCTAGGCAACTTTAAAATAAAATAATTATCATACATTGTTTGGGAAATACATAACTACGTAGAAAAATCCTAAAACCACATATTCATGGAAATGATAGGACAGGGCAAGAAGAAGGAGAATGCTGTATTTGTAATGTTTTCTTTCATAAAAAATTAAGCAAGCAGAAGAAAATAGAGTAAAATATTAATAATATTAATACCAGGCATTTTATTTGTTTCTCCATATGGGAATCTTTTATAATTAAAAAATAAAAATTGAAAATATTATTTAACAAAAACATAACTGAGTGATAGAAATTGTGGGTGCTATAGACACATTCTATACAAGTTTTGCACAAATGCAAATTCTTTGCCGGTTGGTTTCTCTGAGAATACAAAATCAGGATAAACATAGAGATTACCTTTCTGTGTGTATAAGAATGAATTCATATAACTTAAAACTATAGAATGTGTCTTATTATCAGTGATTTAGCCTTAAAAATCAGTTACACGGTTGAGGAATATTCATTGTTTTCTGTGTCTTCATAAAAAGGTCAGCGATTACTACACTTACAAGTTTACAACATAATATTTTCCTCTCATACGCACTTGTTTTGCTCTTGTTGAAAAAAAAAGTATTTTTTCAGAATTTCTTTCAAACAACATTTGAAATACTTTTAGTTTCATAATAAAATATTAGTCCATATAACATTATTTTCTTTATTAACTCTCATCAACATGAAATATAATTCAATAGATAAAACATATACTAACTTTATAAAGCAAGAGTCTACAGAATACATATGGTATCCAATGGATACAGTAGGCAAACATATTAAAACAAGGACATGTATACAGTAGTTTAAGATGGTTTAATGGTTACTGGTCTTTCAAGTAAAGTCAAGAGAACTACTGAATACCACTATTACTGTCAATAATAATCCTAGACGGTGTGCTTCATTTTTCGTTATTCTACAGTGGCCTTTAAAGGCAGAAAAAGCCAGAATGCCATTCTAAGCCTTTGATATTTGCACTCTAATATTTATTAATTAAAACTATTTTAGCATATATGTGAAAGTAGAAAAGTTCTAAAATAATACTTAAAGAGGCTTGAGTAGTGAAACATTGTAGCACGGCTAATCATTTTTCCATATTCTTTGTGAGCAATATTTGATATTTTGACTAATAGAACCAGTTATTGTTCAGGGACTATCCAATACTTTGTCTTTAGCCATTTGGCTACACACCTAAAAGTGACAAGCTGCCACATTCCTAAAACCATTCACTCTCATACATGCTGTGATTGTGTGTGCAAGTGCGTGTGTGTCATTTTATCTACTCAGAACTTGTTCAAATGTATCTTCCTCATCAAGCCTTTAGCAACTACCTCCTTAGTTAAGAATCTTTCTTCTCTTAAACTCTTAATGCATCTGGTGTCAGCGTCCCATGGTTCAGAATTCAGTTAAACACTCTTTTCAATAACAGGGTTTCTCAAACTCCTGCCAACAGACCAGATCCAGCCATGCCTGTTTGTTTGGCATTGTCCAGGGCTGCTTTCCTGCTACATTAGTGAAAGCAAACAGCTGCCACAGAAGCCATATGTGGCCAGCAAAGCCTAAAACATTTGCCATCTAGGCCTTTACAGAAAAAGTCTGCCAAGCCCCAGCAAGCTATATATAATACAGATTGGAACTCAGAAATATAATTCAACGGTATCCTTCCAGTATCTTTTAGTTTAAGGAAGCTCATTTTTCCAATGAAAATGTAATAGACTTGAGATTAAGAATAATTTTTAAAACCCTATATTTTTAATATGACTTCAAAGTACCTCACCCAGTTCAGGGGACATATTGGACACTTGCTACCTAATTGATTTATTAAGTCAGTGTAGAGCAAGAAATCCAATTATGATATAAACTGCATTTTCTCTAAGCTTGATCCCTTTATCGAGTGAGATCACCAGAGCACTACTTATCTGGGCTGCATAACTATGGGATTAAAGGTAGCTTTGAGGACCTTTGACAATAATTACGCTTTTAGCGTTTGCAATAAAACAGTCATTCTTAGAAGTCTCTGTAATTTAAAAAAAGAAAGAAAGAAAGAAATGCTGTCAAGGACAACATCCACTATGCTCTTCAAAGCCCCTTTTAAAAACTCATGTGAAATTCGTCCCAGAATTCCACGTTAAAGACAAGTGCGTGTGTGTGTGTGTGTGCGTGTGTGTGTGTGTGTCCTAATGAACTGCTGTGTTTCCCTTTATTAGACAATGACGGCTACCCAATCCATTGCCTCTCCTTTTTCAAACTGGCCTGCAGGAAACCCAGAGCTAAACCCAGAGTAAAGATCACCTTTAGTAGCTAATCTTAAATTTCCCTTCTAGTCAGGCACGTCACACTTCTAATATATAATTCTGTTTTTGATTCCTTTTAATAATTTTACAATTGAAAAAAAAGAAACTTTCTGTACACTAAAATAATTTGGAAGTAAGCAGGACAGAAATGAGGAATGAATGTGTGGATAAATAAATGAACAAATAACTAGGCATTATGGCATCCACTATTCTCCACAAGATAAACGGGCAGGTTCTATCGATTCCTGTTTTGCATCAAAGCAAGTCACAAGAGGATAATACTTTAAAAAGTGTCAATAGTAAATTTTAGAAAGAATAGGTCATGCATGAACCTGTTTTGGAATCCCCTCCCCCAAATCAACACTAGATTTAAATATTAATATAATCTAATATATCTATCTAAAATATTAACCTCATATTAAATATTATGAAAATGGACTTTTATAGGTGCAAGACCAGGGTATTAAGCAGGGATTAAAGTGCACACTTTCGGTGGTGTAAAACTTAAGTTAGTCTATTCACCACTGAGGGATGAGAAGACAGTCACCTCAAAGCAGGTATTTGCTCTGTGAAGAAACACCTGTGGGATGTAAATTATATAAACTTAGGGGGAATATGAATTTACTTGACTGCAAATGAGTTAGGTGGGAGGGGGATAAAAGTTTTGACTTGCCATAGTCTAAAATTCTTGCACCACAGTGTCAGTGGTAGAAGAGGTCAATCAATTTTCAGAAGGAATTTTAAAAACATTTAGGGCAGGAGGGACCAAAACCCTCACCTATAATTTGAAAACAGGTCACATTGCCTTATTGGAACAAAAAAAGTGGTAATAAGAGCCCAAGGGCACACAAGGACACAAAATCTCTGAAGTGAAACTACTTTAAATAAAGAAAATCCTGTCTAGCAACTCAGACATAATAATGTCTTCTCAGGGTTCATGGGGAATGATTTGCTTCTGGAAGCAGTGTGTATTTGAGGCTGGGAACCTCTGAAGACCTACCGCGCGCGCACACAGAGACACACACACACACACACACACACACACACACAGTCAGCTTTGTGTGCTGTGAAAGCTGACTGAGCATGAGCTCGTGAACTTGGATGGGTTATTTCTGCAGTCAATGTTTTTCTGTCCTACTCTGAAATAAGTGGTAACAATAGTGCATTCCTCTTAGGATTCTGCGAAGAATTAATAAATTAATATATTATAAATTCCTAAAAAAAAAAAAAATCAGGTACCTAGTAAGCTCTAGATGAGAAAGTGCTTATTATTGTAGCCAATCAGTATGTTTGACTTTGTTTATCAAGGTGGATTCACCATTAATTGGGTTATGTACATAGCTGGTGACGATTTGGGTAAAAGCTCTGTGATGATCAAACTGGCCATCAGCAGAGAAGGAGACAGAGGAACACTCATTATAATCTCAGGCTTGTTTCTAATTAGCAGTATGCCCTTTGGTAAAGCACTGAGAGCTTCTGAGTCTCAATTTCCAAATCTGAAAAACAAAAAATGAGTTAGTCTAGAGAATCCCTAAGGTCCTTTTAGCCCTAGACTTCATTAGTCTATGAGTCCCCTCAATGTGTGACTGTCATATCTCCAGACCTTGGCTAGGCATCCTGAGAGAAACAAAGTATAGGCCAGTTCCCTTCCCTCCAACAGGTTATGATCCCGATATGACTCAAGAGCCTTTTAATCCACATTTGCACAATACAATAACATTGTCAATTATATAAGCTGCATTAAGTGGTTTTCTGGTTTCCTCAGACCAGAGCAGCTTGAGGCCATTGGAAAATCTTTGGCGAAGCCTAGATGACCAGCGTTTACAGAGTCTGAGCTTCTCTATTTGAGTGCTCAGTGGCAGTCCTATTAAAACAGAGTCTATACTTTCACATTTTACTGACAAGGGATTACACTAAATAAAACTTTTTTGAGTGACACCAATTTCCTATTACTCAGATTGTCCTTTGCTGCCAAAGCAGCAATCCCAGTAGGTTCACAACAAAAAAAGCAAGGAGGCCTCGTCCTCTCCTGACTGTTGGTGATGATGAGAGAGAGAGAGAGCATCGTACCTCTGAACAGTCAGTGTGACTCAGGGGTGTCTGTGGCTTTAGCCCCCTTTATGTCCTTTCATTTTCCTCAATACTATTTTAATTTTTAGCATCTTTTTCCTTTAACTTCTTAAACAGATAAGTACTGTGTAATAACATGTCAGAGACAACAGACGTCCCTGAATTTGTGTTAAATATGCATTTAACATATGATGATTGTATATAATGATTTTTTTCTCTCTCCCATTTAATTTGAAATTGATCATTATCCTGAAATTCCTTACGTCTTCTTTTCCGTTAATAACAGAAATCAGTATTCTGAACATGAATTAAATGCATTTACTTTTTTTTGGAACACTATGTGGGAGATAGTATCAGGTCAGAAATCGTCAGGGATTGTGCAGGCTGTGCTTTTTCTGCAGTCGTCCTGCAGATCACCTTGTAGGTCCAAAGCCACATAAAAACTCGTGATGCGAAGCTGTCTGCCTGGGATCAGTCGAGCTTCTTTTAATGCTTGTTGCCTTTAGAATTGATACATCAGGTATCCGATTTTTTAGCTGATCTTTTCCAGTGGCAGAATCTTCAAATCCTATGTATTTGTGGGATGAATTCTTAACTCTGGATTTTACTTTAGGGCTAACAAAATCCAAAACAGAAGCACTATGCACCACGCATGGGGTACTTGCCTCACAGTAATTGAACCACATCATGTCTTATACTTAGGTATCTTATGTCTTCATTCATACCTAGGAATAAAAGGGCTGTTTCTATGACATCAGGAACTCTTGTCTTCCAGGATAGAGGAGAATGAAACGTTTCATGATTAATGACACTATCTAAATACTGGCACAAGCTGGCAAGCTCTTGCAAAGGAGGTGTGTTTGACTACATTCTGCCCAACACAACAGCTCATTAAGCAATATTTTCCCCATTAATGTTTAGTATTAAACACTGAATGAAAGACTAAATATCATACAGAAAAACAAATTGAAAACAGCACAGTGGGGTTTAGGGTAAGCAGCCAACAGCCTCCCCTTCATTTGGAAGACAGCTTGCATACCTATTCCAAAGATTAATGAGCAATCAGTTCTAAATTAAACCAAGACCTGCATTTAAATCTTTTTTCCTCTGTTGAAAGCACGGCTATGAGTTACACTAACTGAGATAAAATACAGTATTAGCCTTTCCATGTGTTGTGTAATATGGTTAGAAACATGAAAGATTGTTTCTGAAATATCTCCTTCACATTTTTTTTTTCCCATCATTTATTTTCCTGCACAATTTGAAGGGAAATGGGCTGTGATGAGGTCGGTAGTTTCTGCCACATGATATAGAATCTTGCTCTCTGTCAGTCACTCAAAAAAACAGTCACCTTTTTGAAGATGGAATAAGAAAACTGTTTTTATGAGCGTCATAGATCCTATCATAGGTGGCTAACGTAGAATTCCAATTTTATAAAAACTGTCAAAAGAAACTACCTTTCCATAGGAGCATTGATATCGTTATCGTGAGTGAAAATATGGCAGAGCCCAGTGTACTGCTGAGGTTTCAATGCACTGATAACACTAGTGGTATGTGTTATGTTCAAACATTTTTTGTATACAGAGAGGCATGGTTTAACCCACAATGGGACTGAATCCTCCAAGTGTAAAATTGGTCCAAGAAGAATTAATTGGCAAAGCTTACTTTAGAAAAAGGTGATATAGGAAACAATTTGCAGAAAATAAAAACAAACAAACAAACAAAAAACCAGCACACATTATTCAGGTATTCTCAATCCAGCCCTCTCTCATGTTAGGATATCTGCGAAAGGACTTACATGGAGGGGTGTGCATACCCATACATTTTTAATATATTGTTTTGTTTTTGTGTGCATCTATATACATTTTTCTGGGGCAGATTCTCTAGGTTTGCATTAGATTCTGAAAGAGAAATTTGATTCTAAACTTTTAAGAATTCCTTTCTGAGGCAGTGTTTCTATACTTTGGCTGCATTTTAAAAATTACCTAGGAAAGTTTTTTAAAATATTAACATCAGAAACTTTGATAAGCTGAAGTGAATCAGAATACCAAGGGGGCAGGTCAAGGAATGGGACTTTTTTTTTAATGCCTCAACTCTGAAGATGATACATGACCAGGAACCAAACTAAGCGGCACACACAATGTATACCAGAGACAAATAAAAAAAAGAAATGAAAGTCTGATAGAAATGCAAGTGGCCTAAGAAGATCTGGAAGAGGTTTGAAGGACTGGATAGATTTCAGAATTAAGAAAACAGACTAAGTAACTGCAAAATTGATTAAGAATGACAAAGTCACAATTATTTAGAAGCATAATCAGCATATAATCTAAGTATCTCTATAGGAGTTTGGATGGTGGCCCCCAAAAGATATGATCAAGTCCAAATCCTGGGAATTATCAGTGTGACCTCATTTGGAAAAAAAGCGTCTTTACACATGTGATTAAGTTAAGGATCTAGAGATAAGGTCTTCCTGGATGTTTGAGGTAGGCCCTGTCTTTCTTGGCAAGTGTCCTTAGAAAGGACACACAGCAAGAAGGGAAGGAGGCAAAGTGACTGTGGAGGCAGAGATGCAGCTGAAATCCAAGGAATGTAAGACTTCCCACAGAAACTGGATGATACAAGGAATGAGATCTCCCCTAAAGCCTCTGGAGGAAATGCCTCCCTGCCAGCCCCTTGATTATGCAGTCCCGGCCTGCAGAAGTAGGAGAGAAGAGTTTCTGCTTTTTTTTTTTTTTTTTTAATTTCACGTCACCGGGCTTGTGATAATTTGTTAGAGCAGCCACAGGGAACTACTAAAATATCTTATTCTTATTTAGCTCTTTGTAGTAGCATATTAGCAACCTCAGTTTAGTTCACTAGATTGAAATTATAGCCTCAGAAGAGTGTGTGCCACGCTCCTCTTACTTGTAGGGTGTTTCTTTAAAATGACCTTAAGTAAAGAATGGTTTTAGTTAAAGCCAGTGATGTTCCAAGGAAGAATCATCAGCATCCTCGAAAGTTAACTCACTCTCATCTGCCATTCATGCATAATTGCCTTTCTGTGGAATACTCCATCCTTCTCTTCTCCCTCCATCTTCACCACCATTGTTGTTATAATTTACAATTACACAGCACTCACTCTATGCCAGGATGGAAGAGGATTTAATCTTCACAGCAACCTTATCATATAAGCACTATTATTATGACTGTTGTACACATAAGAGAGAGAAAAACAGAGCCTGAGTACTTGTCCAAAGGCAAAGTAAAAACAGGGAATTCATACGAGAAAAATAAAGCGCCGAGAAATGATGTTGTTATTAATAATGACAATAATTCATGTGTACAAGTAACATATAATGTGTGTCTTCTAAGAGCATATTACCTACCACAAACTAGGGTTCAGATGAGTTGAATTGTATATAAGAATAATACTTCATGCGCCAGTTAGATTTAGGAAAGAGGCAAAGAAAGGAGTGAGAAGAGATTAAATATGGATGATTATTATTGTTACAGTCACTACTTAGAGATGATTGGATCAAGTCATAGATAGCATCTGTAGAATCCTCGGAGAACTTGGGTTTACTGCTGGCACAGAAGAAAAAAAAAAACAAAAAAAAACACAAACAAACAAACAAAAAACATGCATCATAGGAAGAAAAAACACCTTCCTTTCGCTTTTTAGAAATTTCAACTTTTGAAAGATACATTAACAGAAAATAATTTACCTAACAGTAAATTATTAAATTGAAACAGAAAGTTTCAATTGGATTGTATAATTTAGGTTCAGTCTACATACCTAAGAAACATCCATTGATACGCAGATAACTGTGGTCGGTACAGGCACTAACGAAGTGATGCTAAATACTCATGAATATGCTTGATCATTCAGACCTCAGATGAAAAAGGGAGGTAAAGAAAACGAATAAATACTGGGAATGGCTTTAATGAGTTCATGTTGTTTTTGCCGAGATGAGTATTCAAAATCTTTTATCACAATCTAATTATAGGAATTATCCCATTAAAATCAAATAAATTGAAAGTAATAAAATATTTTGTAAGTATTTTATTTATAATAAATCTTCATAGATATATAATCATACAAAATGGTTATAAATTGCCTTTGAAATATGAATTCCATTGCATCAGACGTAATCAGATTTTTTATTATTTCTATTATTTCTTTTTGCATTTATCTTTATTGTGACATGAAGGACTGGGCATTTTAGTTTTGTGAATCTTGTGTATTGAACTTTTATAAATAATTCCAGAAGAAGTAAATATCCTTTCCATTCAAGAATGTCTAAAGAGGCTACAGGTAAATCCGACAAACTTCAAGACCTGTTAAGAATTCCCTTTTCAGCTAAAGGGAAGTATTGATGGTAACATTCTAATTTGGACTTGCAAAATGATGTGGAGAAATCTGGAAATGCAGACCTATTAGAAGGGCAACCTGAAAGGACAGCAGCAAAAGTGAGACTGTTTGATTATTCCATCCCCTCCAAATGGGAACTCAGATTTTCTTGAGAAATACAAAAGGTCTGAAAGGGTTACATGAGTTTTCTAAAAAAGCAAACAGAAGCCAGTATGTTGCAGTTTATAATGATATATGCAGGGAAATAAAAAAGTAGAACATACTTCTTCTTAAAATAGGGGACATTACTCTTAAACCAACATATTTAGGTACCTCCAGTTGCTTGAAAAAAAATGCCATCTTTTGCTTCTGTTCTAATATAGCTGTAGTAAATCTATGTTAAAAATACTGAGTGAGGGTGTGTGTGTATGTGTGTGTGTATGTGTGTGGGGTCTGTGTGCACTTGCATGCCTAAGAGAATAATCTCAGAACTGCATAGGTTAGTGTCACTATTCATTTGTGGTTCTAACCTCATCTGTGTACACCTTAGTATGGCTAAGCACTGCTTCTAGGTCTCTCTCTCTAAATTTCCCTCTCTATAATGGCATTTTTAATCGTCCTCACTCTCTTTACCTCCTCATTTCCAACAATCTCCCTCCACCTCTGAAAGGGCCATATCATTCCTTGGAAACAGACATCTCATCAGTAGGCAATTCCCTTAATTGGCCACCCCCTTTACAGTCCTCCCTAATTCTTCACTTATCTTTTGTGTGCTCCTATGTTTAAAATTCATCTTAGCCAGTCTGCTGTCAGATCCTAGTCCCTCCACATGTGCTCTGTATCCAATTTCCTCTCCCCTTTCCTGAAAGTAAATATTATCAGTTTATGACTCCTTTATTTAGTATTCAATGTTTTCTCCTTTTCAGGTACACCACCAACAGCATTTACACATGTCCACATCTTTTCTATGTTAAAACAAAGCAAAACAACATCAGCAACAACAACAAAAATGTTCTCTTTAGCCCTCTCACGCAGTCTTGCTGCTTTCAGCCCAATATATATATAGGTCTACATTGAATGTCTGACTCTTTACCACCCACCCATTTACATTTCAAGCTTCTGTAACTTGGCTTCTACCCACAACATAGATTCAATTGCATCTCAGACGTCTCCATTAGAACTCTCCAAAGGCAGGTCAAAATCAGCATGTCCAATATAAAGCTCATCATCTCTCTCAAATTCCCCTGCTTTCACCTGCTGCCAAGGCTAAGACCATGCATGTTATCTTAAGTTACCCACACAATTTAATCCTTAGATGGCAGCTCCTAAACAAAGTTTAAATCCTTCCATTTATTTGCATCTCCATTGCACAGCTCTTCCCTTTCAAAGCACTTATTTGCACTATTTAATTGGATATCAGTCCGATTCCCCCAGTAGCAGGGGCTATGACAATATTACTCCCTGTGTATTCGTAGGGCTGAGCAACAGGCTTAGACATGATTGATGCTCAACAAAAATAAATAATAGCTGTGAGTGCAAAGCCACCTCTCATTTCTACCAAGAAGGGGAGAAAGCTTCCACTAACCAGAGTCTCCCTGTTGCAAGCACTTTAGAGAAAGGATAATGCTATTTATTTCAATTATGAGCTGAACAGCACAAAGAAAGAACACCTGAGGTTTGAGCTGCAAATACTGTGTAACGTGATTGTGTGATCCTCTGGTACTAATAAAAGATAAAAATAAGAGCACTGTGTCTTGTACAAATATTTTGATTAACAGTTTTGTTAGAATGAAGATTCCTCAGAAGGACGAAAGTCTGTACAGCTCAAAGTTCAGAAATTTTACTGAGCTAAAAATGCCTAATATTCATGACAGTCTTAAATTCCATGTATTTTCTAACATATGCAATGCTTTGAAATCTCTCCCTTTCTCCCTCCCACCACTTTCCATAGTGTACAACTTTCTACTTCTTTCTAGGTTTTTTAATATTTGCGAATTTTCTTAATGTGTCCTTTTATGAGTATTTAGAAAGAGATCAGTTCTCTCTGCATTGGGAATTAATGTACAAGACACTTTTGATACCCTGTTTTTTCTCTGAATATCTGAAACCTGATACTTGAAACAAATATCTGAAACATAATCAAGTCAAATTTCACATGAATGAAAGTTCAAAACAGACTGACCACATCTCCAGCACGAATGTCTCAAACTGACCCACGTTTGAAGCATTAGGATTATGTTTGTTTTTAACAAAATCTCTGTGAATAAAATAATCTGTTATATGGGTAGTAGACTTATTAGGGTGATCACATTGTAAGGTACATACATATCTAATCACTATTTGTACACCTGAAACCAATATAATACTGTCTGTCAAATGTAATTAAAAAATAAATATTAAAAAATAATTCTCTTTTTGTCTTTTGGATTACTTATAAACAATAAACCTACGTGATTATCTTGGGTGCACGCAAAATTGCATAAAAGTACTGTGAGCATGTCACTGAATTCACACAACTGGTCAAGGACACCAACCACTCCCAGTTTGATGGAGCTAAATAGGAGCAGGTCAGCCATGGGATAGGACTTTGGGATAGGAATAAGAATGTTCTCCAGATTTCCCCATCCCTAGGCCAGCTTTGTTTCAGAACACTAAAACTAGAGAGCACTAATCCTGTACAGAAGCTTTTCAGAACACATTATCAGTCTGACACTCTTCGGGGGAAATATCGGAGTACGTAAAACTTCTGTTTTTACGTTGGTCCATCTTTCCATCCTGTAATCACTCCCAAATACTGTGAGGGTCAGGGCAAAACACCGCTGGCCACCTTGTTTTATTGAAGCTCCTAGAAAGAAGAAAAATTCCAGAGCAGCAACATTGTCAGGTCATTTTTTTTTTTTTAATTAAAAGACAGAATACTCTCTTTGAATTCATCACTTTGTGTGTGAGATATAGCTCTTCTCTATTACTTTGACCTTCAGATGATTGGTTTCTCTTTTTCCTCATTCATCTCTGCTTCTCTTTGAATTTACACCAAACAGTGATAATATTCAGATGAAGTGTGGAGATACTTCAGATACTCCCAAGTAGAGAGTTCCATCTTCTGGCTGTTCTATTCCATGGACTGGATAATACACTTTAGCTAGGGGTGGGGGGTGGGGGCGTTTATGGTGGAAACTACAGAAGGAAAGCTGCTTGCTTTTTGACATTTTTAAACATACCTTGAGAAAATGGCTCAAAATGTGTCAGGCAGTTGAAGAATGGATAGCTTATGGGAGATAAACTAACAAAGATTAACTATGTGCGTATCAATCAGATGCACAAGGACCCTCGTATGTGTCCCTAAAAAGCACTAAATGGAATCAAATTACAGTCAGTTTTGTTGGTGAGTTATTATGCTATAGTCTCTAAAGGTGTTATTACAGATAAAAAAACACAAAAATATACAAATATAGATAATGTTTTGCTAAAGTAAAGGGTGATAACCCTGAAACGATAGCTTTTTTGTTTTTATTCTTTCTTTCTGCAATTTCAGCATCTCTCAGATGACTAGAAATATAATTAGAAATATAAAAACAGAAATGGCAGAGGAAGAGAAAGTCTGGTCCCTTTGGAGCAAGCTCCATCATTTCTGAAAGCTCCAGCCCTGCTTTGCTATCTTGGGCAATGAAAACTCTCAGCAGTTCCCTTCACAGGGGAGTCTTCCATTTCCGACTTGGCATTCCTCCTCAGCAATACAAGGTCACTCAATTATCTTCTTCAGATGCCAGCCCCACAGACAGAAACTACTCTACTGAGAAAGCTCATAGCGACGGTGCAATTGTACAAACAGAAACAAAGTACTGGCATCTTGCTAAAATGTGTTTTCCCAAGCAACTGAAGTGTAATTCTCAGCCGTACTGTATCAGCTACTAAACTGCACATAAAAGGTGAGTACCTAGTCAAAAGGAAATCGTCTTTCTTCATTCTAAGGCAGTCATACCTTTTGTATTACCTTACAATGTATCGTTTATTTAAGTCAGAGTAACCTATCCATACACAGAGAAAATCCATTTAGAGAAGTATTACATGATGATGGCAATTGCTAGCAAAATTATCCTAAAAGGATGGGAAGGAGTATAACAATGGTCTCCCTTTTCCTTTTAAACAGTAAAAGTGCACTGAGAGCTGTGGAATTCTTATTGAGAATTTAAAACATTATTTCTTGAATTTGTCCGAATTGATGTATCACTCAACTGCTCACTTGGATACATTTTTAAGGTAGGAAATAAAAAAGAAAAAAAAAAAAAAAGAAAAAAAATGACCTTCCATTACTCAGTTAATTGTCAAAGCAGTTTCAAATTCATCTAGAAAACCACTATTAAACTTTGAGTGGCACCTTCTTAAGCTTCCCTAGTAGTCTTATGGGAATTGATTGCATCCACAATCAAATGGAATATCTCCTTTAATCCCCTCTAACTGCTGTTCACCTATCTCTGCCATTGCTTCCCAAATATATAATAAATCAAGTGCATTTTACATTAAAAATGGAATAATTACTCACTGAATCCAATGGCTAATTACACATAGAGGTCTCTGGGAAACACAGGGACAAATCGTTGTCAGATTTCAAAAGGCAGAAAGGCAGCTGAAGTTAAGAACCCTCCACTACTGACAGGTTGAAAAAGACTTGAAATGCACCCTTTCTTCAGACACAAACTGATTCCACCACTTGAGAGAATTGGAAAATTCTAGCAATATGCCCAATCTTTACAGCAATAATAGTACTGACAGCTGAGAAAATAGAGCCTATTGCACTAAAGTGAACTATTTTGGAGGAAAAAAACCCTGTTTTTTATTACTATTTGTATGAAGGTTTTGAGCAACAAAGTGGTTTGTATCTTTTTCTTTTTGTTGGCACATCAGTGGAGTCATATTGGTTCCAAAAAACTGATAACTACAGTTTGTTGAAATGTAATGAAATCTGATCTCTAGAATGTTGAAAAATCTTATTGAAACTAAATATTATAAGCAGTCTGTTTTAAGGTTATTTTTTTCTGTTTGTAAAAGTATCTGATAGATCAAATTAATCTATTTATTTTTCTTATATCTCTTCTGTAAGGTAGGCAGTATATATTGTAAATAAAAGTATGGTATATACCAAGTTAAAGAACAAAGATATGAACCAAAAGGCTCCTCATACAGATAGATACCACATAAACACAAGACAATATTGCATACTAGAAAGAAATTATATCACAAAATGTGGGGGAAAAGGGACTTTAGTTGTTTTAGGGGGAAAAAGATCTTTTCCAGAAATGTAATGATTCATAAATTTTATAAGAGTTACAGGTATAACCACACACATAACACATTCACACAATCATGGACACATACATACATGTGCACATACCTCCTCGCTTATGTAGTTATATCGACATTTTGTGTTGTCGATAGCTATTACTGGAGTTTAATATGAAATAACTTCTCTGCTTACAATTTCATGCGTAAGCGTAAATTTTAATTTTAATTTCTTTGTGAGCTTCTTCTAATTCCTTCTGATATGGTCTACGGTTTTGAAGGTCTTTTGTCTATGGAAAGAAATTAACACTGTCAGAATATGAGAAGATATATGTTTGTGACAAGGATTCCCAGTGGACAACCTTTCACACTTCATTATTTTTAGACTGTGTGTGGCTTATCTCCTAAAACCATCTCAAATGAGATAAAACCTTAATGCTGACTTACTAACATTTTACTTATCTCTTACTACAGTGCTTTGAACATTAGGTATCTGTTAATTGAGCTAGATTATTTACATAGTCATATCTTTATTTTGGGAATCCTTATCTCTGTGCCAACTATTAAGTGTCCTTGTATGATTTTTCTTTTCTTTAAAGTAAAATATGGAATTAACAAGAAAAAGGAAAATAAAAACGCCTCCAGTTTTTCCATAAATCTAGAATCACATTACATGCTGAATAAATGCTGTTCAGAAATTAGAACAATCGTTAATATACATCAGTAATACCTATTTGCATGTGTCTGCTGATCCAATGAAAACACAAAAATATGGTTAATATCACCAACACACCTTTTCCTCCCACTCTTCCCCAGCAAATAAGTTGATAGTGATGAAATAAGATGTCTTACCTGGTTAAATAGCACATCTAAATCCTTCCTTGATGTTGCTTGAATTACCATTCTAAGTACTTATTCTACAGAGAACAACGACTTCTGAAATACTTCACTAATTCTATTTCTCTTCTGAAGTATTTGCAAACCTTTATGTGAAACTCATCGACTTCTACCACTATTCTCTTCAGGCCAGGCCATGACTCTTGATGTTTAAAGAGTCTGTGGTTTGGGGGTGTTTTTTGTTTTGTTTTGTTTTTTAATTCTCCATTGTTATCTCCCCATGCTTATCATCATGCTAGTACTAGAGCACCTTAAGAAAAAGGATTAAAAAACAACAACAACAAAAAAAAAAACACACAAAACTTTAAATGATTAAAAAGTGTTGGAAATAAAAACAAAACCCAGTTTTGTTTTAAACTTTTTTTCTTTTGTCTTTGCTTTCTCTTGTCCCCTGTCTTTGATCCCTTTTGTTCCCAGCTTTCTTGGTAACATTGGTTCTATCAAACTCAGGTGGTGATAAGAACTCTGGTCTAAAGAACAAAAGATAAATGAGAACTTGCTGATAATAGATAGCTACACTTTTGCATTTGTTTTGAGACCAGGAGAATGCTGCAGTTTATTTCTATCAAGTACAAGAGAACAGCAGTCTTTATCCCCATTTAATCTCAATGGATTGCTGTGATGTACTCATTAAAAGTTATACATGGAAAACTGATTAAAAATCGTTGTTTTCAATCTGGCAGTGGAAAACACTATTACCAACAAGACATAATGTTAAAATAAAAGGATAGTATATTATGGATGTCTCAAGAAGCAATCTTCTAGTTATGGTATGAATCATTTTCATTCATTTGAAATTGTTTACTATCAGGAATCTGTACTCAAGGAAGAAAAGCTTCATCTAAATTTTAACAGCTCATGTAAGAAACACTGAGATTCATTATCTCTTGAGATTAATTTGGGGTGATGGTCCATTCCCTACATTTGTAAAATGCAAGACCATTCCTGGACAAACAAGGGAACATTTTTTGATTTCAGGCTTTAAATAATATTCATTATAAAATTATGTTTATATATTCTACATGAAGCATTAAAATGAACATGACATTCATTGAATTTTAAGTTAGATTTCCATTGTGTGATTATTAATGAAAGAAAACGATAAAAGAGGAACTTAGAGACTTAGGCCACCAACTCACATTAACTTAAATTCTGAGTTACAATTTTTTCCCGTGTAAAATAAAGGGAATGCCTAACATCTCTAATCGCTCTGTTTCTTCCATCCTATGCTATGATTGTTTACTTCATAAGCTGGAAATCCTTAAATCAAATCTCTATGTTTAAACATGTCCTATAAGTCAGTCAACATAGAAGCTGTCCAAATAAGGATTGGGAAAGATTTACAAATAGACCAGCAAGATTTAACATTTAAGACATTTGAGATGGTTGTAAATGGAGAAGCAAATTTAAATGTTTTGTTGTTGTTGTTAGCAATTTATTGCCATGTTTTTCTTTCTATTCCAAATATATAAATATTTCATTGATTTTATTTCATATCATCATAGCCATTCTCCTTGACTTTCATTTTTCTTTCAATCTGTCCTGTGTGCTTGTCTATTCCAGCATTTTTGGCAGAGTAATAACTACAGTATTTGAAACTAAGTGACAATATGAGAACAAGTTCTAGTTTTAAAAAAACAGTTTAACCGGCGATCCCATGCAGCGGCTTAAACATATGCACAACTCAAAGCATCTCTGAGGAAGTGAAAGCCTAATTGTATGGTCTCAGCCACAAGTCTTGGTGTAGGCAGAGGAAAGCACTTGTGCACTCTTGTTCCCTACACTCTGGCAGTTCTGTGCTACTGGGATTCAGGGCTTCTGGACTGAAGTTATTTCTGGCAGAGGCATAAAACCAGGGCCCTCACTTGAAGTGATGGTGAAAGGGCACCAGCTGTTTGCAGATAATTATGGATATGTTCCACATCGTTAATCTATTCCTTTTTAGAATTTTAACTCACTTTTTATTTTCTCATAATGAACCATTAATCCCTTTTCTACTTCTCACGGTTTATACTGTTTTAAAAAGTCAAATATTCAGGATATAAAAATAAATAGAACGTGCAAAATGATTTAGATACTCATTATAAATGAACAATTAAATTCCCTCTGCTTTTAAGTATAATAATTACGCTAAGAATATATATATATATATATATATATATATATATATATATATATATACACACACACATCTATATATATCTATATATATAAACAGACATCTATATATATGTGTGTGTGTATATATATATATATATATATTTTTTTAATAATTGCTTCCAGGATCCCAAGATTCTTTTTCAGCTAGATCCCAAGGCAATTAGTCAATTAATTTCAGTAGTAGGTGATAGTGGTTTAAGTCAGTAGAATAAAAGACAGGAGGTGAAAGCTGTCTGAAATATGTCATTCAAAGAATAGAAAAAAAGACTTGTCAACAATATGGGTAAGACTGATTTCCTTTATATCTATATCTACATCTGTAAATTTTGAAAATACACACAAGACTAACACCCGAGAGAGGAAATTATGGAATATTTTACTTTCTATATTTACATATCTATAATATTTGACCTTTTCCTTATTTTTTCAAAAAATATGTTTTTTTGTAATAAAAAATGTTATTAAAGAGTATGTAAAAACTGTGAGAATAAAATGAATATATTCAGTTGAAGATTTAGTTGAACACAAAATATGAGGTAGCCACTGAGTTGAATTTGTGTAAACTGTTTTCTAAATTGTGACAAAATATGGTATGCTGTTAAAATGCTTCTATGTAGAGGTCTACAATTTCCATATAGATCTCCAAGTTCTAAATTCATGTAGAAGTCAGGCAGTTAAGCAGCTAGAAAGAAATGAAAAAGAAAGTAATATAAAGAACATGGTCTTACAAACTGAGAAGAATACTACAATTACAATAATAGTAAAAAAATACTGAATCTATACATTAAGTTTATAAAATATGTAATTAGTAATTCTGGTTTTCATTTGCTAATAACAGGCAAAGTTTTATCTCTTAAAAGAGGATAAGTACATTTATTTCACTTTGATGAGTGAATATCATTTTTAAATCAATATGCTATAAACATGGTTAAGAAATTGAAAAGAATATACTATATGGAAAGGATCCAAGTGCTTTTCAAAAATTCATTTTAATGTCCCTGTGGAGGTAATTTTTTAAAATGCTGGGACCATGATGTGTTTAGAAGTATTTAACTGTTTAATGACATAGGTCCCATATGCTTCCATTAGAAGCAAAACTAAAGTGAAAGTCTGATTTTAAAAACATGACATTAATTTTAAGGAAACAAATGTATGTTTGTCAAGCCAAGTAGAATATACCATATCGAAGTTAAAATGCAACAAAGGAAAAAAAAGACTTTTCCTGAAAATCATTCAAAACCTTATTTTCCTGCATACAGCAAGTATAAAAATACTACAATTAGAAAGCAGTAAATTATTTAAAATTTAAGCATTTATCTTTCAATTTTCTGAATTTTTTACTTTGAGATTACTTCTAAAATCTGCTTAACTGTGAAACTATTTTATCCCAATCATATACTCACTAATGAAAATATCCCTTCTATGCCTTTTTCTATTCATGTCACTGAATTTAAATAGACTAAATGATATTACTTATTCATGGCAAGATGCACTTATGTAACCACAACATTATTTTAATTTGTTTATGCTGACAGTTTTAAGAGACATAAACTTAGAGAGCATTTAGCAAGTGTTTTCATGGTTATCCAAATAGTTTATTAATTGACTATATAATCTAACAACACATTTTGATTAGAATGCAATCAAATACTAAATCACAGAAAGAACAACCAAAGAACTCATTTCATCACATCCAATTTTAGTGTGATTGATTGACTTCTGGAGCTTTGTGCGGGCCACATGTGTATGGAGAGTGGAAGTCTGTCACACAAGATAATTTGAAAATGTAACCAAAAATAACAATACAAAATGATTATCATGGTAACATATATACTTTGTTTTGATTCAATGACTTAATTTACTTTCTCTTTTAGAAATGTTGTTTTCATTAATGCATGTTAATATTTCAACTGTAAAGAATAAACCAGATGAATTTAAAATTGAAAATTCAGCCAGTCTCAACTCTATGGTGTCATTTTGATACAACTATATAATTTAGAAGAGTCAGGAAAATTTTTAAAGAAAAATCAGAAGAATGTACACTTTCTCTTATAATGGCCTCAGGAGCTATACTAAGTGGTGACTCTTCTCTCAGTGTAACTGTCTAATGGATGTAGCACACATGAAGGCTGACAATGTTTAGTATCCTTATGAATATTGGCATCATGATCTGTTGTTAGAGAGTCTGAAATTTATAACAAATGCAAAAATAGCTCTGGTCAAGTGTGATAAAAGTGACAGTTATTTATACCTGGCAGGCATATTTTATTATAAAACAGTAGCTTACCTTTTTTGTTTTCTTAATTTATTATATAAAAATGCACCTGAAACTCAAAGTGCAAAATGGTTCTGTAATAAAGAAGTACTACTGAGTCCTCTTATCAAATCTGTTTGATTGTTTATGTGTATGTGGCGTGAATAGCAACTAAATCAATGACCCACTCAATTTTTGGCATTCTGATTAGTAAAAGAATGGTAACAAAACAATATTTAAATTTCAGTCTCCAGAATATGCAACATTGGAAAACTGGAATACAGCCACTTTGGTATTTCATATAAATAGAAATAATAAACATTAAAATTTGATAGCAAGAAAGATATATATATATATTTTTTTTTTTTTTTTTTTTTTTTGGTATTCCTGGTCTTCCTTGGAACAACTCACCACTGGGCTCTGAGTTATACAAGGCACAAAATGTTCCCTTCTAAAACACACACACACACACACACACACACACACACACACACACAACATACTGCAATTACAAATATTCTCATTGAAACTCTCTTAGCATAACAAGCTCTTATGTCTATTCTGTCTAGGGCCCCATTAAATGACTTAGAGGTGAGAAGAGCAATAGCCAGAATCATACAAATGCAACAACTTATACTACTTTGTTTATAACGTATATCATGTCCATTTAAATTACAGTGCACCAGAATTTCATATGAAACTTGATTGGTTCATAACGCAATAGGTGAAAAGCTACTGTGACTATCTCCAAAGCAGGTATTATAGTTGCCAGTGGATCCTAGACTCACATCTCAGAAAACTCTTCTCTTATATTTTCATATAATTAAAATAATGTGCAAGTAGGGCTCTAATTAACACCACTTGGGTAACATGCCCTTGATTTTCCCAGAGCCATCCAATGTCATTATTAGCAATACCCAATATTACCACAGATTTGGAATAGCAGTATGAGAGAACAGTTTCCCCCAAGAATATGATTCTGACTATCAGAAGACGGTTTCAAATACTAAACTAAAAATGTCCACTATAAAGTATTTTTAAAAGAACTGTTGCTTTATTTATAATAACATTATTGAAATGAGTTAATCAATTATTGAATGAAATCTTAAAGATCATACATGTCTATGTGTGTGTGTATGTCTCTATACACACACAGAGATATACATCTATATGGCCCATTAATTTTAGAAAGCAACTTTTCAACGTTCTCTCACTTGATTATCCTAATTATGAAATATACTTATAGGAAAGAATCATTTCTGCTCTAGAGATAATAGGTTCTTTGAGTTTTTTAGGTGACTTATTCAAGGTCACACACCTTAGGGAATAAGGCAGCTGAAGCTCAAACAAAGGTCTTCTGACTCCTCACTTATTATCTTATTATCCCTTCCTTCATACCATGCAAGGGAGAATATAATGAAACCATTCAATCAATAAATTCATAAATACATGCATACATATATACATACATACATACATACATACATACCAGGGATTTGTTTAGTCATTTAACACAATTTCTTTCAATATAAAAATAAACACGTGTTTCTTTTAGAAAAAAATATTGTTATGTTTTTATTTTATGATAGGGATTATCTTCTAAATACTTCCCATAGGTTACCACATCCAAACCTGACCTGCCTGTGATGATAAGAGAAGACTAGAAAAGGAAGCCTTGTCTTTTTATTATAAACATGGCTTCTGCTGCTGGGTACAAATGAAGAAAACCTTGGTATTTTGCTATTTATAGACAACAAAAGAACAATTAATAAAGAATAATTTGGGGCATTAGGAAAATGTTAGTTGACTGTGCAAAAAAAGTACAGATGTAATTATTTTGAACAGGACATGTCAAATAAACACGTCTTTTGAGTTAGAGGGCCATGTTTATCATCATAAAAAAGTACCAAAATAGTTATGAATTAAAGTTAAAATCAGCATGCCTTTAAAAGCCTTTAAAAGCAGATACAACACTACTTTTATCAATACAAAAACATATTACAGAATTGTATCAGACTGGTGAGTGTCATATGATCGAGTCAATGAATTTTAGGAGCTAGAATCTCTCACAAATCTCTTTGAAATATTTTTGGGGTACAACATGGAATGACTGAAATTGCAACTCTAAATGAATTAGCATATTTATCTCTCAACACTATGGCTGTGGAAAGTAGACCTCAGTTTTAGCAAGTATGGAGATAACGCACAGCACTGGAGTCTGTGTGTCGTGGGAGTGCTGGGAGAAGGCTCAGATATTTCTAATTATCTGCCTAGATGGGAAGCACTGGCCACGTCACACACAGAGCACCCTGCTTATGAGTACACTTGAGTCCTCAGGACTCATTAGTTAGCTAACGATGCATTATGCCCAGGGTACTCTGAGCACTGGCATCACACTTGGTAGATGTAGGTTCCGGATTGGAGTGAACCTGAAACCTATATGTTTTGTCCATATTAACTATTTGATCATTACATAGTTTATACAGTTAACATATATGTTTTGATACACATCATAAATAGGTAAAACATATAGGGTCAGTTGACAGATGAAATAGCAGAATGGCTGACTGAGAAGATGACATTTGAACAGCAAACCTCAAAGAAATGAAAGAGTTTGAAGATACCTGGGTAAAGAGCATTCCAGGCAGAATTTATTGTGCACGTTTGGAAAATAAAAAGAGGCCTGGAGTGCTGACATAGAGAGAGATAAGGGAGATCTGTGCAGAGATGAGGTCAAGGACAGAGCCATGGGCCAGATTGTGTAGAGCCTTGTAGACTATTGAAAAGTCCTTGATGTTGACTCCGTAAATAGTAACATAGAAGCCATCCAAACAGTTGTTCTAATTAAAATAAATATTTTATCCAGGGCACAAATGGTCACTGAATAACTTAGTCGCTGAGCAGGACTTTGGGTATTCAGTCACCAAAATGAGGTACACATTTTAAGTGTTCATCTTAAAAGCTATCAAAGAAAATCTTCATTATACAGTAAAAGGGCTCTCCAAGTTACTCGTTGTGAATTGTTCATCTGCAAAAACTAACGTGCTTTTTTTTTTTTTTATAATCCTGTGCTGTTTGACAAGGCTTATAGAAAACCACACAGAAATACAAGGATACAAGCAGGTAAACTATTTTTTTTTCCTTTACACTTCTCATTGCAATTACCTTTGTTGTTTAGTTCAGTGACAAAAATACTCTTAAAAAAATCTTTCATATTAATGATGTTCAGACAATAAAAATGTTTCACTTCTATTCTCATTCATAGTGTTTTGTCTTCTTGATTTTTGAATATTATTCAGAGAGAATGAAAGGTGATGGGTTAACAATTAAAATACCTCTATAGAAAGCAATTAGGAGGGGTAAACATCTATAAAAAGTATGTATGACTAGAAAATAATGATTTAATGCTTTTCAATACCTTTCTCTAATATAAATGTTCAGCAAACATTGTCCACAATTAGAAAGTTCAGAGGAATTCTTTTTGGCAGAATAGAGCCTTTTACCAAATTGCTTTTCCTGATCTTTAAATATTTACATATCAGGTATGTTATCTGCATTCTCCAGGGGAACAGATTAGGAGGTGTGTGTATGTATGTATGTGCGCGCGCGTGTGTGTGTATGTGTGTGTGTGTGTGTGTGTGTGTACCTGCATATATAGAGAGATCTACCTTAAGGAATTAGCTCACACAACTGTGGAAATTCTTAAGTGCAAAATCAGCAGTGTAGGTTGGCAAGCTAAAGACCCAGGGAAAAGTTTCAGTTGGAAACCAAAGGCAGTCGGCTGGCAGAATTAACTGCTCATGGGGTAGGTGATGCTTTTTGGTTAAACTCTCAAATGATTAGACAAGGCCCACCACATTATGGAGGATAATCAGCTTTACTCAAAGTCTTCTGATTTAAATGTTAATTTCATCTAAAAATACATTTACAATACCACCTTGAATAATGTTTGATCAAATATCTGGCTACTGTTGCCTAGCTAAGCTGACATATAAAATAAGCCATCACAGATGGGATGTAGTCCACTGTAGGTGTGGAGTGGGGTGTGTTTCTTTCTAGGGAGTGTGAGCGGTTCATCTCAGCAAAATATTTGACAAAATTTTAGGTAAAATAGATACATATATAGTTTATTATATATGAAAACTTATTGAAACATTTTTAGTTTAATATGTTCAAAGTCAGATCTAAAAAAAAAAAAATGTCCTTTGTATATATCTAAACTTGACAGAAGAATAGTTTCATCCACTGCCTCCATTTCTTTAACATCGCTGAGCACCTCACTACAGTCTTCCAGAACCACCTTCTCTGAAGTCACCATTGACCTCCTTACGCGAATAGACCGTTTTCAGTCTTAGGGACTTTACAACTTCCTTCTTCTTGACATTCAACATTACCTTCTCCAAGTCCAGGAACTTTTTCTTCTCTTTCATGGATTCTTTATTTTCTGATCATCCCAGTATTTTCCAGATTCTTTTCTCCCTCTACATAAACTCCTGAATCATTATCATTCACTTGGAATGATTTGAAAAAATATAAAAGTTTACTTTACATCTCATGAAAACCCCCAGATAGCTTTCAGGGTAATATGCGAGCTCTTTGCGTGGTGTGCCAGGGCCGCTTGTGCAGACGCAGCTTCACCTCTCTTCTGCTTTGCATGGCATGGAGAGCACGTTATATCTTTGTGAAAACCAATTATCTCCCTCTTTTTTGTCTCACTACTTGTTTCATACTTGCTAACCACTGGCATGCCATCCTGTCCTCATCAGTAAGACTTAGTCATAGAAATGACTGTTATTTAAAAACACAGAAACATAAAGATGTTCTCTATACATAAAAAGTTCATAATCTAGACAACGTGAGACATGATGAAAAAAATTAAAAAAAAAAACTATCGCTTTGAAATTTTATAGACAAGGATACCGGTTTTTAGGGGAATTGGCCTGTTGATTTAAAAGTATAAAAAAATTAACTGGACTGATTTTTTTTTAATAGTGGACACACGTTTAAATTATTTATGTAAATAAGAAAATAATTATAAAAATCTGTATTAGTACAATATTTAGTAATATTGTATTAACTGTGAAATGTTTTCCTGGCTAACTGGAGTTGGATGACAAGAATTATGGAATTAATTCGTCATTTAGAATCATCAAGTCTGACTTATATTATCGGTAGGGAAAAATAATACTTAACAAATTGTGACTTAACCCAACTTTATGAGAACATAGGTACTCTGAGTATCATGGGATATTTCTGCTCTAAAATATGACTGAAGTGCAGACCAACTAATCTGAATCTTTGTGTAGCGTTTTAAACCTTTCATTTTTTAACAAGCATTCTGTAACAGACTACAAAATGACCACAATTTCCCATTCTACCCTATAATCATACTTTTGCATTGCGACTTGATAGCTTCTCCCATCAATATGTGGAATCCATTTATTTATCCCTTTATGCTGATGGGCTTTGTGACTTGTCTTGAACAACAGAATATAGAATAAATCGATTTGTGCCAGTTCTGAGCTTAGGACACAGGAGGCCTTTCCCGCTGCCATGTCTCACCACTGGAACTCTGCAAAGATGCCATGAAAACAAGCCTAAGCTAGCCTGTGGGATGATGGGAGACCTGTGGCCTACTTGCCCTTTCTCCTCTGCCCACAGGGAACGAACGTGTGAGTGAGGCCATCTTAGACTGGTCATCCTTTAGCCAATCCACCATGTGACTCACACATGAATTCAATTACAAAGCTCAGTCATACATAGAAGAATTACCCTGCTGAGCTCAGTTCCATTACTTACAGAATCTTAAGTTAATCAAATGGTTATTGCATTAAAACAGGCAATTTTAGGGTTTGTTTGTTTTGTTTTGTCCCTATATAGTAATAGATATCTGATACATAGGTTATTTCTTATAAGTACTAAAAGTTTAGCATTCACTATTTTTTTTGCTTTGTTGCCTCTCCAAAATGGATTTCTAAAAGATACCCAAAATGGGACCCACAGTTTAGAATATGAACAATTAATTGCAGAATAGCATTCTAAATAAAACTAAGCCACAATACATTGACATTTGAAAGAAAAAAAAAAGCTATCTGTACACACATGTATTTACAGAGGATCTATTGGAAAATAAATTGTAGGTTCAAATAAACACAGTACATTGTGGTGCTGGTTTTTCAAATTTAGTAATTTTAGTAGGATTAAATTTGATCTAAACCACATATCAAACTATCAGTTCCATTTTTGTAAATTAAATGTAACTTGTACTGCCGGAACATAATCAGAAAACTAGTTACTAAGCTTTCTTTACTTCTTAACTAAACTGTAAAGTTTTCCTAAAAGCTCTCAAGGATAATTTTATATCAGAAGCCAGCCAGGACACAATTAAAATTGTATGTACACTTATGTTGACAGTTGTCAGAAAATGCCTTGAGAACTTAATGTACATTGTTTCTGTGTAAGAGTAATTAATACCCATTCCCAAAAGTGTATTTCACATACAAAGGGAACTGAAGGCTCCCTTTGGGTAGAATATAACTGTGTCATACCTTAGATATACTTAGACCATTAATGTTAATTAAAATTCAGTTTGTATCAGTGATAAGCTAAGGGATCATTAAAGGTCATGACTTTGTTCTTAATTGTTTGGATTATTGTTTTTATTTAATTAGATAAGCTTAATGAGTCTTTGGTTGCAGCGTGGCTCTGAATTGAGTAACACACTTTGAAAGTGTCTTTGACAGTCTTGACTGCTCATTGTTACTCTAGTGGAAGTAACTTATTGTACTCTACACACAACAGATTAGGTCAGTTAATTCTCTTGGAAAAAAATAAATTGGATGGAAATGGAGTTTTGACTACATTCAACAGAATTCAATTCAGTTCAACTAATGTGGTATTTTAAACATACCCAATTGAAGAAGAACCCCTGCTTCCTTGAAAGTATAAATGACAGTCTAATCCATTCCACCACTTTTCCTACCATGTAAGACTTTAAAGAGAAGTGTCAAAATGGGGCATTTCCTTTATAAATAGAGGCTTAAGAACCTCTTATATTTAACACAAGTCACTTAAAATTTCTCTGTGGAGGCTTCATTATTATTATTTATTATTTATTTTCAAAAGTAGTGTGAGGAAAATGGAGAAAGCTCAAACGGTTAATTGTAATGAGAGTACAGTAGTGACTTAGGAATGTCATACTAAATTACCACAGACTGATTGTTGTATAAAAACAATAACTTATTTTCTCATAGTCTGGAAGCTGGAAGTCTAAAACTGAGCTGTCAGCAGGGCCATACTCCCTCTGAAGTCTCTAGTGACGGATTTTTCCTTGCCTCTTCCAATTTCTGGTGGCTTCTGGAGTACCTTGGCTTCTGGCAACAAAACTTCAATCTCGGTTTTCATTGTTATGTGACTATCTTCCCTGTGTATTTCTGTGTCTTCACATATTCTCCTGTTTCCTTCTCTCCTCTTTTACAAGGTCAGCAATCACTGTATTTAGACCCATCTTAATCTAACATGACTTCATCTTAACCAATTACATCAGCAAAGAAACTATTTCCAAATAAGGTCACATTCTGAGGTTCCAAGGGAACATAAATTAGGAAGGACATTATTCAAATCCACTATAAAGTTAGTACTCAATTACAGACAAAACACAGAGAAAACTAGGAAAAATGGGCTCACATATCTACTTGAATCAGATCATCAGAGAACCTCATTGGCATTTTCCTTACCTGTAAATTGATAGGCTTGGAATATATATATATATATATCATTCTTGCTAGGATAGTTTTTTGTTGTTTGTTTATTCAGTAGTTACAGAATTACATTAACAAGTGAAAAGATAAATTCATATGATATAAATCTTTTTTTTTGTTTGTTTGACTTTTTTCTTTTTTTTTCTTTTTATTATTTTATTTTATTTTTACATCCCTCACACTGTGAACCCCCCTCCCCCCATCCACCACCATCCTGACCTCACACCGAGCCATCACATTATACACATGAAATTATAGTTGGCATTCATTAATGTCCAGCCTCTGGTGTACAATGCCATGACCAGGCATCCACAGCATCCCTGAGGTGGTCTCCCAAACAGGACACATGTCCATCGGACACCCAACAAAATCCCCAAACACTATTGAATAAGTTCCCCAAAGTAATTCTCAAAAAACCCTGAGGCCATCCTGTGATTTCAAACTATACTACAAGGCTACAGTAATCAAAACAGCATGGTACTGGCATAAAAATAGACACATAGATCAATGGAACAGAATAGAGAGTCCAGAAGTAAATCCATGCCTATATGCCCATCTAATCTACGACAATGGAAGCAAGAATGTATGATGGGGTAAAGACAGTCTGTTCAATAAGTGCTGTTGGGAAACCTGGAGAGACACATGCAAGAAAATGAGGCTGGGCCACCTCCTCACACCATATACAAAAATAAATTCAAAATGGCTTAAAGACTTAAATGTAAGATCTGAAACCATAAAATATCTAAAAGAAAATATAGGAAGAAACTTCATGGACATTACCCGGAGTAAGATTTTCACTGATATATCCCCTCGCGCGAGGGAAGTAAGAGAAAAAATAAACATGTGGGATTACATCAAACTAAAAAGTTTTTTCACAGCAAAAGAAACCATCAATAAAACAAAAGGGATCCTACTGAATGGGAAAAGATATTTGCCAATGATATATCTGATAAGGGATTAATATCACAAATCTATAAAAAACTTACTCAACTCAACTCCAAAAAAACAAACAACCCAATTAAAAAATGGGCAGAGGACTTGAGGAGACATTTTTCTAAAAAGGACATACAGAAGGCAAGAAGAAATGCTCAACCTCACTAACCATCAGAGAAATGCAAATAAAAACCACAATGAGATACCACCTCACCCCAGTCAAAATGGCTATCATCAATAAATCAACAAACAACAAATGCTGGGGTGGATGTGGAGAAAAGGGAACGCTAGTGCACTGTTGGTGGGATTGCAGATTAGTGCAGCCACTATGGAAAACAGTATGGAGGTATCTCAGGAATCTGAAGATAGAACTACCCTATGATCCAACATAAATCTTTATATTGCACATAATATATATAAATCCTTATATTAAAATTATAATTTTCCTCATTACCTTGATTATCTTATTTCTTATTCCTATTCTTTTGTGTTTGCTCCCTGTCTTCTTGATTAAATTTTCAAGTTCTTATATATATTTGTTCATTCCACCATTTTTCGGTTTTCAGGTCATATCCCCCTTTATTTATTAATTAAAATTAATTAATTATTTTATGTTTCCTCAATTACTTGGATTCAATTACTCTTTTCAATTTCTCAAGTTAAATGAGCAGCTGTTATTGTTTTTTTTTTTTTTTCCACTTACTTATTAGTGTAATGATTTAAGGATTCTAGACTGGATTTACTTTAAATATACTTATAGCATATATGTGTATGTGGGTATTTACGAGGTCTGACAATTGTGTTTGGGAACATGTTGCAAGGATGTTGCTAAACTTTTTTGATATCAGAGGGATTATCGATTGTGAATTTGTACCAAATGGACAAACAGTTAATCAAGTTTACTATTTGGAAGTGCTGAAAAGTCTGTGTGAAAAAGTTAGACGACCTGAACTTTTTGCCAACAATTCATAGCTCTTGCATCACGACAATGCAGCAGTTCACACGGCACTATCTGTTAGGGAGTTTTCAGCCAGTAAACAAACAACTCCTTTGGAACACCCTCCTCACTCACCTGATCTGGCCTCCAATGTCTTCTTTCTTTACCGAAAGATAAAGGAAATATTGAAAGGAAGACATTTCGATGATATTCAGGACATCAAGGGTAATACGATGACAGTTCTGATGGCCATTTCAGAAAGAGTCCCAAAATTACTTTGAAGGGAGACTAGGCTCTAGCATCATAGCTTCCCAAGGGGAGTACTTTGAAGGTGATCGTAGTGATATTCAGCAATGAGGTATGGTGCACTTTTTCTAGAATGAGTCTGGCAAGTGAATTGTCAGACCTTGTGTGTGTGTGCGTGTGTGTGTTTATATAGTCACTTACTGATTAATTAATTCACAATTACCTGGTTTATATGCAATTATCTTTCTAGTTTTTCAACAATTAATAATCATGCTATTGGTATTATAAAAGGGGATTAAAATTTGCTTAAACAGTACAGATATTTTTCTTGCTCCTAGACAATTTTTCTTGTCAATAGTAAACAGTTTTACCTGATTTTAAGTAATGCTGTGGATAGACATCTATTTTTGTCTGTTATATATTTAAACATAAACTTTAATTATAGTCCATGATTATCTTAGTTTTGTATACCCAGTGCCAGATAATGTTCCTGCTACATAGTAGGCTTTCAATAATGAATATTTTGCTTCCGTTCTTGTATCTAATTTTTGTATAATGAAATGGAATAAAGGTGATAAACAAATGATGTCTGTGAAAAGCACAGCAGTGAAGAAAGTATTCAAAAGAATTGCTTATTATGGGGCAGATGCGTCCATATAAATGAAGTAAAATAAGGAATACATTATTATACACTATGGGATTGTTATTCATAAAAGAATTTGATTTTTAAAAATTTTGTTAACTCAACAAAATTAGATAATTTTTACACAATTGAAATTTTTATTTTACATATTCCTAGTGCTCCTTAAATGACCGACATAGGTATCTACCCTCTCCCTATGAAGACTCTTTTCCAGGGATATGATAAACCAGGTTGCATGTGGAATTTGATTTGAGTTTAATAAATACACAAAGTTACCATTTATATATCAATCAATAATTTTCACCATTACTAAAATGTTTTCTACAGAATTCTTGTTCTATGAGATTGATTGATTTTAGAATAGAGGTTCTCTGGTGAAATATGTTTACATAATGCATTCTCCTCTGGAAGATTTACAATGCAGAATAATAGACTGGAAGGTCTTCACAGTATTTCATTAAACCAAGAATTTGCAAACTTACTCAAATGTGTAATTATGGATTAAATACATTGTTATAAACCAATTAAATAAATGAAAAACACATACATAGAGACATATATCTCTATGTGTGAATGTATATATGTATAAGAGATCAGACAATTCAATTCACGTACTCATCCTAAAAAAAGTGCCCCATACCTCATCACTATCGTCATGTTCGAAGTACTCCCCTTGGGAAGCTATGCACTGATGCCAGTGCCTCGTCCACCTTCAAAGCAATTTTAGAACACTTTTCCTGGAATGGTTATCAGAGCTGTCATAGTATTACCCTTGATGTCCTGAATGTCATCAAAATGTCTTCCCTTCAATATTTCCTTTATCTTCGGGTAAAGAAATAAGTCACTGAGGGTCAGATCAGGTGAACAGGGAGGGTGTTACAATACAGTTATTTCTTTACTGGCTAAAAATCCCCTTATAGACAGTGCCGTGTGAGCTGGTGCATTGTCATGATGCAAGAGCCATGAATTGTTGGCAAAAAGTTCAGGTTGTCTAACTTTTCCATGCAGCGTTTTCAGCCCTTCCAAATAGTAAACTTGGTTAACTGTTTGTCCATTTGGTACAAATTTATAATGAATAATCCCTCTAATATCAAAAAAGGTTAGCAACATCTTTGCAACAAGTTCACGAATGCAATTGTCAGACCTCATGTATGTGTATCCTAAACCAGTTTTACAAAGAACTACCACAGTGGGCACACTGGCCCAAAGGATACTTTAGCATGAAAGGTTTTAAAGGTAGTTGGCAAATCAAATTAAATTTTGTAAGAGTTTGATGATCAGAGATTTGTTCTAAATTTTAAGCATATCTTGGGGGGTACATATAAAGGTAATTTTCTTGGTTATATGATGCTAATCAAAGAAAATAATAAAGGACTTTGGGAAACGCCACTTAAGATTCATGGATATTATACTATTTTTTCTTGAGATTTTTGAGGGAAAAAAAAAAAACTATTTGTAATAACCTTAATTGAAAGGGAAAAAAAGAAATAAAAACAAATTTTCCTTTAAAAATTTGCTTTCTATATTTAGTAAAGAGCAGCCATAATTGAAACTAGAGAACCTATAATTCAAAACCATTTTTGAGTGTAAGGCACAGGGATATTATCAACAAAGTAGCCTTTAACTCTTTCATTTTGAGTTATTGTTATGTACAATCTATATTCTCATCTGTTTACTATTGGGAATTTGGTTTTGTATTTGTATCTTATAACAACTGTTAAATGACTAAAGCTTAAGGGGTGAGTTTTTAAAAATAGAATTTTATGCAAAGTTTATAAAAAAATCTTAGTAATAGAATCTAAAATTCTGTTGGTAGTTCTACATCAAAATTATACAAAAGTATTAATATTTTATAAGACTTCTCTCAAAGAAATGATGTGCAGAGACATCTTGTTTTTCTTCAACATTCGGTCCTCCCTTGTTCCATAGACATAATACATTTGCAATGTGGCCACCACAATATATTTTTCAACGTGCATTGAGATTAAATACTGGGTAACGGTTTGTAAATACAAGATCAACAGGGTGTTTTGAGTTTCTTCTTCATCCCCTCCACCATCCTCTTGCCTGGGTTTTAGAGCTGCTTTCTTGGATCTTAAGTTAGAGAAAGTACATGGTGAAACAACCAGTTAAAAGACTCCAGTGTTGCTGATTGCACAAAGATCCAAACCATCCCTAAATTTTATATAAGCAACAACACGTTATTATTTTCCTAATGCCACATGCTATTTTGGGTTCTGCTGCTGGGGTCTTTTGCTGCTAAACCTTATCTTAACTAATGCAGAATTGTTGGAGGGAAGAGGAATGATGCTGACTAAATAGCCTGGCATTTTTATCAAAGAACAGTCATTCTTTACCTTTTAAGTGATTCACGGAACACACTAGAGAGACATTGTATACTGAATGTTTACGACATTACAAATGATACTCTAGACTAATATCCCTGATTTCTCTACTACAACTTGTTTGATTAGCCCCTTGACACTATTTTCAATGGAGGGAAGGAAACAAATAATTCATGACATTTTCAGAAATGTGGCTAATCTACTTTCACAAGCTTGTCAGCTGGGATTTCAATCTCAGGGTGACTCTGCAGTTATGTATTATTATCATTATCATTATTATTATTATTATTATTATTATTATTACTATTATTTTAACTTTTCATTTTCTAAGGAAAGGAGAGCTTTTCTAGTAACGAATCCTTCCCTTCATGTTGGCCAACAGTGTCTTTTCCTTGACTTTATGTGTAAACTTCCTAAAATGACCTTGAAATTAAGACTCCAAAGGACTATATCCTACTTATGCACTCTCTGTCAAAGGGAAACTAGATGGTATTTTTTACAGTGACAGACTAGAAGCACAATGCATCTCACTGCAGAAAAGATAAGAAAATATGATTCATAACATCATAGCATTTGTGTGATTCATAGCATTCATAGCTCACCAAGTGAGGAAAAGCACCAGGAATCATGCTGCTGCTCCCTGTCTCTCCATTAGAAAAAAAAATACGAAGAAGTTGGTAACAAAGGGGAAAACTGAGAGGGCAAAGGTAATAGGAAACGAGAGTTCTAAAACCCATGTCAAATTTAAGGCATACTCATAATGACAGCTAATCATTTTTTTAAAATTTCTCCATATAATCTAGTAATCTACCCGAAAGTGCAAATATGGACACTGATGCCCTAATTATATAGAAAAATGAAGTTCCTCAGTAGAACTTAGTGTCAAGCAGAAACAATTGTTGGTTAATTTAAACTCCAAGGTTATGATCTATTGATGCACATTTTTTATATGAAATTCTTCATTTTTTGCATTGCAAAGAGTGCGAAACAATTTTTCATCTTAAAGAATGAAGCAAAAATATGTATCATTCAATATAGGAATCCATTTCAAAGGCCAAATAACCTATACCTGCTTTATTCAGTTTTACGAATGAAAAAAAAAAAGTATTTTATATAGAGATTTTATCCTAATGAGTCAAATCTCTGATTTCTCTATTACCTACTGCTGAATATTAAACGTAAAATGAACCCATTTATAAACAGGCTGAACACATGAATATTGCTTATCACATTATAATTGTCAGTCTCCATGAAGTTACCTCTCTAGCCCACCAAAGAACCCATGTGTGCTTTCTTTATAATGACTGTTAACCCTACCTACTTTCCACCCCATCCTAGTTTGATGCATATATTGACCAGATATCTTTCCTTAGACAGTCCATGTTGGATAAGTTAAATAAATTAATGTGAAATTTTCACTAATTTAGATCTGTGACTCAAATTTATACAGCATATGTATTAAATTGTAGCATGTAAAGTTGATGTGTAGGACATCTCTGTACACTACTTCAATCAAGACAAAAACTGCCGAAAAAGAGAGAGAACACTTCTGTAGAAATTAGAGTGGGTTACTTTTGTCGAGATGGAGTGCATGGGAGAAAAAACAATCAAACAAAAAAACCCTGACCCTCAATAAAGATGTGATTTGGGCTAATGCCCGGGGCCTACACAAGCAATTCTGTGTTCAATCCTTTAAGCTTTTATGAAACTCACAAAAAGAATGCCTTACTAATACAATTTTCTCCTGTATATAAAAAATATATATGAGTATATGCATAACGTGGACATTTTCTTTCCTTTACACTTTGATAATGTCCCCATTTTTATTCATTTTGGAGACTTTCTTACTTTCATTATAATCATACAAATCCAGAGGAACTATTTAATTTTAGTTTCATAAAGTAATTTTCTATACAATGAGGAAACATCAATATGTGCTATAATTATTCCACTCCATTCACTTAGAGTTTATAGAGCTTCTATCGGGGTTTCTGAGCATTCTGTCTTTTAATTGTTGAAATACTCTTTAGTTCTAAATTGCTCCTTATATCAAAGCTCCTGAGATGCATAAGCTATGTCAAAAGGACATTTCAGACAAAATAATGGTTAGTCCACGACAGACTGGGAGAATACACCATTGTTTATAACACTGTTCTGTATTTTAGGACCTTAATAACCTTTCTAGAGAAGCTAAGCCAATTGCTAATCAATAGTAATTACTTTTTTTCTAACCACCTACAAAAGTACTCTTTAACCCCTAAAAGTAAGTTTTTAGAAAACCACACACTTATAGTCTAGACATTAAATATGTAGTTATACCTCAAGTTTTAATTCAATGAGTTATCTGTTGTAAATATATCGCAGAGACATTTTCAGCAAACAAAAGTCAAACAAGATCTTTTTCAGGAAGGTAGTTGTAAAAATTTTACTTTTTTGAAAGAGCAAAGAAATAAAACACTTCTAATAAGCCTCGAAATTTAATTGAATAAGTACATAAATATATTATATATAATATATATATGTATTTAACATATTATATATAATGAAATGTTGCTTCTAAACCCAAATGAATTAACGGTTAAAATCCATTAAAAATATATATATGCTAAAACCCAATATATACGCTAAAGAAGCTAAAATCCATGTAGCTTTTTTCAAAAAAGTAAAGTCTGACAAGTAAATTTTCTGTTGGACATTTCTGTTGTCTTACAGAAGAAAATTGCTTAGATATGAGATTTTATTTAATAGTTATAGGACTGTCAGGGAGGTGGATAGCAATAAGACAATCTAGAACTTCAAAATGGAAAAGTTACTAAAGATTAATAGTAAATCTGGAGGAGAAACAAACAACATATTACCAAATTAATGGTGAATATAAAATTTAAATTAAATGATGGCCTTAATCATGAAGAATAAGATACACAAAATGAAGTAGATTTATGTGTCAATTTTTAAAAAGGCTGCCTCTATTCCAATTTTGTGCTAGTCCATATACTTTATTAGAGATACAAGAGTTATTTCACCACAAAAGGGCACTTCTCTCAACTTTTTTTGTTTATTTGTTTTTATATATTCTCTAATATAATTAACAGAATTACTGGGTCATTTATGCTATAAACCGATATGGCAATTTTAAACTTCTTTGTTTCTTTTTATCATACAAATGCTGACAAAAGTCAGAAAAAAAATTATATAAAATTGTATTTTTTTTCAATTTCTCTTACCTTTCATACTTGCCTACATCAAATTTGCATTATTTCTTTTAATCTCCCCACCTGAAACTATCTGATGTTATTTTTACATAGTAAAGTACCAATTAGTAGTACTATTCTAACAGTCACAATAATCAACCTGCACTGAAGTTTTTCACTGACACATTGATGTTCTTTATTATTCTGGTGGAGCTAGAAGGAAAGATCCATGGCATATTTATATCATTAGCCTCCATAATCTAAAACAATGTATGAGCTGAATAAACTTAGTTTTAGATAGGTTACCAATAATGAGCTTTGATTGTAATTAAAACACATTCTAAATTTATTCATTGAGACCTTATATAGTTAAATCAACAAGAGATCTAGTCCTTAAACATATCATTTTTTTTTAGTCGTAGGAAGCGGTAACTTCAATTTATACATATATATTATATAAATAGATATTATATATGTGTATACATAGATGGGTATGTGTATAGATAGAACATTTAAGATATATGTGTGTATATATATATATATATGTATATATTTTTGGTTTGTTTGTTTTTCTCTGACATTATAAGACATGGGTACTGGGGAAAACTGCCTACAATAATAAAAGCAGTTTGCCACTCAAGTATTAAGCTATAACCTCTGTTTATCAGTGTGAAAAGGTGATTTACTTTTCGGTGGATTTTCGTCAAAGAAACAAATATAGGTATTTTCAATTTCTATGTATAAAATATGTTACAACATTCAAAAACAGCAGAACTCAATCTTTTTCTTTACTGATAGTAAAACATTTCAGAATTTTAAAAGCAAAATTCGAGTTTTAAATAAATCTATGTGATAAAATCAAGTTTTATCAAATTTTGTATGAATTTCTATTAAAACAATAAAATAGAAATAATCCTTAGATTTAAAAGTGGTTTGTAATATAAAACTTGAGACTGAGGTAATTAGATGAAATTACATATAACTCAATAAAACAAATCATGTTTTGGACTTCTTTTGAATATGTTTGACAACTGAGCCTTAGAAAGTTAACATAAAAATCATAAAAATAGTCTAGTAGGATGTTTAAATAAGTTAAAAACTGTCTTCTTTGAGGAACTGGCCCATAATTTCTTCAAAAACTCTAGAGATTTTCTGACCTTGAATCTTCTCTGGGAAGATGAATTGTAGCAAAGATAATTCTTTCTGTTAGGAACAACGTCACTGTCTTCCAGTTTTTCACTCACTCTTGTCCTTGACATGTAAGGGACTACATGGAATACTAAGAAACTCCTCAATTTAACATAGAGAAAACGTCCGATGACCCTGCCTAACTGCAAAGGATTGGAGAAATATAAAGAAGCAGATGGAGCTGGCCCAGTGGCTCATGTGGTTGAGCTCCATGCTCCTAACTCTGAAGACTGCCTGTTCAATTCCCACATGAGCCAGTGGGCTCTCAACCACAAGGTTGCCAGTTTGATTCCTCAAGCTCCACAAGGGATGGTGGGCTCTGTGCCCTGCAACTAAGATTGAACATGGCACCTTGAGCTGAGCTGCCCCCCGGATGGCTCAGTTGGTTGGAGCCTCGGCTTTCAACCACAAGGTTGCCCGTTCGATTCCTTCACTCCCACAAGGGATGGTGGGCTGTGCCCCCTGCTACTAGTAACAGCAACTGGAAGTGGAGCTGATCTGCGCCCTCCACAACTAAGACTGAAAGGACAACAACTTGACATGGGGGGAAAAAAAAAAGAAAAAGAAGCAGATGTATTTTTTTCATGTCATTATTTTCATAGCATTACTCAATAGTTGATATGTTGTAAATTGTATTGAAACATGCTGACTAAATTGTATTACTAATATTTTTTAATGAAACTTGCCTGAAGTACATAATTTAATCATGAAAATTTAAAAGTATAACAGAAAAAACTGTAAATTATAGTTTTACATTGTTTTACTCAGGCTTCTATTGTGGCAAACCTTAAACCTACATTTTTTGGTAAGGAAAAAAAAAAAACATTCTGCAATGTTTCCCTGAAATAACAGAGCATATGTTTTTTCATAACAAAAAAGGCAACCATGAAGTAGGAAGAACAAAACCCACAAACCTAACTGTGTGACAGGTAAAACTAGAAAAGCAGCTATGTTTTGTTATTTAAAATCAATATTTTAGAGCTTTCCTTCTTCAAGAAGATAAAGGAGTTATCAGAGCTAATGGTTGAGGTGAATGCTTAGCACTGTTTTAACAGATTACAGGTCGATTTTAATTTTGCTTTACAAATTACAAAGGAGCCCATCAATAAGATTATGGACAAGGAGAGACACCCAAATACTGCTGAGAAAGTAGTCTACCCTTTCAAGTTAAAATAGATTAGTGAAAAATATAAAGGGAAAAAAAATGCCAGCAGGCATGGAAAAGGAATGTATTTTTGTTTGTGCATAAACCATGCAAAACTATTCCTGAGATAATTACTCTGTGATAAAAATTGATAATTATTTATCAGAAAAATTTGGTTAGAAGTTTAGAAGAATTTCCTAGGTTAATCCAAAAAGGTCACATTGAAAATTCTTTAAATATACAAAATTATCACTAAACAAAATATTCATAGAGACTTTTAATAAGTAATACTAAGTGTAGTCTATTTTATAAATTTGTGTTTTAGGACTGCTTTATTATTAAGGATATTTCTTTCACGGAAAATTAGAAAACTTCAGAGAAACATAATCTTCTCATCTACTCATAAATATAGAAATCACCATGTGCATGATTAAACAATGATTTATATTGTATTCATTTTACTGTACTGGAACCATCATTTTTCCCTCTGCACTAATTATCATAGAATTACCCCAATAAATTTGGTAGGCATTTTTAATAACAAAAGGAAAATCTAAAGAAAAAAATATAGTCTAATACAAAACGATAAATGTTCATAAGTTTATAGTGTCCTGTTATACTTAGTTAAGATTATAACCAGTTTGTGGAAGAAAGGATATTCTAAGAAAAGTATCACGAGATAGGTAGGTAGATAGATGATAGATAGATAGATAGATAGATAGATAGATAGATAGATAGATGAAGACTATGTATCCAGACTATGATAGAATTGTATACAAGGTCAGTGTCAGAAACATGATCAAATTATGGACAAAGAAGAGAAGTAAATGGTAGTAAGCCAGCCATACCACTATTTCTTTCACTTGTATTATTAAATAGTACCATGACTATATGAAAGTCAGTGTAAGTAAAAACACTCTGCTTTCAAAAATCACTTTACATACAATCACACAAATGTTTACTCAAAAAAAAAAAGCCTTTTATGACACGAAAAATTTAGCATAGTCAAAAGAGAGGTTGAAATTCTGTCCTGCGGCTGCCCTGTGAGGGAGTGGAGGGGAGGCCATATTGCACTGGACTCCTATCTATGCTCTTCTGAAGTCATTTCAGAGAGCCGCTGTTGAGATTCCATTATCTGCAAAGTACACAGAAAGATGTCTCACAAGGGGAGAGTTAAAGACTTGCTGAGGAAGAAAATACCCCCAAAGCCCTCTTTGGCACAGACAGATTAAAAACAAAAACAAAAAAAAAAACACCTTTCTTCACTCCCTGGAACTTTCAGAAAGTTCCCCAGTACATAGTCAGTACCTCTGGAGCAAATGCAGAAGTCAGCGCCTCAAGCAGAGAGGGCAGGCGCTCACAGTAACAGAGCTCAGTGATGCAAAGGATGGGCTGCGTCTGGAAAATGCTGGATTCCCCTCAGACCACTCTGGATGCAGTCAGCCAGAAGCTCAAATTTGGTTCTCAAGACTCCTTAGGGCAAAGGTTCAAATGGCTTATTCTATAAGTTGTTCCTAGGATTGTTTTCAGTTGTAATTAAGGGAACTGAAATTCTGTAAGCCAAATGGAAGACTGTCAATGAAGTGAGACATAATTACCTGGTGGTAGTTGAGAGTTCTTAATTTGTGCTTCAGCGATAAAAGCTGACAAGGGCAGAGTTTTGAGGACTTGAGCAGTGGGGTCAGAAGGAATCATTAAAAGGCCTGGAGTGGAAACTCTGCACTTAGTTACTCTTGCGCAGTGGATCTGAATCCTGGTGTTTCCATCGGCCAGATTTATCTTAGATCACAACCAGGAGGGATTTGTCAGGAGAGTAAAGAACAAAACAACTAACTCTTTATTGACTAACTCACAGTCTGCTAAAACTATTCACGTATTCACTTTCCTGGTATCTGGTAGTTTTGATAATCTAGGAAAAAACTGTGTAAATGAATAAACTGCTAGGAACTCATATTTCTTGAACCCCTCTTTTCCATGCCCACCATTTAGGAAAATTTACTTTTAATAGTGTATGAGCAGACACAGTGTGCTTGCAATTTGACCAATATTTTATTATATGTTGTGTCATTTAATCTTACAAATCTCTTGACAGACATTATCTCTAATATTATGAAACTGGACTTCATAGAAGTAACCACTTGATGTCAAGTGAGAGAAAGGGTGAATCAGAATCCAAATGGAGGTTAACCAAGCCCTTTCTCTTTTCATTTTGCCATGCTACATCTTCAGTTACTTTAACAGACACAGCTGAGGATCATCATTGTTTTCATACATAAGAGAGCAACCAAAATTAAAACTTAGTTTAATTTTGTATCAAGCTTATTCAGTCCTGAAATCATTCTTTTTCTTCAACGTTAAGAAAGGCAGTCTCATGCGTGCCATCTTTTGACCCATATGCATCTAAGAATGGGCCTGGGGCCTGGAACATTTCCTTATGGAAACATAAAGACCCCTCCCAGTCTGTGCTAACCTTATCACCTCATTCAGGAATATCTTTCATTCTTCTGTGCTTGATGTGTGTCTCTTTATTCTCTTTAAGCACACCAGTCAGTGGTCCTCAGGCATGCCATGAGCTTTGTGTATTTCAGACCCCATGCTGGTGGTGATGAGGGGCGCAGGTTGGAGTCCTTCCACTACAGCATGAAGTAGGGGGTGTGTAGCTACATTGCCCACATGGGCTACAGAGTGGACCCACAGGCCATGAGGGACTGACTCATCATAAGAAGCTGGATCTTGTGCATGTTCTCTTTTTTGTTGTTAGTAGAAGCAGTACCACTTGAGCCTGATTGCATGTTTTTTGCTCTCACAACATTGAATTATGCAGTGGTCTCATCTCCGTGTGGCACTTCATCTGCCTTTTAATCTTGGTCTGATACCCAGTGAATAGTGAAACACTTAACCTTGGCTATCATAGTAGGGAATTATGTAAATTCAAATAAATGGTCAATTAATAAATTTGGCTGCAAGCTAATCTTGTATTGCAAACTTAAAAGGGAGGATTTCACTCAAATAAATATATTAACTCAAAACGTCTTTGTCTTTGGACCATAACTTAAAGTACTCTTTTTTTTTAAGGCCACCTTGCCTAATGTCTACTTTGTCTGAACGTTACCACAGCCATTGCCACAGTTCTACCGTGGCCAATCGCCTCTCCACTCCACCTACCAAAAAGTAATCCAACATCAGTGCAGAAATCAAGGACCATGTAGTTTAGGAACTGCATGAATCATGTGAAGCATTAGTTAAGTATAAAATGTATTTAGAAAGAAAAAAAAATCCAAACACAATGAAATATAAATATATTATCACTGATGACATCATCATCCCTGATGTATTTTTTTCTGAGTCTAGCATTAGGCTTCTCTGTTTTCCACATCATTAAACCTTTAAAGAGTTCCTCATTTTAGACACAAAAAGGTATCAGTAAAGCAGATGCCCAAAATGCATGAGTGATCAGTCTCCCTTGAGTGAGTAGATGCAGAACTGTGAAACTAAGTCAGAAGGACTCATGGGGCCATCCCAAGTGAGAGAGAATAAAACACAATGAGCAGTTCATGGTTACACTTCTCACTGACATTAAAATTGGTGGTGTATGTGTATGTATACCCATGTACCTGAAATTATATATTATATAAATTAGTATACATATATATTAATTATATATATACACACATACACACATACACACACATATATACAGCAAACACATATGCTTGTATGTATTTTGTATACAGTAATACCCTAAACAAAATTAGTTTAACACGTCCTCTAAAAGCTTTCTGTTCTAGTTAAATTCTTCGAGGTTGGCAAAGTTTATTTAACATCTGTGAATCTTGCTGGACGCCATTCAGGCCTGAGGGATTAGATATCAGAGAATGAGGTCTTGACTGATATATGTACCTCTACCTTAGCCAAAATAGAACTCTTCTTGATTCTTCTCAGCACTGCCTGTGTAAACTTGTCCTTGTCCTGTTTCCATTTCTCAGTTCTCTTAATATCATCACTATCTACCCAGTCCTGAGGCCAAAATCCTAGGGGTCAACCTTCTTTTGTCTTCCATCTCCCTCCCCACAAATTTAGTCTCTTTGGGCTGCCTCCAAAACAGATCTCTTGCATCCACATAGCGTCTCTGTCTTCACTCCTATTACCTTAAGCCAAACCACCAGTTCCTACCTGGGTTCCTGCTGTATCCTCCCAAGTCCTCTCCCTGCTTCTGAAAACCTACCTTTACACTGAACCACAGTGATCCAAATTATAAACAAGAGCTTGTAGTTTTCCTGCTTTAAACCTCACCCTGTCTTCTCCTTGCGCTTAACATAAAACCTGAACTCCTTATTTTCAGACCAAGATGCTGTGTGATGTGTTATCCATCACTCTTGTCTCCCACCATGATCAGTCCCACCCATGAGGCTCCACCTCAGTGTTCCCCCTCTGCTCTTCAAGGGAAAAGCCCATGCAATCGTCCAGCTATTGACACAGATCTTTTATGAAATGCCTTTTGCCAAAACAATTGCCCCACCCTTGACAGCTTTCTCTTTTCAAGTCTGGGCTTAGTGGTTATCTTAGAGAGCTATTCCTTCTCTAGTCATTCTAGATTAGCAGCCTGACCATCTATCTACCCCTCTATTTGAATCACACTATCCAGTTTTATTTTCATCAAAGCACTTTCTGCAACTGAAATACTATATATACGTGTGTATTTTTAATTTTTTGGTTCTACCCATCCTCACCTCAGTTCTTTGTAAAAGGCATTCATTACCTGCCATTGCCCATTGGATCCCCAAGGCCTAAAATGTGCCTGGCACGAAGTCCATGCTTAAGAAACAACTGTGGGATGAATTAAAGGGCTTTGTTGCTGAAATAAACCAGACAGATAGAATCTTAAATACAGCAGGCAGATCTAAAATTAACAATGATATTCATATCCTGTTTCAATAATTTCATGAGAAATTTTGATGCTCTCTTACCAAAGCCTTGGCAAAGATTTTTAAACATGGTTTTTAAATATGGCAAAAAAGATAAAGAAGTATGAAGATTACCACATTTGATGTCACTGAAATGACAAGTAATGTCTTCTGAAAGTGCAAGATATCTTCTAGTCACTGAAGTTACTATATTTGTCCAAAAAATTCCGTCTAGTTTCTTAAATACCAACACATTTTACATTTTTCTTGATGCACAGTCCATAGGAAGTTCTCGCTTACAAGTGATTTTTTTTTCACATCTTTCATGCAGCTCAGAAATGCAAATAAAAAAAAATAAACACACTCAGATACATCATGTACATAATGTAGGTTTTTTTAAATTTTTGATACCCTGAGGATATTTTTCGTGTGTCCATAAATCAATAAAAGGATTATATTCATCCACACAAGATGTAATCTCCTTTTTTTTCTGATCGACATCATGTGGAGAATATTCTTCCCTTAGGAAGCCATACAGATAGCATAGCACCTCATAAAATTTGCACATATTCTTTTAACTGTTTCAGATCTATAAATGGACATTCTGTATACCATATACTCATTCATGTTTGGCTGGAGCTACAATGCTAGATAAACCATTTTTGTTGGTAAATTGTGTCTTGAAATTGGAAACTCACATTAATCCAAGCTCTGATGTACAATGTTTTCACCCTTGTATTGAGAACGTAACAGCATGAAAACAGTTAATTACAAATCAAGTGTAGAAGAATAATTATCTAGTTTCGTGACAAATTTTGTTCTTTTGTTTTCTTGAAAGGATGTGCCCTCAAGATTCACAGGATAGGATAAAGTGAAGCTGTATGAGAAGCCTAGAAAGTGCAGTGAAACTAATTCCTGGAATGAACTTTCTCAGTCTGGGGTTCACAGAAACTGGGAAGAGTGGCCGATTTTGACAGAAAAGCTGTCAGTTTTAGTACAGAGAAACCTTCAAGCTTATCTCCATCTGAATTTCACACTCTGCTCTACAACTCTCATGTAGTTAGTGATCTCATCTTCAGGCCCTCCTGTCATTCAACATTTTCATACTTGATTATAAAATTTCTTTTTGTGCTAAATGTTATTTTATGAAAGCACACCCATGTCTTGAGAAAATCTACTTCCAGACCCAAGTTGCTGAAGAAAATATACAGACAGTTCCATATATTCCTGCATATTTAGTGAACGATGAGAATACAAGTAAAAGTGGAACTCTATTCCTTCTTTCAAAATTTGGCCACATATTTATTTCCTCTGGTTGGGAGAGATGCTCAGATGGTAGAAAATAGTGACAAAAACCTAAGCCCAAATGAAGAAGCCCTCCTCTGCTCTATCTGGGAGAAGAAATTCTTGGTTTTTGTGTTAGTTGTTTTGTTTTAGGAGGTAGAAGAGAGGAAGGAAAACAAAGAAGGGAAGGATTTGGAGAAGATACAAAAAAAGAGTATGAGACTCAGGCTTCAGGGTAGGGCTGAGCTTGGGAGGAATTCACAAGGTTCTAGAGTCTCTGAAAGGACTTTTAAAAACAGGCAAGCTTAATGTTCAATTTGAAGTTATTTGGCCTTTGATATAGTCTTAAGATTTTACTCCACACTAGAAATAAAATATAAATAAATAAATAAATAAATAAATAAATAAATAAATAAATAAAATAAAAATGAAAGTCTGATACATTGAAAAATTATTTCTGGGAGTGTATGTTTTAGTTTTAGTTTTAGCTTTTTTTTTTTTTTTTTTAAAGGAAAAGAAAAAAATAACGGTTCTTTGTTCCCCTTGGGTCAGTAGAATGCTGCTCAAGAAGCGAACTTCTGGAGGCAGCCCGGCCATAAGAATGCAAGCCCACAGTCAATGTCCATAAAATGCAGGGAGAACTTTGGATTCCCACAAGGTCATCAGAGGTATTCATTCAATTTTACCTCCATATCAGGAAGCAAGGTGCTTTAGAGGATTTCTGTTTTCTGTATGGACCCATGCCTTTAAGACCTTAGTATATCGCTCTCCTTTTCTTCACACTAAACAACTAGGTAGAGAAAAGGTAGAACATAATAACACACAACTCAAGAATGGTAAAATGACTACACCAAAATAGCTATATCTTTGACACACATTTCTCTCTTTTATTTTTTCCCCAAAGTTTTTAAAATAAACTTTTTGTTTTTGGAAAAATTATGATTTACAGAAAAGTTGCAAAGATAGTACAAGCAGTTTCTGAATATCCCTTGTCCATGTTCTGCTAGTGTTGACATCTTAAATTATTATAGTTTATTTGTCAAGACTAGGAAATTGACATCAGTCTATTCCTAGCAACTAAATTCCATATTTTATTTGGATTTTGTTAGTTTTCCCACTAATGTCCTCTTTCTGTTCCAGGATCTTATCCCAGTACCACAAATGATACGGCATGTATGTGTGTGTGTGTGTGTGTGTGTGTGTGTGTGTGTGTGTGTGTATTTACCTTACAATGTGATCACATTGTCTAGTAATCATCATCAATAATATCACAATAATATTAATTATATTCCACTTTACCTTATGCATTTTTTTACTAACAGTGACACTGCCTGTCAGAGACTTAATAGTTGTCATGTCCACATGATTTGGCCAGTTATTAGTTGTTCGGAAGTGGAACTGTCTTTTATATCTTAGAAACCAAATTCCTAGCAAAATCTTGATGGTCAATTAGATCATAATTTTGAAATCTAGTTACAATTCTATTAGGCAACATCTTATTGAAAAAAGAAAGAAAAAAAACATGCTCAATTTTTTAATACGTTCATTTCATTACATACCAAGAGTAAAACATATTGGTTTAAATTCGAATGCAGACTATTTTGACATCTCATAGTTACACAAGCAAACTTGCAACTACTAGTAAGCAGTTGGAAGGGTGTGTAATAGGACCACAGGAATTCCACTGGGATTATGTGGAAAATAACAGGTGAAATAAAAACGGTACATGAATGGAGAAAATAGTGAGGAGACATGTTCTTTTTCTTCTGTTTAAAAGAAGAAAAAAAATCATTAAAATTCAGTTTTTCACTGGAACTTCAGTCAGTCCTAAGGGAAAAGTCTTTTTAATTTAGTGTTGTTCAGTTTAAGTCAATTCCATTAGAAGGTGCAATGAGTGTTTTTTTCCTGGGAGAATACTCTGTTGGGTGCTAGACAGAATATGATGGAATATACATCACTGTTTCTTTCTCAAAAAGTTCACTTTCTAGTTCAAGGCAAGAGTTTGCATATTTGACAGTACCAAACTAGATTTAATAGAAAGTGGATGGTATGGATTTTGTAGTTTTAACAGTTTTTAACATTTTTTTAATCACCTCCCTTTTCCCCTTTTCTGATTTCTCTCGTTCCCATCCATTATATCAGAATGTCAATCACTGACAGATCTTCAATTATAATTTCAATTTCTTTCATTTTTACAACACTGAATAAATCCATCTTCATCTAGTAAATCGATAGTCTTGACCTCAACAAATAATGTTATAATACAAATGCATGAGTCTAACAAAGAGATGCCTAGATCTCTTAAGCCCTTGTAGTTCTTTCTTTTACATCATCGGCCAAGAGAACATGTTTAGAGCAATATTTATTAAAAAACACAATTTGCCACATATATCAACAACACAACAGAAAATTGCATTTAAAACTGTAAAATGTAGCATTTTAAAGTACAAAACCAAGTTGAATTGATATTATAATCAGTGACTTGTCTTTTTACTGTCAAATTATGTAATGGGTAAGAAATTACCCTTGTAAACCCAGAACAATTGTAGTGTTTATAGGGTCTCTGTTGTGAAATTGTACTTCTGATTATGTAAAGTACATACAGTCAATTCCATGCCAGGCTAATTTATAACTACAGTTTAGTAGAAAAATATCTTCATCTGGTTTATATTCTGCTTCTATTGGTTTGCAGCCAAAGCCTAAAGAATTGCTTACTAAACACACCTATGTGTTACTCTTCATGTTATGGACTGAATGTGCTATACCACCCCAGAAAATTCATATATTGAAGCTTGAACCCCCAATATGACTGCATTTGGAGACAGAGCTTCTTTGAGGATGTGGTAAAGATTAAATGAGGATGGGGGCCTAATCTGACAGGGCTGGCACTTTTACAAGAAGTGGCAGAGACACAGCTCTTTCTCTGCCATGTGAGGACCCAGTAACATGGCAGCCATCTACAAGCCAGGAAAAATGCTCTCACAAGGAACTGAATTGGCTGGCACATTGATCTTGGACTTCCCAGACTCCAGAACGATGAGAAATTGAATTTCTGTTGTTTAAGCTACCCAGTCTGTGTTATTTTGTTATGCAGCCCAAGCAGACTAAGACACTACACAATGAAAACCTGGTGATATTTACACACACACAAACACACATATGCACACACAAAGTCATTTGTAATATATATTAGGGAGAAATTCAAATGTCTCTTTAATATTTAATAGAAGTCAAAGAGGGAAATATCAAAATATATTCATGAATCTATATAGATGAATGTTACATCTTGAGCAACATTCTGAAGGAAACGGGGTATATACGTTTGTGACTGGAAGGTGAAAATTTATGAAAGTTCTGGAAAGAAGAGTGTTTCTTCTCACTGCTTGGCTATAGGAGAGATGGGTCTTGATATGTAAATACTAACAATATGTATCATGAAATGTTGGTATATTTGGAATTTCTAGTAAATGTTTCTTTCTTTTTAAATCATCATTTCCAGAAAATTTAGGAAATGCAGATAAATAAAACTAAATTATAAAATCACCTATAATGCTACTACTCAAAATTAAACATAATTAAAATTGTGTTGGTTTTTTTCTATATGTAATGTACAATACATACAATCATGTTAGCTTTTTCCACTGGAAGACATATCATGGGTATTTGTCAATGTCATTACATGCCATTCTTACTCTTCATATTTTTAAGGTTACCATACAGTCCACTCCATACTCAAAAATGTGTATAGTCAAATCACCATCTGCGGACTTTTTGATTGTTTATTAGTTGGGGTATGTTTTTCTATATGAAGAACATTCAGAGAATTTGTAGGTTTATTAGACAAGAGATGGGATGATCAAAACTTAATTGAAGAAAACACCAAATGTCGGTGAGGATATAGACATTGATTTACAATTAGGTTTCCTCATTGGTTATATTGTTGTGATAATGTAAAATGACATGACCTTTCTGGAAACTAACACTTTACAGGTCTTATAAAATTAAACCTGCAATTACCATGCAACCCAGAAACCACACCTTTAGTCATTTACCCTATAGAAATAGAATGAATATTCACACAAACACCTGTACACAGATCTTCAAAAGAGGCTTCATTTTTAGCAGGCAAATATGGAAATAATCCAAAGAACGTTCAATGAGTGAATGAATCAACAAATTGATTTTACCATGGATTACTACTCAGCAATTAAAAGGAACGGCCTATTGATATGTGCTGCCACTTGGACCAACCTCCAGGGAATTATGCTGGATGAGAAAAGCCGGTACCAAAAGGTTAAATACTGTATGATTCCAATAATATAATATTTTTAAATATTTATTAACATATGTTAACATATGTTAACATATGGAGGACAGATTAGTGGTTAACAGGTTAGGGATGGGTTGGAGAGAGATGAGGATACTGAATAGGAGGCGTGTATGGTTATAAAAGAAAAATGGGAGAGATCTTTGTGTTGTAAGAACTACTCAGTACATTGACTATTGTGGTAGATACACGAACATATGAGATGAAATCAGATAGAGCTAAATATAACACACACACACACGGAGACAATCAAAACTGGTAAAATTTGAATAAGATAGATAGATTGTATAAATGTCAGTATTCTGATTGTGATATTACACTATATAGTTTGCAAAATGATACCGTTTGTTAAACTGAGTAAGGTGGACTTGGAGTTTCTCTGTGTTATTTCTTAAAACTGCATGTAAATTCTCAATTACCTCAATAACCATCCAATTAAAAATTAATTGGAGAGAAAGATTTATAGTGAAACCAAAGTAAGGAAAAATTAAATTTTATAAAAGGTAAAAAGATAAATTTTACCTTTTATAAAAAGATAAGTGGCTAGCTTCACAATGTGGTTAGATTTAGACAGTCATTTTTGGGGAGGAGGTTTTTTTCTTTTTTTAGGACTATGATAATTTTTATTTCCTGTTTTATGGGATTTTGGCAATGGATTTTGAACACAGAATTGTAGAGGTTGAAGGTTACAGTACCCATATATGACAGTTATAAGACATAAAATCAGAAAGTATTTATTTCATTTGTGAATTAGAGGACACATTAAAATAAATGGCTCTCAAAAACAGAAGAAAATTAGTAAGTCTAGAATATACATATATATTTAATATTAATTTTAATACTTATATGATTGGACATTATGCATCCAATAAGAAAGGGAAGGCAAAATTGACCAGAATGTATAAACATCTATATTCATGAACTAGTCAACAATGGAAACAATTTTTTATAAGTAATTTTTTTTTAACATTATCAGGCATAATAGAATCGAAACCTTACCAATGGTTCAAATTAACTTTTCAAGGACTTTTGCTTTGTCAAAACATGTTAGATGAGGCCTAATCAAATTTGAATGATGTTTCCTATGAGAGACTATTCAATGTGATATGGTAAGTTATCCTACCCAAATAGTACACTCACATATTATATCAGATACTCTGATACTCTGTTCCAATTCTAGTCCTCCCAGGCATTTATTGTGAATTGTTATGGCTTATCTCAAAGAATATTCCAATACACTTGGAAACCTCTTTACAAGCAGCAGATACATGTAATTTAAAAACATTGACCCTTCACTGGGTATTTGCAGACCTATCAGAATGATTTGCTCACCTAACTGCATGGGAAAATTATAATAGCCATAAATTGAATGTTATAGCAAAATAGAAGGACATTATCAGAGACATAGCAAGCTCTATTTAGGCTAAAAATAGCAATTAAATAGAACTGGTGTTATTTTTTACCTGGTTGCCATGAGAAATAATTGTCCTATTCTGCCCTACATTATCAATTGTACTCCCAGCTATCATCCCCATTATCAATTTACAGTTCAAGTGTTAAAAATATTGCTGTGTTTAATATAATTGTTCTTATTAGCCATTTTTCATAATAAGCTAGTGAGATAGACTGATAGATCTACTGCATATGCAATTACAAATGAGATATCACAACAGTGAATGGGCAAATAATTCTTCTAAGTTCATAAAATAGTCAAATGTTTGGGCATATTTTTTTTTCTTTTCCCCAGTCTCCTAATTTGACTATTTTGGCAGGGTCTGGGACACAAATAAGTCATTGTGTAAGCCCAAATTAATAATATCTGATTATATCTAAAAATCTACAATTTGCTCTACCTGTTCCTGAAGTAAATTGATAATGACGTTAACTTTTAAATATGTGAGCGTTTGCAGGCAGTGCGTCAAAATGGGGAAACAAAGTAATGGGATTTAGAGTCAGAAGATTTGGATTCTACTGACTTCTGATTTTTTCTGACCATATAAACTTGGGAAAAACTCTTAAACTCTCTGAGTTCCCTGTTCTCAATCAGGAACCAATTCAACTATCACCTCTATCTGTAATTTTGCATGGCCCTTCTAAATAGAATCCCCCATTACCTCATGTGAGTTCCTTGAAAGCAAGAATCATACCTGGTTTACTTGTATCACTAGGTTCCACCATAGTATCTGACAGGATTATCAACCTGAGATACTAGGTTGAGATTTATAAACCACAAAGTTATTTACAGACTTAAATCTATATAATGATTGCTGTCAAGTGACAGTCACAGAATTAAGGGTATTTAGCTGAGTTCTGATGGTTTTTCAGGTATAAAATCAACTGAAATGCAATGAGACCAATCAGTCTTGCATATAGACATAGGCATGCTGAACAATTGTACTGCAGTGCACTTTTACCTTATAGAGTCTCCAGTTAATTTTCTCCTTTGCTTTCTTCCTCTCCTTCAGTGTTCTCCTACGTTGTTTCCCCATGCTCCCCGTTTTCAGTCTTAAAATTCTAGTCTGTCCATAATATCCCTCTAGTCAATAGCTGAATTGTCCTTGTCACTCTGGGCAAAACTACCCAGGACAACAATTTATTTCAATATATTCAGTTTTCTGAATTTACACCTAAGCTGCTAACCTTTGCTGGAGGAAAAATCTCATCACCTAACCAGGATGGCTTAACTGTGTATATGTGGCCACCAGCCTCGAATAGAGGCTGGACATTACTTGCAAATAAATACATTGGTTCTCTGGCGAGTATGTAGTACCCTCTTCACAGCCACTTTCCCAACCAGTTGAACCTCAGACAAGTCATCTGCTTTCCTCCTTCCATAATCTCATTTCTCTTTCTCCCTTTCTTTACTGAACCAGCTTCAACCCCCATGCAAATGATCTAGCCTATTAATAACAGAGGGAAAATAGAAATCTTCAGATGACAATAACCTTAAGTTGATAATACAAGGTCGGAGAGTTAAGTTCTCTAAGTCATCCTAGAAGAAGTGCTACCTATCTCATTGCTGAATATCACTACAGTCACCTTCGAAAGACTCCCCTTGGGAAGCTATGCACTGAAGCCAGTGCCTAGTCCACCCTTCAAAGCAATTTTGGAACTCTTTTTACTGGAATGGCCATCAGAGCTGTCCTTGTACTACCTTTGATGTCCTGAATGTCATCAAAATGTCTTTCTTTCAAGATTTCCTTTATCTTTGGGTAAAATAAATAAATAAATAAATAAATAAATAAATAAATAAATAAATAAATAAATAAGTCATTCAGGGCCAGACCAGATGAGTAGGGAGGGTGTTCCAATACAGTTATTTCTTTACTGGCTAAAAACTCCCTCACAGACAGTGCCGTGTGAGCTGGTGCATTGTTGTGATGTAGGAGCCATGAATTGTTGGGAAAAAGTTCAGGTCATCTAACATTTTCATGCAGCCTTTTCAGTACTTCCAAATAGTAAACTTGGTTAACTGCTTGTTGAGTTGTCCAAATTCATAATTTATAATACCTCTGATATCAAAAAAAAAAGTTAGCAAAATCATTGCAACAAGTTCGCAAGTTTTATTGTCAGACTGCATATATAAACTACCAATACATCCTCTACTTACATGATTTTCTAAACGGAGTGTCTATAACAATATTTTCTTCTGATTCTGTGTTTCAATCCCTCCAGATTTCTCACTTGAGAAGGTAAGAATGTATTCCTTACTGCTATTAAATATTTTGTGTCTTAAAACTTTCTGTCTCTCTTACAGATCTCCCAAATAGATTAAATTATGTCATCTGCAGAAATCATTTCCTCAACCGTAAGTGTCTAATGACTGCTGTGTTTTCTTTCTCTCCCTCCGTAATTGCTGAAAAAGTTACATCCCTCACAGTCTCCATCCTGTTGATCTTCATTCTTCAACAAACTCTTGTGGTTCTGCCCTCACGCAGAGAAGCTAGCTGTGCTCTCTCTCTACACATGATCCCATTGTGATGAAACTCTTTAAAAGAGGAAATAAGGAGTGACCTAGCAACAACAGGGGTATTCATGTTTGAAAATACATCTGCTCATATGTTCAGCTCTAGCTCTCTCCTGGTTCCTAACACAGAAATAGTCAACTGTATTTCTCACAACTGTCTGTCATTCCTCCAGTGGTTCTTGCTTCAAGAAATGGCAGCATAACCCACCCAGCTGCTTGAGTCAAGAAACCTGATGGTCTTTACTAATGTCTCCTATGAATCCTCCTCACATCAGTCATGTTAGCATTTACTTAAAATTTGGCAAATGTTTCCACTGCTTTTGGAATGATATTGAAAAGTCTTAGAGGGTTCATAAGACCGTGAACCATCTCCACCCACCTACCACTGCCGTCTTCAAGGATGAAGATCCTCCAAACACAATGCCTGCATTTAGCTCTTTAAATACGCCTTGCTCTTAACTCTTTCCAGGGCCTAGCATCCTTTGTTCTCACTGTGTGATTTCCTCTTCATCCATCCACAGTTTTTCATCTTTAGGTCTTAACTAAAACACTGTTTCCTCAAAGACATTCCTTAGCCACCATTTCCATTCAACTATGTCAAGTCTCTCTTCACACTCAAAACAACCTGTAACTTTTCTTCATTTAATTCATTATAGTATTTATAAATTAACACATAAAGTATATGTGACTTACTAGATAAGTCCAATGAGAGATATACACACATTTATGAGTATATCATATACATATTCTCTACGCAATACTTAGCATGGTCTTGTAGATAGTGGCTGCTTAATTAATATATCAATTATGTGTTTGTACTATAATTAACACATGGGCATAGTACAAAAAAAATTGGATTAGAGTATGTAAGCTAAACATTTTGGATTATTTTTAACCTAAACAAAAATTGGCATAAAACATTACAACAGAGAAAAACAGTAAAAAGAAAAAGTCCAAAACAGGTAGCCTTTACAGTCATATTCAACATGAGGTTAGAAACTATTTTGTAAATCCAATTAACTATTAAAATACAAACATTTTATTGCTTTGAAAGTTTCATTCCTTTAGAACTGCAAAGTTATTATAGGACCCAAAAATGTTCAGTATGAATAAAGTATGTAGCTCTATGTGATTGGGTGTTATATATTAATACACAGACTTCTACATACACACATACACACACACACTCACACACAGATACACACATATTGCTATGTATACATATATTTCTTTTTATAATGCCCATAATCATAGCATTCAAATTTAAGGCTGTGGACTCAAACCTTTACAGCTTTTATAGAGCCTCAGGGGGAATCTGACTTAAAATTGTTAAAGATAGCTTTCACAGTTAGAGTCCTATCCTGGATGGATCATTAAATAAGAAACTACTAACGAGACATTCCCTTCCTCTAGCCAATGCTTCTTTTATATTCAGCATGACAGCATCCACACCATAACTGCAAAGTAATCTGTTTTGTTTTGGACTCATAATTACATATTGACAAGTTAAACTGTGAGACCTAAATCAGGGGAATTTCAGTTATTATGGGAACATTCTCATGGGGAAAACCTAAAGGGACATCAATTATTTTGCCACTATCTCACTCCTTTTCAATTTTCCAGTCTTGCATGGAATGAAATCCTAGGAGAAAAGAAGCTATAGAAAAACTGGATGTAGTGCTTTGCCATGGGATTGAGAAATAGCTACTGTGGGTAATTAAAATAAAACCAGGTACATATAACTCAGTGATTTTATTTAGAGTAAGACATTTCTATCACTATAGTGAATTTATTCTGTTTTTTTCCCACACATAAATGTACATGAAAGACCACTAAAATATATAATTCACACATAATTATATATATATATTGTTTACATATATATAGTTACATACATAATTATATATATATATACATATATATATATATGATATAGCTGTTTGAATAAAAAACAGCACATGACTTCAGAGAACAAGTCATTGACAAACTATTTCAGAAAAATAACTCATTAAATTTAAATTAATTTTCAAAAGCCTTTGGCACTGTTAAAAGAAATCACCATTGGTGTTGATGTCAGTATACTAGCAGATAAACAGACAACTAAAATTAGAAATATCATCATGTGTATACTCTTTGCCAGTATTAAACAAATCAAAATGCATTTTCAAATTAAAAAAATAAATTTTCTTTTCATAACTGATTCATCTAAGGGTAGAACTATTAATATCAGTAGTAACCAAACTACCCTGGATTTCAGGAACAGTGGATATCAAGTAAATAATAGAAACAGAAGTGTCTTATGGAAGCATTTTTTTAATTTAAATTTTGTTTTACTAATGACATTTTAAATAATGTTGACATTATAAAAATGATATGAATTCTACATTTGGAGTGCAAAATATTGCCAGAAAACATGGTATGCACTGACATCTATTTCAGACTTTTGTCCTTTTCCAGAATTGATAGCCCTGAAATATGCTGCATAGGATGTATAGTTCATATCTATATTTTTATTACTTCTGTATCCTTAAAGAAATTGAAATAGAAGCAGCTTGGTTCACTGATAGGGGATTGCTTTCATATTTTCTTAAGTTTTGCAGTTCCACTTGAGTTGAATAGCATTAGTTATTGGTTAAAAGAGGGTTTTCAGAGTTACGGATTTTAGCACTTTGTTGACTGAGGATTCTCATGCTCAGCAAACTTGACTAAAGCCTAGAAGGTGACAGATGCATGAAAAGTTGAAAAATAGGACACACAACTGTAAGCTCAGCTGATAAACTTCAGCCAGAGATTTACTATTTTTTAAAGTGCTGATGCAGATATAAGGTGGGAAGACTGTGATTACATACTAATTTCCGGTGTTTTCCTTTTATAACAACCAGCCATTAGATTGTGATCAAAGTTAGTATCTGTCTTCCTGTAAAAGGTACACTACATATCTGTTAAGAGTTAATACAAATTATCTAAAATTTGATATTTTGAATAATTTCCTAATGTATGCAATATCCTCCATGAAGATGCTTGAAACCTGAAACCGGTATAAAAACAAATATTACTAAAATTCGTGTAAACTAGAAACATATACTCTATTAGATAACTTGTAAACTATTTTGCAACTTAAGGGAAACCTTCACACAGCCCTGGGCTTACATTACCTTATCTGAACGTGGTGCTTATCTACTCAGAGAGGAGAAACTATAGTGAGGCTTTCCAGGAGAGCTGATGTTGAACTGAATGTTATTTGTTGTCGGACTTTGGATAAATCGCTAAAGTTTAATTTTTCATCTTTAAAATGAGGATAATAAATACCCATTCTGCAGGGTGGTAAGAGGACAAAATGCTTATAGTTGGCCTTTTATGGGACCTGGATAAGCACTCACTATGTCTTTTGAATGGCTGCAGGTTTGACTCCTGGGGAAAGAACAACTACAAAGCTTGCTTACAATGGCAACTTCTAAAACAGTGATCTCCAATGCTTCAATCGCAGACAAAAATATTTTACAAAAAAGGAAAGAAAAAATATGTACAGTAAATGTCAAGAACTAGGAACTATATTAAGTTTCTAATAGTCCATGAGTTAAATAAAAGAAAGAGCAAGTCAAGCTTTGAATGATCCTTGGAACATCCCATTGCCTGCATATATTCTTCTGTAAAAACAATACTAAAAATAACAATAACAATATTACGACACATAATATGAGACACATAATAACGCAATAAATTATAAATTATTAATTATAAATTATATACGCAATAAATTATAAATTATTAATTATAAATTATAGATTATTTATAAATTATAAATTATAAATTATTACGACACATAATAACACAATAAATTCCATAAGTATTGAGAGAACCAATTGAGTTAATTTGCTTCTCTGTCAACTACCCATACATCCCTCTTCCCTGGAAGGTTTTCAGTCTCTAAACTTCTTTGACATTTGCTGATCTGAGTGCGGCCTAACTGTCTCTGCAAAGCAAGGTAACTTGTAATTCTATCACGATCCCCACTTGAGACACTCATTATAGGCCTGTTTTCCTGCCAGTGTAGGTAGGCCAAGCGGAATTAATGATCAACCAGTAGGGGCTGGCCTCTAAAATAAACATCTTCCCATTTTCTTTATAACCACAGAAACTGCATATTTAATACAAGCCCCACCATTCTACAGGTACGTGGTCTCTCAAATGCTTTGTCTGTAGGTTTGGCATGCATAATAAATAGAAAGCTCTTTCTTCTGAAATTGATACTCCACTTAGTTTCATTCTATAGTCATTAACCACAACTAAAATATAAATATATAAATCATAATAAGTGTTCCATAATGGAGATCATAAAATCTACTACATAGAATGTCTTCATATAAATATACTGAAGTACATCAGCAGCTAAAATGCTAAACTTCGAACAGGAAAAATACTGCAACAGGGCAAGCAATATTAAATCATCAGCAAACAAAATACTGCTGCATTCATTTACTAAAGGTCAAAAACATCAATGAGAAAATATGAGAAATATACTCCAGTGGTGGAAAAGAATTCTCTATGAAGAACATTTTGCTGTGAACCTGGACATTTGCTATCATGGTGTGATGCTGGGATAGACAGTGACAGGAGGCTATCAATCAACAATGTTGTCACAGTAAAAAATAAATAAATAAATAAATGGGCATAATCGTCAGTTAGATCGGGCTTATTTGTTGATGTCCACCTTATTTTAAAAATGGGTTGAAGTACCTTGGCTGCCAAACAGTGAACTGAAATAGCGCCTAGCACACAAATATTAAATATCTAAAATATTTGAAGAAGGAAAAAAAGATAGGAACAAAGAAAAGTGACAAAGGTAAGATTTATTTTAGGTCTGACAAAACTAGTGTCTTACCTATTAACTTAGAAAAAGAATTAATCCTCAAAGAGCCTCATTGGAGCACATTAACTGATTTGATCCTACAATTTTAAAACCCAGGTAATATTTCCAGAGTCAAATTTAGATCTAAACCATAAAAAGATTTTTGAAGATGTTCAAATATCTTTCTTTAAAATGTATCTTTGAACTCTCAAGTTTCCAGGATCTATAGGTTCTATTCATCTCAAAAGACTGTGGATTCAAGCCTGAAATAAACTATGTTCGTCAGTAATATATGAAATTAATGTTTTAATTAAAAGGTAATAAATATTCCCCTATAGTATATGTGTATAAATTTTATATTTACCCACTCCAGGTAAATTCAACCAAATCTTTCTTTGATATTACATATCAATATTAAACAACTTTGTTAAAATACCTGCCTTATTTTTCTAGAATTATTGGCATACATTACTTTACTTCTTGCTAGATTACTTTCTTACTAGACTTCTTGAGACAGTGTTATATTAATCTTTCTATCATCAATACCTGCCATTCTGTCTGGTACCTGGGAAATGTTCAATAAAATGCTTGTTAAACAACTATGGTCTGATAACAACATAATGCATGTGTGGAAAAGGTCATTAAACCTTACCTGAAGGGCTAAATATTGTCAAACACTAAGGTCTGCAGGATGGTGGTGGTGGGAAGTCACTATTAATGGGTACAGGTTTCTTCTGGGGTGATGAACAATATTTTAAAATTAAGAGCGTTCATAATTGCACAACTTTTTGAATATACTAAACATGAAAATCTACACTTGAAATGAGTATATTTTACATTATGCAAATATCTTAATACAATGAACTCAAGGATCGTCATGCTGATTCTGACAATTTTTCTCCTATATATTCAAGATGATGTTAAACATAATTAAAATGGATCACAACAAGACAAGAGAACATAAGTGGACATAGAGGAGGGTTACATTTGTTGGGTTTTTCTCAGTTAAGGCTAAATGTGGCTGGAGTTTAGACTGACCACAGAGGCGACCAGTGACTGTGCCCTCCTGGCTGTAGCCTTGTTGATTTTCATTTCCACACATATTCCTATATTTATGAAGCCCTAATTCTTACATGAAACTGCTTTAGTCCCATTTTTAAAAACATTTTTTACTAAAAATATAGCTAACATACAACACTATATTAGTTTCAAGTGTATATCATTGTTATTCAACACTCCCTACCTATTCCCTTTTTAAAATGCTATGAGAGCTACTAAGCTTTACCATAAAATGGGTAATGCCTCACATTTGCCGCGAAAAGAAACCATGAAGTTGTAATTTTTGAATTCCAGACAGTAAAAATTTGTAAATAGATTATGTCTGGAAAATGGTTTAGCTTTCTAGAACAAATTTCAAAAAGCAAATCAAAGTCTTAAGACTTTATTGCCACTAGCGAGTTAGTAGCATTCCATTGATGAGATAAAATAAGCATCAAGATAGCATGATTATTGAGCCTGGCCCTATTCTGCTATGTGAAGGTTTCCTGCAATACTGAGTGGTGAATAATAAGGAGATTAGCATTAAACACACCATCTGCTGTGGGTTTTCTGTCTCAAAGAAAATGCACAACAAAAGTGAATTCCCTGAAATACAATGTTATCAGAGATGCTTTTAATTATAGCATTTATTCCAATTCCTACAACAACAAACATACACTGGAAAGAAACATGCAGATAAAAGACCAGTAAAAGGAAATATACTATTTCAAACCAGAAAACAAAAAGTTTTCTTCGTGAAGCAGAATCATTTAATTACTGCAAGATTTCCTCAAAAGATATAGATTTCTCCCACAGAAATTGAATTATAGTCCATGTGTGCCCAAGAAGTGAAGTGTGCCAGATGCTGCTATGAAAACTAGCAAATCAATGGCAGTCACACATTTTTCCTTCAGTCTCTTTGTAGTTTTAAAAGCTGACTGCTTGAAGCTTTGCCTCAGAGATCTACATAATAATGCAACATTTAAACTGTCCACCACTCATCCTATTTAGATCTTGAAAACTGTACCTCATCTAGGCAGCGTAATAACTATTCAGATGGTTACGCAACCCACCACATTTCCATTTCTCTTCACCTGCTCTTTCAGTTAGTCTCAAACTTAAGTTTTCCTCTTGAAAGCCAGTGAGAATCCTATGCTCCATCAAATCATTCTGGGTAATGTGCTGAGACCAAAGTATATATCAGTATGCATCTAACCTATCATAATGAAATAGAAAAGTACTCTTATTTTTTTAAAGAAAGACAAAAAAATGGTACTCGGCTCTCTATTAAAAAAATAATAATTTTACCTTACCTTTGCAATTCTATACTGTCACATTCCATATTAGAAAACAAGGTTATTGTTTATTTTTTGTCTAGATGGCATCTACTCTAAAAACAATCTGGATAAATTGCATTCCATTAAGCAATTTTAATAATCATCCTGATATTTCACTCATCTCAAAAAACAATTCAGCTCATACTCAGAATAAATTATTAACAAGTTGACTGATAATTGCTAGTACTAGAGAAACTTGTTCTTTTAACCTTTCTTTTTTTTTTTTTATTAGTTTCAGGTGTAAAAACCAATGTAATAGTTAGATATTTACACCCCTTACAAAGGGATAACCTGTCCCCCAATCTACTACCCCTCTGACATCGTATATAGCTGTTACAATTCCATTGACTCTATACCCTACACTGTACTCCACATCCTGTGGAGATATATATATATATATATATATACATATATATATACACACATCTATATATAGTATTATATATTTATTATATATTATATATTATATATTTCATATATATATTTCATATATATTTATATATTATATATGTTATATATATAAAATTATAGTTGACATTCAATATTATTCAGCTTCAGCTTCAGGTGTACAATACAATGGTCAGGTCTCTACACCATCCATGAAGTGGTCTCCCTAATAAGACGTTTCTTAATGCAAACTAACAGACATTCCTTTATGACCTTCTACATTTAGTGCAAATATTTAAAATTGTATTTTATATAAAAAAAAATTCTAATGCTGATATATTTTGCAGTGACCTGCAAAATTACTATCTCATGGTCAAAACTATGTAAATAGTACAGAGGCATAAACAGACAATCAGATTTGGAATCATAAATCGATTCTCCTGTCTAAGCCCTAGTTTACTACTACTGGGATCTATTATAAAATGTACTTCTCAGTAACAGAAGAAATATACAAAGGTTGAAGCAAGATCTTGGTTCCATCTTAATATTCTTCTGAGGACAGAGATGTTCCATCAATTCTTTTTTTTTTTATAATTATAGTTGGCATACAATATTATATTAGTCTCAGTTGTGCAACATAATGATTACACTTTACATAACTTACAAAATCGTTATCTTGATAAGTCGAGTACTCTTCTTGCACCACCATACATAGTTATTACAATATTATTGACTGTATTCCCTATGCTATACTTAACACCCCTGTGACAATTTCTATAACTGGAATCTGTACTTCTTAATCCGTTTCAACTTTTTCACCCATCCCCATAATCCCCCATCTATAAGGGGACCATCAATTTATTCTCTGTATTTATTAATTTGTTTCTGTTTTCTGTGTTTATTTATTTTGTGTTTATTTTTTTAGATTCCACATATAAGTGATATTATATGGGATTTGTCTTTTTCTGACTTACTTCATTTAGCATAATACCCTGTAGGTCCATCCATATTGTAACTGGTGGTGGTAAGAGTAATTTTTTTTTTTTGGCTGAGTAGTATTCCATTATATATATGTACCATCTCTTCTTTACCCATTTATCTATCAATGGAATCTCAGGCTTTTGCAAATAATGTTACAATAACCATAGGAGTGCACATATATTCCTGAATTATGTGTGTTTTTTTTTATTTTTACTTTTTGTTTTTGGATAAATACCCAGAAGTGGAATTGCTAGGTCATACGATAATTCAATTTTTATTTTTTTCTTGTTAATATTTCTTTCTATCCCCCAAGATGTTTTTGTGCTCCAGACAGAAATGCTTTATTTACTATTTACTTTCCACCCAAAAACCGATAATTATCTCTCATCTCGTTTAGATCCCTATTTTTATCTGGGCACAAACACCAAATTTACTATGCTATATCCCTCATTTCCATTATGTTGAACTGCCTTATTTCTTTGTAAGTCTGACCTTCTCTCCTTGAATCTCATTTTTGTCCTTCCCAAAACAAAATCCCTACATACGCTTAAGAATTTTCTTGATAGTGTACGAGAAATTATATGTATCTATGAATGTTTCTTGTAGTAGTTTATTTTTTTTGTCATAAACCACTTGAACAATCTAATAAAGAAATGGATATCCTCTTCAGTAAAATAAATGCATATATGTACCTGTCTATGACACTTTGATTGTTTTGACTTATTTGATAGCACTTTCTACTATGTGACTATTTATTTAATATTAAGGATATAAATTTTTCAAAAAAATTCCATTTATTTGTGTCTTCTTTAATTTCTTTAAAAAATGTCTTATAGTTTTCAGCATATAAATCCTTCACATTCTTGGTTAAGTTTATTCCTAGGTATATTATTCTTTTTGCTGCAATTGCAAAAGGAATTGTTTTTTTCTGTTTCTTTTTCTGAGATTTCATTGTTGGTGTATAGGAATGCAATGGACTTTTGTACGTTGATTTTGTAGCCAGCAACTTTACTGTATTCGTTGACTGTTTCTAATAGCTTTTTGGTGGAGTCTTTAGGGTTTTCTATATATAGTATCATGTCATCTGCAAAGAGTGACAATTTAACTTCTTCATTCCCAATTTGGATGCCTTTTATTTCTTTCTCTTGCCTGATTGCTCTGGCAAGGACTTCCAATACTATGTTGAAAAGCAGAGGTGATAGGGGATAACCTTGTCGTGTTCCTGAATGTAGAGCAAAGGGCTTCAGCTTTTCACCATTAATTCTGAGATTAGCTGAGGGCTTGTCGTATATAGCCTTTATTATGTTGAGGTATTTTCCTTCTATACCAATTTTATTAAGTGTTTTAATCATAAATGGATGTTGTATCTTATCAAATGCTTTTTCTGCATCAATTGATAGAATCATATGATTTTTGTCCTTTATTTTGTTTATGTGATGTATCACATTGATGGATTTGAGAATGTTGAACCATCCTTGTGCCCCGGGGATGAACCCCACTTGGTCGTGATGAATAATCTTTTTAATGCATTGTTGTATTCGATTTGCTAGAATTTTGTTTAGGATTTTAGCATCTGTATTCATCAGAGATATTGGTCTGTAGTTTTCTTTTTTTGTGTTGTCCTTACCAGGTTTTGGTATCAGGGTAACTTTGGCCTCATAAAATGAGTTAGGGAGTACTGACTCTTCTTCAATCACCCAATGCCCTATTTAGTCATTTTATCTGTCTAGAAAGAAACTAGGCCATTCAGATAAAAACCTCTGTGGAAAAACCCAAAAAAGCTACTTTACGATGCTTCCTAATAAAATATATACTTAAGTTGTTTTTGAGTACATAATCATAACTTCTAGACTCTCATGAAAGCCTACAAATCCTAGATCACAACCAAATATTGCTGGTTTAAATAACCTAGACATTTTCATTTTGACTACTAACATATTAAACAGTTATCAAATTATTAACCAAAGTAGAGAATCAAAGTAGAGATACTCTTAGTATTTAATCCTTAAATGAGTGATCCATTTAAGTTTCAGTTACTTCAGGCTCAAATGATTCATTTTGCAGTTAAAATATTCATCTGTAACTCCTATATTTCATATATCTCTAGATCATCTCTAACTCCATAAATTTTTTTCTGAATATTTTTCAGAAGTATCTTTATTACTTTAAAAGCTGTCACAAAATTATCATTAAATTTAATTTCAACAGGGCTTATTTAACTCAAAATATGTACAAGGCGTGGTTTGATAGAAGTGGTAAAGAACTATTGTCTTTGACCTCTAGCGGCTCATAATTGAAACAGGAAGCAGTTTTATATATGCTAAAAGTGGTAACACCTATATTAAGAATATGAGGAAATGGTTTAATTCAAAATAGGAATAAGGTCAGAACATTTCAAGTAGAAGGTGGTATTTTAATTAAAGATAAATAAAACTCTTTTATGTAAGAAAAATATAAGGTCATTCAAGTTAGAAGAAATAGTTCATCCAGTGACATATAATTAGGAAAGCACATGAACTGCAGAACTAGTAGTTTTTAGGGACTGAAATAGGGGTGCAGGTTGGCAGAGTACATAACGTGAAGTACATGCAGAAAATTGTCTTTGTACTGTGTAAAGTTTTTATTACCAATGAGAAGTTGAAACTAATTAGGTAAGTTTCTAGTATAACTAGTACTTTTACTATTCCTTATGTAAATATATAGAACAAACAATTAGAGTAACTTAAATGTGTATTTCCCCTTCTATATACTTAACAGGTTCTTATCTCTGCATTCCTAGCAGAACTTCCTGAATAAATGAGGTTTCGCAAGGTTTCTTCAAGTCTTATCAAATTTTAAAATAAAATAAGTAACTTTACAGGATATTTTATCTCTTCATTTAAGAACTGAAAAAAATATTTCGGAAGTCAAATCCTATATTCCTGATTATTCATTATTTTATGTTTAAAAATTGCATTGTCATAAAAATAAAGAGCTAGTCATACGGATACTAGGTTGGGGACTTGAAGATGGTCACATACATTCTACAGAATAGTTACAATACATTTGAAAAAAGTGAAAACCATCAGAGAGCCAAAGTAGTAATACGTAATGACACACACACAAAAAATACGTTTGGTAAAATCCAGCAATTAAATTACAGATTTTTTTTTTAAGTGACTCTAATTTTCTATTCAACTAATGCTTTTTGTAAGAAAGTAATCACTATAACATCGTATAGATTTCTGAGGAAGGCCCATCTAAAAGTGCAGCTGTTAGCTTTTGTTTCAAGTCATTTGCCAGATCAGCTAGGGTCTGGGCTCAGCTACCATGGCTGGGATGGTTGGGACTCTCATCATCCAGGAGGCTAGCCCCAGCTTCTTTATATTGTCTGGGCCCAGGGCAGGCCATCCTAAACTATCTTACAATAGCATATTGATAGTAATAAAAGTTACTAAAGAAACTGCCAGTGCAAGAGTACTTTGACCTCTCAGTTTCATTAAAAACATGAGACAAATTTCCCATGTGAAAGATGTCCTCCCTACACTTGGAGACAACTCTAGCCAAAGAGTCTGTATAAACAAGACTTGTTGCCTCTTATGTAATGTATAACCTTCCTTAGATTCCTCATTAATGAATATCCAAACCTTGCTTAAATCCCTTTCTAATGAGCACTAACTTTTTTCCCCCGTTGCCCTGTAAATTTCTTCACAAATATATTGTTTATTTGTCAAAAAAGTATAAAAAAGGTGTCTGGTTTGATAATTTCTTTGATCCTCGTTTTATGATCAGAACACGATATTATGACCTCCCATGCAAATGTATTAAACTGTTTTTCCTCCTGTTAATTAGTCTGGTGTCAATTGTATTATTTTATTATTAGTCCAGACATAAAAACTAAAAAAGAATTGGAGGGTAGATTCTCCCCCTCTCTAAAAATATGGAAGTCTCAAGGTTCCCAGTAGCAGAATAGAGCAAATCCCAACATTTCTGCACTTTGTCATCACTTTATTAGAATAGCTGAAAAATTGCTTGGCTTTAAAAATAAAACCTATCAAAAATTATTACATAACATTCTCAACAACAAAAATTGTCAAATCTGGAAATAAATTCAAAGTTACTGGTCAATATAATCTGTTATTTTCAAAAATAAATTGGGGGGGAAACCTTCATTTCATCATGGTATGAATAATTTTTTGACCATTTTTAAAGTCAACTGATTATACTGATTGAACTATGTCGTTATTAATTCCATGACGAGATAAATATAACTTATTTAAAGAAAAAGTGAAGATAAAATTAACATATTCTTCTTTAGAATACAGTGTAAGAGGAATTAAACAAAAAGTACAAACATATGACCAAGAAAAAATACATTATAGTCAATTAAAAAATGATCTTAGACATCATCTTTATTGGCTACCAACTTCTGAGCTATTATTTAAGGAAAATCCAAGAGTAATAGTGTGTTAGCACTCTAAAGGGAAACCTACCTCAATAGTCATAAAATTTATGTAACCATTGTTATCACTACACACTTCTAACTGGGAGAATATTGATGTCTTCTTCCAGAGCTCTGAATCTTAGGGTATTTCTAAGAGTTAGCAAATGGCCTAGGGCTGTGTGAAAGTAGCTGCCTGAAAATACTTGTATGGTGCTCAAGTTTCCAAAAGGTCAGAGACGACGTTTTTGAATTAGGTTTAAACAATCCCTTCTCAATTGAAAGCATACTTCAGCAGAACTTAATTTGCAATATCACAAAAAAAAAAAAATCTCAGAGATTTAAAAATCATGCATAAAACTAACGTGCAAACCAGTTAAAACACTGTCAAAATAATCAAGAATGCTGAACAGGAAAAATATAATAATTCTTGAATTTTAAATCTTTACTTGTTCTCACGATTTGGTTGAATGCAACTGAGTGATCCACTCACCTCTAAGTGTTCTCACTCTCTCTCTTTCCCTCCCTCCCTCCTTCCATGCCTTCCTCCTTCCCTCTTTTCTTGTTCTTTCATATTCTGAAAGATTGCACAAACAAAACAAAACAAAAGACAAACAAAAACAAATGAACAAAAAAAGAAAGGAAGGAAGGAAGGAAGGAAGGAAGGAAGGAAGGAAGGAAGGAAGGAAGGAAGGAAAGAAAGAAAGAAAGAAAGAAAGAAAGAAAGAAAGAAAGAAAGAAAGAAAGAAAGAAAGAAAGAAAAAAAGAAAGAAAGAAAGAAAAAGAAATGGTAACAACTTCTACACTTTTTCTTTACAATAACTTTGTAAAAAATCATTTCTTGGTTGACAGAATTTCCCTATGGCATTGGCCTACCTTCACATAGCCATCTATAATTTTTCTCCTGCTTCAAACAATCTCCCACATGCCATTCTTGTTAATGACTGAGATACCCCGATGGTGCTTAACATTTAATAGTGCTAGAGCTCCACATTTGCCCAAACAACCTTTTCCATTTACCTTACCTCAAAGGCCTTCTAATTTTTCTTTAGAGACAGAAATCCTTTAAGCCCATTGTATCCTTAGGCTACAAATTTACTGAGATTTAGGTTTCCAATAAGAGCGTTGAGATGAATGCCACCATCTCATTTATGAATCAATTTTTGCCCATCGGCTTTTTACTGTTATTACTTTTTTTTTATTTTGCACTCAAAAACGAAATCCTCTGTTACGTGTGTGTATAATATATATATATATACATACAGATATATTTACATTTCTATATTTATTAAACTGTTGAAAATTTAAAGAAAATGGCACTCTATTCATACAAAAATTTCTAAGTAAATTCCGTGTACTAAAATCTGTCAGTTTTTGTCCTTCATTTCTATGTTCACTGGAGTAATATATACAGGATAAAATTCCTAAGGATAATATTTAAAGTTAATTAAACGAGTCCTTTAATATAACTCATGGAAATTCCATACAGCTGACATCATAATATATTTCATATAATTGTGTGATTTGGAGTTCTAACACAAACAGTACCTTGAAATTAAGAAATAACAGGAAAAAATCCTATTTTTCCGTGGAAATTACAAATCTATTTTTATGAGAACTTTAAAAAAAAACTTTCCATTTTTTCATAAAAAAAGAACAGTCATAAAGAAAAGTCAACAAATGTTGACTTTTAAATTGCTTAATGATCAATTCTTCTGAAAGTTTTCCCATACTTCCTTTTTGCTTTCCTTCTTTTTCAGTGTGTGTTCACTTCTACTTAAACCAAGAAATACCACTTTGGTAATTGACTATCATGCACCACTTCCAAAAAAGTTTTGAATATGAACTAATCTTTAAACTCAATTAATTGAAAAATTACTGTAGGACCTTACAGATAATTTATGCCTAACTGTATTTTTATTCTTACTGATATTTACAGATTAGGTACCGTATTTGCCGGCGTATAAAACGACTGGGCGTATAAGACGACCCCCTAACATTTCCACTCAAAATACAGAGTTTGTTATATACTCGCCGTATAAGATTACCCCCTCTTCCGCACACCTTTCACACACCAAATAACTTTCAGTTTAAAATTTGCATCATACTTCTTTCTTTTGGCTGGTGCCATGATACGGATGATAGGGGTTTGACTGGTCGACATTTTCTATGCTGTACTGTACAATGGTGCAGTACTGTGGTTGGCTGTTGGCTGTATACAAAGCCTGATTTGATTGGTCCCTGCTCCCTCTTTGCCCGCCCTGTCACTTTAGCAGTCTGGTCCACCCTTGCATCAGCATCTCCCTGGGACCTCACTAGTGCGCAAGTGCGAGCTCTTCAACATTCTAACAGGCACCATGATAGCGCAAAATCGCGAATCTTCAATGCATATGTAAAGAAATATATGGTAACCCGAATTTACCACACTCGCAAAATCGCACACAGCCGACCATACATCCAGTATGGTATTGCGATTCGCATACCATACTTTTTTTTTTTTTTTTAATTTTTAAAAATAAACAGTTTATTTTGAGATCAGTGGAAAATACTGTAGGCCACAAAACTGGACAGCTCGTTAATGTCACTTAAAATGTGTAACTGAACGAACCGGGTCACACTGGGTGTATGCTCGGCTGTGTGCGATTTTGCGAGTGTGGTAAAATCGCATAACAGCAAAATCGCATAACAGCCGAGCATACACCCAGCAGCACTGCTGATGCCTGAACGGTATGTGGAATGAAGTGGGCGGGCATCGGGAGGCCACTATGGCATGGGGCAAGCACTATGGGCAGTCTATCTGAAGTGTACCTGGCGTATAAGACGACCCCCCCACTTGGAGGCATATTTTTCGGGGCCAAAAAATCGTCTTATACGCCGGCAAATACGGTAGATCCAGTGTATTTAAAGCAGTAAACTGTGACAAGTTCTGTCAATTATAAGAAAATTGTAGGGTGAAATCACAAACATATTAAAAGATTAATTTTAAAGTAGCTTCATGGGACAGTCATGTAGTATGGCATGATTTAAGAGCTAGTGCTCAAAGGATCTCTAAGAGATCAAAAATCGCTGGGGTTCCCTTTGGAAGGTGACCTTTATTGTGGTGTGGAGGCTGGGGTGGTTCCTGGACAACAGGCTGGGCTCCAACTATTGCTAATCCCATTATTAAATACAGCAGCTGTTTTACATTACAAATTATATAACATGTGATTGAAAAGTTTTATAATTGAAATTTAAAAATTTGAGAATACATATTATAGTCAAATTGAATAATCTTTCATCTAGGAAGATGATATGACTGCAATAATTTCATAATAGCTATTTAAGAAAACAGAATCAAATATATTACGTCATTTCAAAAAATGAATGGTTCCTTCCAGGCTAGGTAAAAAAGAGTTTTATTGTCCATCTAAATTTTTCTCCATATCAATGCACTAATCAAGCGAAGGAAAAATGGAGAACTTTATATATATATATATATATATATATATATATATATATATAATATATATATATATATATATATATATATATACACACACACACACACACACACACATAACTGTATATATATGTGTGTATATATATACATATATATGTATATATATATGCATATATATATATATATATCCATATCATATAAATTTGTTTTGTGTTGCTTAAGGTTTCCTATTTTTTATACATTCATGTAGATGTATACTGTTCAAACCAACCAACAAAATTAATCATATTTGGATCTCATAGTATTATTTAACTAACATGTGGTAATATTCAAATTGGATAGTTAATAATTTTTTGAATCTTTAAAAAGTTATTGATGTTTATTATTTCTAATTAATACTCTGAAGTTATATTTAAGAAAATATTAGTGGGGAAAAAAAAAAACATTTAGAACTTTTAGAGACTATTTGCCCCCAAAACTCCTAAGCATGAATAATTTTTTAAACCATGAAACTTCTAAATGTTCAAAAATTAACAATTATCCCACAGATATTTTAAGCACCTTGTTATCCTTGTTCTGGATATCAGCAAGTGGTGATGCCTATGAGTAATCTAGTCTTCAGAACTACTGAAAAATCTATGTAGCCAGACAAAAAAAAAAAAAAAAATTATCTTGAACACACTTTTAAAAAATTTAATAAAATAAATTAAATTTATTAACTAAACCTTTCACAAGATTATCCAAATTTATGTGAAATTGTGAATTAGTTGACTTTTAATTAGGTGAAAATTAGATTCAGCGTATAAAATAATAAAGTTCTGGGGACAACAAACATACACACTATGTAGCCAAGAACAAGGGTCTCTTCAAGGAAATAGCAATCTAATCTGCCATCTATCATTTTCAGAACATGATTGAAAGTTATCAATTCAAATATTTAACTATTCAGTGAAAGCTATTCTCAGGTTTGCTTTTGTTATTTGTTGCACAGCCATAGTTTAAGTTGAAAATACTTTTTCTTAAAATTTACTTTTCCCACTCATACTCAGAAATGCCAACATTAAATCTAAAAGTGGAAGTACACTTCTTTAGCTCTCCATTTTAAAATATTAATATTTCCTTTACATATAGCCCTGGATCTTGATTTATTTCCTTATATTCCTTTATTTCTTTTTAATTTTATATATATATAGATATATCTATATATATATAAAATTAAAAAGAAATCTATCTATATATAGATATATATACACATATATATAATATAAATATAATAAAATGCATAACTTTTAAGTTTTTTGTTTTGATTTTTGTTTATTTTTTAAACATAGGTATCCAAATTACACCCTAAATAAGTACTAGGTTCTGTCAAACCATGATTGTAAAAAATACAAAATCTACGAAAATCAATCAAAAATTTGTTTTCTATATTTGAGATAAACCAATTTTATAGCAATATTAATGTCCCATAGGAGGTATGATCAGGAATCCATCATGCATTTTTTAATTTCCCACTTATTTTTATATTAGACTTAGTTGTATGTACTTAAAATAAGGCAACTGTGATATGTAGGTTTTTTTCCAGAATGTCATATACTTTGTACAGCTCTTTGCATGTCAATATTTATAACAATATTTTGCCCTAGAATATAATTCTCATTTAAATCAAAATGTTTCTAATATTTCATTTACCTTAAGTTGAATCGCATTAAAATAAATTATAGTATGAAAAGTAAGCCAATATGAGCCAAACTTTTCCCAACAGACAGCAATTATTTAAAAAAAATAAATAAAATCAGAATCTCAATTTTTGAGTCTTGTCAAGTAGTTTGATTTATAGCACTACAAAGAGAAACCAAATTAAATTGAAATCAATTAGCATGTAACAAGTAATGATCAGCTGATTTAAGCTTCTAGGGAAGAAGAATTGACTCAGATAGAATTACAATAGGCCTAGAACATATTTTTATTTGTAATTATCTAACAACAATGAGTTTTGAATAAGCCAGAAAATTTTTAAAAATCTCCAATTGTTATAGGCTTTATAACATTGAAATTGTAGAAATTTCTAATGATATGCTAATGCAAAGTCATGGGTGGAGAGACAGTAAAAGGGAAACAAGATGTTAAAATTATTTAAAATAGTGAAGACAATGCCGGCACTACTTTAAATATTAAACAGTAGTATTATAAATAAAGTCCATTCTAATGACAATCTTAGTAGAAAACTACTGAAAATATGACAATGAAAAGAGAAAATTGAAAACATCTGTTGCTTATGTAAGAAGGTCAGCTATTTAATGAATTGTACATCATCCAGAAAACTTTCAGAGACTATAAATTTGATGTGTAACTCTTATTAATAGTATCTCTCAATACATGGAACACAAATAAGCACAATATAGAGGCTTTATTTATTTCCTGACTGTGTTTGGACCAAACTCATCTTTAATGAAAGGCAAGATTTAGATTTAATCAACCGAACAACACTTTATGATCAACAAGACACAAAAAATAGAGCACAATTTCAGTTAACTAGTACTGGTTATCTGAATCTAGTTATAGAACCTAATGTGCTTACTGACTCAGAGTTTAGTGTTAATCTTTTAATAAGAATGAAAGATGAAAGAAAGAGAGGGGGTGGGAAGAGAGAAAGCTAAGAAGGAACAAAGAAAGGAAGTATTTAAAATATTCTATTTAATGCTTCCCTGACTCATATTTAACTGATAGTCCAGAACTTTTCAGAATGCGGAGCTATCGAAAAATGATATATCAATGGCTCGATATGTTAAAAGCAAAAAAAAAAGAACTTAATCTACATTGATACAATAAAGCACTTTGAAAAACTTATAGTTTCCCAGTTTCCTCTGGTTTCTTCGAATTTCTTCTCATTCTATTTATTTTTGTCTGTTTTGAGAGAAATTCAGCTTAATTTTCTATAATATCACTTAAGGGAAACACTAAGAAAAAATCAAAATAAATAAAGCAAGGAGATAATAACAGAAATAAAAAGAATAACAATAGTTGATTATTGAAGGGTTAAGACTACTTTATATAAACAGGTTTGCTTAGAAAACAAAATACATGGACAGATATAATAATTAATGTGAGAAAAAGAAATGAGGAAAGAAAAAGATAAATGTTTTATTTTACTTACAAAATGAGCGTTCTTCAGACATTTATTTTTCACTATACCTTAAAGATGATGACCACAACAATGAGGGCCCCAAAAAGATACTATTTCAAGAATACAGAGGCAATTAATTTTCAAATCTACATGATCGGTTTTGAGATCTTATCTAAATTGGGAAGTATTTACCAAATGCTGTTAAAATTACATGGAGCATTTTTGGTATCCTATTATACATAGTGCTCAAATGCATTTAACGTGTACATGTAATTTGTGACTGAAGATTATCTTTCTCAGAATATTTCTTATCATTGTAAAAGACAGTTTTATGTTAACTAGAGTTAGATTTTCATGTGGTGTAGTAGAAAGGAATTCTAATGATACCCTAGAAGACATGGAAAGAAATAAATTAAAAATAATTCATAAAAATAAATTCAGGAAAAGAAAATATGGGATAGAATTCTTAGGATATACATTTCTCCCCAATAAGTGACTTTGATATACATCTAGTGGTCTACAACAATGAACAGAGATGGTACTGTATTTGTGAGACACAGTGCTTTACAATCCAGTCTATGCTATTCTTTACCTATAAATATAAAAAACAATATTTATAATACTGAGAAAAACATTAAATTACATGGTGGTTTTCTCACAAGAAAAAATTACATGACAATGGTATAGACCAAGAAAAGATTATTTTTCTAACACCCAAAGGCATTAGTCAATACTCTAAGTTAAATAACTATAGCTGACATTCTTTTTTAAGGCAAGGAAACAATTTTTGTTTTTGTTTCTTTAATTCCAAGTTTTTATTTGACAACAAAAAAGAAAGAAAAGTCTTTCCAAGGATGAAATGGACTTGTAATTTGTTAAATTCTTGAAGGATAGCACCTCAGGAAATTACTCATACCCCGAGTATCTCTCATGTATACACGAGGTATATATGTTAATAAACATCTGTTTGTTTTCTCTTCATAATCTGCCTTGTATTACAGGGATCTTGGCCAAGAACACAAAGGGTAAAGGGAAAATTTTCTTCCTCCCCTCTACTCTTTAAGTAATTTTCTTCTAAATGACACCAAATTCTACTATATGTCAGTGTACCACTCAGGGTTTGAAGCATGGAGGAATTAATATTATTATTATATATAAAATATTTTATACAGTTTTTAATCATGAATTTTTTTCAAAGGTAATGGTGTTCAGGGCAACAGATGGTATGACATAACTGAAATGATTCTGTTTTATTAACATAACATATCACAGAACTACACAAAATACATACTCGAAAATAGGGCTTTACTAAATTTAAGCTAATTTAGAAGTGATGAATCAAGGCACAATATTGTCTGAAGTCAGAATAACACTGACTAAGAGATGTGTGATAGGAGGAAAGGGAGGAACAGTATGCCCATAACATTCTTAGGAGAACAATATTCTACTTGGCAAGTCACAATATCCGAGCATAATCTTCTGAATCAAAGATAAGGAGCAAAAAACCTCTAACCCTTGTCTTCTGATATAACATCCAGTTAAAAAATTATATGAAAACAGTATGCAATTACCACTCCAATTCTTTATTTTAAGAAAAAAGAAAGTTATTGGGGGGAATAATATTGATAAATGCAGAAAATTAAAAATAAGGGCTTAATTGTCTCTGTTCAAAATATGGGAGGAGATTCCCTTCCCCTCCTTTTTTATATAGTGTTTACTTTCTAAAACTTAAAATATTAAGTACTTTCTCATTGCTTTGAAATGTATGTAAAGCCTCTTGAAAACTAAGTAGGCCTTTTTGTCAGCTTTCTGACCCGGAAATGTTTGTCTCACGAATCTGGGAGCCATCTCTTTGAAACATCTATTTGTAAATGTCAAGTGTTTTTGTCTCCCAGTTTCTGGGGGAAAGTAGGAGTCTAACTTCAGTGGGTGCAGTACTCCAGGTTGCAAAACCACCTCCTGTCATATATATGTGAGAAGTTTGTATTGCCTCTTGGTAAAGCCAACCAGCAGTGGCAGATTGTCACTCCTATTCCCAGGTAAAGCTAACTTGAACTTTGTGACAAATGGTTTTACCAAGTCCTCTTACTTGAGGCCTGATTATTTTTTATCTTGAGAACACACTTGTCGTGGGCTATGTCTTCTCGGCTGTATAAAGAGGTGGGATTCCTTTCAGTCTTTGCAATCTCTCAAGGGATTGCCTAAGAAGCTCATCACATTCTGGTTGAACGCATGCTTAAAAATGAGATGTTTTCTTTCTCTTCTGTGTCTGTGATGAGGATTTCAGGGTAGAGAGAAGATTTTGTTAATTATAATTCCCCAATAATGGCAACATTAGTGAGAAACGATGAATTCAGAGAGAAAAGATATGTCAACTTTTTAGTCTTACTGGCATAAATTATAATACATTTATGAACAGTCACTGATAATCACATCTCTAAATAAAATGTGTGAACACCTAGGAATTGTTCATTTTTTGAATAAAAATATATAATATAAACTCTCCAAAGTGTGTAAGATTTTTATCTTAGCCATGTAAACCACCATTAAGTGAATAAGAATGACTGTGACCTTGCAAGGTAAAAGTAAAATTTGACATAAACCTCCAGCAGAATAGGATTTTTAAAAACACATTGGGTTTGATAGTACATTAAATACACAAGGTCATAGACTGTGCTGACAAACATTAAACCAATTATTTTTAATCATTAAGATCGTGTCACAATGACATGCGATAATTTATTGCAAACAGAACAAATATATTTTGTATTCCCATGATTCAAGAAAAGGTCACATTGATTTGATCCAATACTGAAGATACCTAAGTAATGAAAAATTAAATTCCAGATTATATAGAGATTCCTTTTATTTCACACACATGAAAAAATGATTAATGCTATATACCTCCTTGTCTAGGCAGGGGGAAAATTGTTATATCAAGCTTTCATTAAATTAATCTATTCTCTGTCCCATTTCCCAACAAATGATTCTTTAATGCACACATTAACAAATTAACTGTTCTCCATTTATTTTTCTAGGATAATTCTCAAATCCTAAAAATAAAACACTGAAATTAAGATAGTTACATGTTTATATATGTATACACATGTGTATATGTGTATGTATATTTACACAAATACATAGGTTTATAGATATATGCATATATATACATATCTACACATATGTAAATGTGGGAGAGATAAATCATACTTTCATTTCTTCTATATGTAATATATACTGCTGGGTATTTAGTATTTGCGATCTTTCTTTTAGGAATTTTATACCTGACCATGTTGATTAAATGAATGAGTCAAAGACTTTATAAGGATGAGGAAATAATGTTCTCCATCACTGGATCATTGTTTTGTCTTAATTATGATATGTCAAATAATTAAAAATCAACAGAAATATTTAAAATGTCTGTGATACAACTTCCATATATATATTATTTAACAGTTCATTACTTTACCAGAAAAAAAATTAAAAAACTGCTTTGATTCTCTTTCTTGCTAAATAACTACGTTTATTAAAAAGGGGGGGGGCGCTATAAATTGTAAGGGTAGATTGTACTGCAGCAAAACATGCCTATGCAAAAGACACTACATTTTTTGTTTTTATTTTCTTTAGTTATCTTTACATTAAATGGAAAATTAAATGTAGAAGTAGATACAAAAAATACACAAGTTGAGAGAAAATTGTTCAAATACTGTAATAATTTATATTCAAGATTATGTTCAAGAAATTAATACACATTTGTCTTTTTCTAAGTAAATTAAGTATTTGAGCCAGAAAGGTTAAAAATGGCTCAGGGAACAACCATGCTAAGTAATGGTGTATGGCCTTAATTTATACAACAAGTTAAGTTTAACAATGAGCAAAACTGCTAACCAGTACCCATAGATAATTAGATCATATATCCAATAGGGCCGCATGGATATTTGCAACATAGCAACTACTGGCTTAATGCTTTAATTAATCTAAAGATGCAAAATTTTGTGCTTGCTTAAATTTTTTTAGCACATGACACATTAATGGAGATTAAAAACCACAAGTATACCCATAAATTTAAAATGTGTTTTAGAGGAAAAGGGACAATAACCAGATCTTACACAAGTACCGTTTAAGAACCATATCGGGAACTTGAGAGAATGAGTTCATACATTTGGCCTCGTAATCATTTACTTTACATAGCTAAATTGAAATCTCTCTGATTAGTACAGTGTTCTTATAAAACTGCTGTAAATGAAAGACAGTGATAATCAAAGTAGTATATAATTAGGAGAATACTAGCTTTTCTTAGAGGTTCCCTGTTGTAACTATTACTTCAAGTGAAGTATTTTAAATGATGTAATTCATTTTTTTCCTTACATCTAATTGGAAATTTAGAATGTTTCCTTTAGCAAGACTATTTTGTTGAATATTTGATTATAGTTTAACTTTCAGACTGTTTTAATATGTAGTAATATATGGATTTTTTTAATCACTATTTTCACTAACTGTCCATAACATAAGTTGAGTTCTATATTTTACTTTTTAATATGGTTATAGAATATTTATATGAGTATCCTTTAATAACAAAACCTTTTCTTTTCCCCTCTGGGTATTCAATATGAATTTGTTTGATCAAGGATTTTTTTGAATTAAAGATAACCATAAATATTTAAATTCCCATTTTGGAAACATTTAGAACACCTAAGGGCTTAGTATATCACTCAGTGGGTTACTTTTATAGTGTTTGCCAACTAATAGAAGTTTTAAATACAATATTAATATTTTGTTTATCTTTTCAACTACTTTTACTTCTTGAAAAATATTTAAGCATATTACACATCATTAATTAACATTTTTTACCATGTACTATAATTTAAATTCTGTTAATGTTAGCAACTTAATTATGTGAAAGGTCTATATATATCAGAGAGGAGAAATACCAAAAGCAAACTTTTAGAACTTCAGCTTTTTTCAGTGAATGATTTTGTCTCTAATATAATGTTCTTAAATTTTATTAAAGAGGGATTTCAGGATTGGGTTTCAATTTCAATGTTTAACACTGCTAAGCCTCTTGATTAATAAGATTTTATGCTTGCAAAATGCCCCATTACCTCAATTATAGCCCTTTTCAAATTGAGACCATTTCTCATTTATATTTCCTTTCCAAGTTACATAGAAGCCCTCAGTAAATTTTAAATCAATAAAAGCACAAACGAATGAATGGAATATGTATTCCACAAAATGAATGAAACAGCTCCCCTGCATCTAATTACTTTCAATGAGTTTATTAGAACAATAGACCAATAAAGAACTATTAAATGTACTGTGCGGTTTTCCGAAGTGATTTCAATTCTGGGATATTTAAAATCAATGTAAAGATTCCTGATCGTAACCATAGTATTAGAATTCATTTTCAGACAATTCAAAGACAAAATATTTTACTACCACAGTCTACTGAGGAATTGTCAAGCTGTTGATATTCTAGAATTTCAATTGTCTTTTTCTAGAAAAAAAAATCATGCTTTATTCTGCTGAAAGTATTTCTGGTGACTGGTTGTCTTTTGTTTCTAATAAGCTGACAAAAGATAAATGCAAACTAAAAGCACTTCATGCAATCCTCTAATTACACATTTTTCTTCAAACATTTTGTGTAAATGCATGATAATACACTTAATTGCCATCCACTTGCAATTAGGAGTTGGGTCTGTTACATATTCGGCACAAGTAGAGTAGTAGAGTATTATATTGTCATATCTGTTTTGTGTTTTACATTTTATGAACAGTGATTATGAATATTGGTATAGACATAGGCATCAGAGTTTATGCCTGAACAATTTCTTAGTGTTCAAGAAAACACATGTATACTAACATTTTTGACAAACAAATTAAAAATGTGTTTTTTTAAAGAAGCTTACTTACAACATATAATTTTTTCCTCTCCAAATTTATGCATTAAAACTGAAATTACACACAAGCCCAGGAAGCACTCTAATTTACTTGAGAACACTTAACCTTAAGGTTGTTTTTCCACATTTTTTTTTTATTACGTACTATAAAATTCCAACTTGAGAGAGAGTGAGAGACAGACCAACAGACCTACAGATACAGACAGAGAGAGAGAGAGACTGAAAATATAATCCCATTTTCAGTGGTTTTCATAAACAAATTAAACAAATCTTTCCCAGCGGCACACCTAGGATTCATTTGTACACTTCTATGAAGTCATGTTGTAAGAAAACATGGCTTTATATTTGAGGTGTCTTTTTAAATCAACTTACAATATCTTCTTCAAATAACAAGTATGTCACACGGAGAATTATATATTTTAGATGATAGCTCTGTGTAGGACCTAATAACTTCTGGATTTTATTTAGAACTGATAGAAAAAATTTTGAGAGCTATTCCTTGCCAAAATTATTGGAGCCTTCTGTCTATCTTTAAAAAACAGATATTTAACTTTTCTCAGTGCCTGTACAGATATTCTTAAAATGAGTTTTGGTCTATTATTTAAAACACAAGTATATACACATGCACATGTACAAATATATCGATACCTCTCAGGAGAATTTTTCCTACAGAATGACATTTGCTATTTACATATAGTACAAGCGCAATTGATTTTTTGATTAATTTGATTAACGCAGACATTAAAAACAGATATTAGTTTCACTGGGTAACTGTGGAATTGACTGCCCATTATTTGGTGAGTGAGGAAAGAGTTAAATAACCAGACCACAAACCTATTAGACTTGTAATTGACTAAACTGTGATACTAAATCCTCTCTCCTGACTCTGTCATCATAAGATTATCAGCGTCACAATCAAATCAACTCATATATCTTAATATATAGAGCGTGTTATTTGTATTGACATTTTCTGAGAAGATTGTTTCACACTCAAGAAAACAAACCACATGGGCTCAAAAAGGAGAGTTAAAAAGTTTTTTTTAAAACTAATATTTATCTCAGTATTACTAATGACTAATGCACAGACTACTAAACATACAGAAACCCAATAGCACTTTGTTAATTAGAGAGAGGCTGGCTGCCTCTTAATTTGGAGAATGTGATTATAATACCATAAAAATGGTTTTAGCTTTTTTACTTAAATTAATTTGAATTTAAGAAAGTATAATTCTTTGGTTGTATTCAGCATCATTCTTCTGAAGTTCTAAATATCCTTGCATTTATTGTCAAGGAGATTTCTTCAGTGCATAAAACATTGTGTGTGATAGTTTAGTCCCTGAGAAATTGTTTAATGTATTTAACGTACATCAAAGGTATTTTCACTGAAATATATGACTGAATATGCATTTACAAGTTGTACATTGAAATTCATATACAGAGCATTAAGGACTATTTGTACTTTAATTAATGTAATTTGTTTATTATGAAGGGGCCCTCTTTGACCACCTTTATATTCCATGTTTAGATGTGACACTCACTGATAACCATAAGGCTCTGAAAAAGAAGTGTGGAATGTTTCTGGTGACTCAGATATCTTTTCAAGATATTTCTATTATAGTTGCTTATAGAAATGCTCACATTATTTAAGATTTTACCTAATTATGAAGCAGAAAATAACTAAAAAAACACATAAATTACCACACTAATCATAAGTACAAGAACATGAAATCATAACATGCCTGTTCAATTAAACTTAGGTGTGTTTTCTTTATTCTTTTGACTTTCTGTGGTAAAATTATCTTTAATTTGAAGTGTCTGTGACTCTGCATTCCCTTTTCATTAATGATAGATGTTTTGACCCCTTTTATAAATATAAATACTGCTTTTCTGTCATCATTTATATTTTAGGCTTTCAATATATTCCAAAACATAGTTTCTCAAAATGAGCACTCAACCTTGGCTCTATTCTTCCTCACTTCTAGACTTCCCCGTCTCTTGTTATTTTGTGTTTTCTTTGACTCTGTCAGCAAGTCTCTCTGCAGCTCACAGTTCTTGTGCATGCTTCAAAGGGATAGAATCTTTTTCAGGTTGAAATCTATGTTTTTTCCAATGCACCTGACTGAAAGTGTGATTTTTCATACAATGATCGTTTTTTTTTTTTTTTTTTCCAGAATAGAATAATCTAAAAAAGAATTTAAATGAATGTATAGATAGATAAACAGTCACGTATGTGTACATTTATTTTCACCAGTTCATTGTGATAATAGGATAAAAATTATTTTTATTCAACCAACGTATGCTGTCTAAATGTAAAAAAAGAAATCTCTATGATTTCAAGTACATCATTATATATCACTAATTAAACATGTATTTTCATCCAAAATTAGCACATCATTCTCTCCTAATTGAATCTAAAGATGTGTTCAAGACCAGATGGGTAATTGATTTATATTAATAGGATTACCAAAACCTTTAACCTAGTGTATAAACATAATTAAAAAAAAAACTATTAACAAAGGTTATTTTCCTTAATGAGAAACAAGCATAGGCTTCAACTATAAAATTAAAATATGTAGAAACAGAACAAATGATTCTTTCCCAATCCTATTGTTCAATGGCAACTATCCATTAACAATATGTTTAAGTATTATTCTACTCATGATTTTCTCAATGATATCTCTGCTGATGGGGCAACAACTGCATCACTTTCCATAGTATCTTCTGATTTAATATTTGATTATAAATAAGGCTGCAAAGTTGCAACTAGATGAGGTAGTCACACAGTAATCCAACTGTGACATTTTTCAGGTCTCTGGGTGTTGGGATAAGTAAGGTATCGGAATCATTGAGATTTATAGTCAATTTTAAAATACTATTATATCTGAAATTTTCTATATCAATGCAAAGATTTTAATTACTGAAATTGTATGGAGCATAAAAGACTCCAAGTATAAATATCCCATCCATCTTTACCACAACTGGTGCACATATGTTATGTAAACTAGACTTGTTGGTAGATTCTGTTATTATATTTTCTAAATATTAGAACAAATACTTGACCCAAATAATATTTGAACTGGAACTGACCCAAGTTATACTGTCCTAAGTCAAACTGACTGACTTTATGAAGAAGCTACATTTAGGAAATAATGAAAATCAACAAGTAATGTATGTGTACCTCTTGCAGGATACAGAAAACCTTGCATTCCTATGATATTTTACAGTGTTGAATAAAAAGGTTAAGAATCAAAGTTTTGAAAGAAAGACACAAAATAAAAAGACAAAGGAGAAAATACTGAAGTATGACACATGCCTTTTACAAGCAGCTCTTCCATATATTGATATGTCGGCTTAATAAGAAAGCCTAATCTATTTTTAAAAGTAACTGTCTGCTTGGCTCCTGCTCTGTCCTGTTCAGCCTTCAGATAAACAGTAAATGAATTGTCCACATGACAGCCTATTCAGCAGAACTGGCGCTCTGATTAGTTATTTAACAGTTTTATTTATTTATCAGTTTTGCGAGGTGAATAAACATGTTTTCTACACATTATCTTAATAGACTTGATGATAACGCAACAACAATATAATACAATGTCACGTGTGGATCAAAAGATTGGAGTATTTCTTCTATAATTTTCAATGTCGCATAGAAGCTTCCATTTATCATGTGCTAGGGTCTCCCCCCCCCCACCCAGCGGCAACATTGGCTGATTTCACTTTTCAAGTACAAATTATTACTCTGGATAACAGAAGGATCCACCTCCTTGAGGGTCTGTCAAGATTTGCAGGAAATAAAATGCAGTTTGGAGCAGCAAAATGGAAATCAGAGGGCTGCCTTCAGCATTCATGCAGTTCTTTAAGCGTCAGGCAGCGCTTTCATCTATCAATGGTCCCTGGGATTAGAACTTTTAGAGGAACAAGGCTCACCTACTCACTTATTTCTCCCACAAAAAATCAGAATTAGGGTGACAGGCAGTGAGAACAAATAATGGGTTCACTGCCTCTGGCGCAGAGGGTCATTGCAGCACTTTTTGGGCTTCTATCAGTGGTAAGAAAAATGTACATGTTTTCTTCTTTCGTATATGTTGAATATTTGAGTCTGACCGCATCGAGAACTTTCATATTTATTCATTCGTTTCTTCAGCACATATGTGTCCTTGGACTCTACATAGCCTTGGATATGTTCTAGGCACCAAGACATAGCACTGAACAAAACATCTCAAGGCGCTTCATTCAAGTACGAGAAGCTGATACAAATGGTAGATGGCAACAAGTGCATCACAAAATATGTTGAAGGGAATAGTACTGAAATTCTAGAGTAAAATCTGTTTGCTTCTTTCTGTAGGAAGGTAGGATGAATTAGTACCGTTTCCCCAAAAACAAGACCTAGCCAGACAATCATCTCTAATGCATCTTTTGGAACAAATATTAATATAAGACCCAGTCTTATTTTACTATAATAAAAGATCAGGTATAATATAATGTAATATAATGTAATGTAATGTAATGTAATATAATGTAATATAATACAATATAATACAATATAATAAATATAACATAATACCTGGTCTTATATTAATTTTTGCTCCAAAAACACATTAGAGCTGATTGTCCAGCTAGGTCTTATTTTTGGGGAAACACGGAAGGTCTCATTTCTGCTGTTATTGGTGTGCAACTATTTTCAATAAAACTCATAATAACAAAGCAAAATCAATATTTCTACTTGATGTTAGGATGCCAGATAAAATAGAGGATACCCAAGGAAATTTGAATTTCAGATAAACATGTATCGCTTTAGTATAAGTATGTCCCAGATCATTCATGGTACATACAAAAAAAGAACTCATTGTTTATCTAAAATTCAAATTTAACTGGGTGTCCTGTATTTTTACTTGCTAAAACTGGCAACCCTATCTAGGAAGCATTTTATTTTTTCTTTAGGTAGCCTATCCTAACCTAAGTAACAGCTTTTCTCTTTTATCTGAAGCTTAAAAATTAATATGAAATAATGTAAATATTGTTTAAACACTAGTTAAAAAGTAAAAATATCATATAATGTTTCTTATAACACATGCATTTATTTTAAAGTCATTTGTTAAACTAAAATCATGATGGTGCTTTTGTGCTGTGCAATATAAAAGACAAAAAAATTTTACTTGATTAATCTAAGACTGCAGGTCCTACTCATACTAAAAAGAGTCAAAATTTGATCCTTTTTTTCCAAAGGATCTGTAAAAAAGTAAATATCCCTACTGAAAAACTTATTTGTTAAATATACAAATAGTAAGATTTAAAACAAAACTTTAGTGAAGACGTGTCTTGAGGAGGGAGTTAATTTAGCAGTTGAAAAGTAAATTCAAGATCCTATCCTCCACGCATAAGCCTTATGATCTTGAAGCAATTATTAGTGAATTTAAGCTTCAGGGTTTTTTCAAAATTTATTTTATGGGAAAATGATACTTAATTCATAAGGTTGTAATGAGGATAGAATGCTTTTAGCCAGGAAAGAATTTATCACGGTGCCCGGCACATTGTAAGTACTCAATAAATGGTAAATATTAATATTATTATTAAAGTCCAAATTGTGTTACATATTATGTAAGGTCTTGTACTTTCCTTTCATTAAACTTGTGGTAAGTCACACTTCTAAGAGGGAAATAAAAAATCATGAGGTCCCTCCAAATCGAGCTACTCATACTAAAGACAAAATGCAAACCTCAGGCATAAAATACAGTAATCCCCACTTATTAGCTGTGGTTTCACTTTCCTCGGTTGCAGTTTCCCACAATCAACTGTGATCTGAAAATGTTAAATCGTAAATTCCAAAAATAAACAATGTATAATTTTTAAGTTGTGCACTGTTCTGAGTAGCATGATAACATCTCTTGCCATTCCACTCTGTCCCTCCTGGGACGCGAATCATTCCTTGGTTCAGTATATCCTTGCTATATATGCTCCCAACCCCAAATCTCAAGAGTACCAATGCTGGCAATTTGAATATGGCAAAAAGAAGCCATAAAGTATATATTTGTATAGTAGCCCCCCACCCCACCCCTAATCTGTGAGGGATAGGTTCTGAGACCTACAGTGGATGCCTGAAACGAAGGACAGTACTGAACTCTACTTACGAGGACTGACAATTACATTCACGAACTTATTGCAATGATGTTGCTAACCCTTTTTGATATCAGATTGATTATTAATTATGAATTTGTACCAACTGGACAGTTAACCAAGTTTACTATTTGGAGGTCCTGAAAAGGCTGTGTGAAAAAGTTAGATGACAAGAACTTTTCACCAACAATTCATGGCTCTTGCATCACGACAATGCACCAGCTCATAGGGCACTGTCTGTGAGGGAGTTTTTAGCTAGTAAAGAAATAACTGTATTAGAACGCCCTCCCTACTCACCTGATCTGGCTCCAATGATTTCTTTCTTTGCCTGAAGATAAAGGCAATACTGAAAAGAAGACATTTTGGTGACATTCAGGACATCAAGGGTAATAAGCGACAGTTCTGAGGCCATTACAGAAAAAGAGTTCCAAAATTGCTTTGAATGGTGGACTAGGTGCTGACCTCAGTGCACAGCTTCCCCAAGGAGAGTACTTCAAAGGTGACCATAGTGATATTCAGCAAGGTATGTAGCACTTTTTCAGGGATGAGTTCGCGAACTTAATTGTCTGACCTCATACTCGTATACTTTCTTTTTCAGATACAGTCATATTTATGCTAAAATGTAATTTATAAAATAGGCACCAAAAAAAAATAACAACAACTAATGATAAAATGTAACCATTATAACAATACCCTGTAATAAAAGATATGTAAATAGCTTTGGGACCATAATTAACTAAAATAAGGGTTACTGGAACACAAGCACTGTAATTCTGGGGCAGTCGATCTGATAAGTGAGATAACTACTAAGTGACTAATGGGAGAGTAGCCTATATAGCTAGATATTCTGAACAAAGGGAAAATTCATGTCGCAGGCATAGGGGAGCAGGGCAGAGAGAGATTACATCACCCTAGTCAGAAACAACACACAATTCAAAACTTATAAATTGTTTATTTCTGGAATGTTTCATTTAATATTTTCAAACTGCAGTTGACTGTGGGTCACTGAAACTGAGAAAAGAGAAACCACGGATAAGGGGGACTACTGTATAGGAAAAACACATAGCACATACAGGGTTTGGAACTATGTGCGTTTTCAGGCATCCACTAGGGGTCTTAGAACGGAACCCCTGCAGATAATGGCATACTACTAAACTGCATTCTACCAAAGTTATTTTTAATTTCTGTGCTGTTCGAATTAATTATGTCACATAAAGATATCTTATACAACTTATGTATTTAAGTTCTCATACTACCAATGAATCAGACTCAAAATTTACTAGATTGGGGTGATTATAGGTAAGTAAGTCCAAAATCTAAACATCTTGAAAAAGAAATTCTATGCAGATTGTTGGCTACTATACAGTAGAAAAATTTTCAAGCTGGCATATGCCTGAGTCATAATCAAAATGACTGAGGTATTGTTTGTGTTTATAGTTTAGTGGTTACCAGAGGGTGAGAAGGGAGGGGGCTAGTAGATGAGGGTAAATGGGGACAAATATATGGTGATGGAAGGAGAACTGAGTCTAGGTGGTGAGCACAAAATGTGATATATACATGATGTATTACAGAATTGTGCACTTAAAACCTATGTAACTTTACTAACCATTGTCACCCCAAAAATCTTTAATTGAAAAAAAAATGACTGAGGTAGTTTTCCAATAAAGGCATTGATAATTTGTGTAACTATTCAATAATTTATGTAATTATTATTATGTGACTATTCTATATGCAATCATCTTTTCCGCAGGAAGCATGAATAAAATGAGCATTGTCTAAGTAGACAAAAGTAAATAAAATATATAGCACATGTTTAAAATGCTTCGTCAATCATCCTGCAATATAGTATTTTTTCCCAAATATATGAATAACTAAATTTCTGAAATGAAGTTGTTGAAGTAAATGAAATATATTTTGAAATAAATGAAAAATTTAAAATGAAAGAAGGAATGAATGAAAGAATGTGTGCAAAGAAGAAACTTGCTTCTTTGGGAACAATCTGGGTCAGAGGGTATGTCATTACTATGTATTTTTGGCATATTTGTCCTTTAAAATACAAAAAAAACAAGATTATATATATATATATATATATATATATATATATATATATATGGCAGGCATAGCAATATATATGCATATATATACATATATATGCACATATATTGATAAAATATTTCAGTAAAACTATAAAAACTATAAATTAGATGTCTATAAAAACTGATTATAAAGAGTTTACATAATATCATTAGGTTTAAGATTAAACTTTCCATTTATCGTGTTATTTACACAAGCTGTTCTTATTGCCTGGGGAAAACATTTTAAAGTCTAAAACTTTAAGGAGACCATACTGATTTTTTAATAATTAAAAAGTCTCACATATCTACAATCTCAAACATTTCTTCTGAGTAAACATTGCAGGAAAAAAACAAAAACAAAAACACACCAAAATTTAATATTAAAAAAAGAACCTCCATTTTGTTTTACTTACTGGTAAGAGAGGCAGCATTATAGTACATGTTTTATTTCAGCTGCTTGGAATAAGAGGACAAGTGACATCGTTCACTCAAACCTCCAATTCCCCAAACTGATAGTGCTAGGAAAAAGGCAAAGGGAATAGACTGAGTTTGAACCTCACCCTAAAGGCTAATAGAAGATACTTTTGTCAAATGCCTCCAAGCAAGAGATACACTGAGCAACCTTGAGGCCCAAATCAAACTGAGGGACTCTTTAGGCATGCTGTTCCATTTGACCTCCAGATCACCATAGGACAGAAAAGGAAATAACAGTTCCTAAAATCTTTGGGAAATAGATGAAAAATAAATATTTGAATCAAAATCAGCATCTTGAATTGTAAGAGGAAAAACAGATCAGTCAGTAAGGAAAGCAGAAAGAACCTGATTGCTGTAGAATGTAACTTTGAATTGTAGCAAAGAAATTTTTTAACGGATTTCTCAAGGTCTTCTTTATTTCTGCCTTTTGTTCCATAGAGACTCCAACTTGATGTGTACTAAGTGAGCTTTTCAAATGTGTGTCAGTTATACTGTGAGTGGATGACAGACTGGAGGGCCAGCATTTGGTAGCTAAGGTCAAAGAGGAAGAGGATCTTAGCCACAGAGAAAAGAAACACGGCATCTCAAGTTCTTAAGCAATTCAGTGAAAATGGGAAAGTCACGGCCACATATCAGGCTTTCTCACTATCAATCAAGAATGTCTGCCTGTCATTCACTTGTGGCCAAAGAAATAAGCAATTCAGAGATACAAGAAAAATAGAAAAACACACCCCAAATGAAACAGAAAATTTGATTTTTGTATCAATAGCATTCCGAGTGCAATATGTAAATTATTACAAATGTATCTTTTTTGTTCACTTAAAATATATACATTATAAAAGCACATGTTTTATTCTGTTGTTCTTTCTTCATAGCGATTTTATTCCACTGCAGGTTACTATTAGTATAACTCCAATGTCTATTAGTGTAACACAAATCAATAATTTATGAATTTTTATCACATGAAGATGAAAATAATAGAAAACAACAGTGGGTTTTTAGTTTTAAGAACTCCATAAAAAGGTATACTTGCTATTTACAGTTGGCAGATTATCTTGAATAGTTGATGAAGAATTTTAAAGCTCTTTATTCAATATTACCTAAACTATTATAATTGTACATATTGCCTTTACTGTGAGTTCATATTTGAAAGAATGTCATTAGAATAATTATTGATAACTAGAAAGTAAATAAAATGTGAACAGTCAAAATGTATTTCCCTATGTTCATAAATAAGTGCTGGTACATTATTCATGGAAATATCCCACAGAATATTTACTTACTCAAATTGTCTCTCCAGTTTATCAATTTAAATTTGATTAGAAGCATCAAATTTGGAAGGTATGAGGACACTAATACAAGTAAGAAGAGATAGCATTTCTTACTTGAGTAATACTGACATTTTTGAGCTCTTGTTATTTGCCAAAACTTATTCAGGACACTTTGCTTATATTATTTCCAATACTTATTTTCTTTAAGACAGTTATATTATTATCTTAGACAGAGAGCAAGAGTGAGAGAGAGAATGAGAGAAAGAGATTGACAAAGAGAGAGAAAGGGAAAGGAGAGAGAGACAGATTGAGAGAGAAGACGAGGCCAGTGTCAACCTTAGTTTTCCTTATTCTGAAGTACATTATCCAGGGGCTCTGCAGATAATAAAATACCTTCATATTCTACACCCTTTTCAATAACGAATAAACTAAAACACCAAGAAGTCTTCTGTGCTAGCATCATGTAACGTTGATAGACTATAAACCAATTTCCTTTTTCACTTTCTTATGTTACTTGTCACCTATGTCAAGATTTTACTTCATGAGAAGTATTAGTATTTCTAGCTCAAAACACCTGAACTTCTCATTGTAAATCATAATCTTCTATCGCACAATAGTTTTGACTTAGGAGAGATTACTGAAATGCTTCTTTTACATATTTTGTAACTAGCTCTTAAGAAGTTTAAATCTGAACTCAACATCCTCTTTTGAATTAAGAACTCCTCTTTGACTTCATTTAAAAATATATTTCCCTAATAAAAAGAGCCTTAGAAAATATTCCAGTAAAGCACCACTCTTTCTATGATAGGATGGCACTTTTGCTAAGCCTCAGATTGTTGTTTTGTGGGGTTTTAAATCTAGTTTTGATCCCTCGATACAGTTTCACAATTGACATACTCTACATGAGAACTATTTCTTAAAAAAACATAAAATATAATGTACTTCCTTCCCTGACTAAAGCATTTCCCCCCCATTCGTGGAATATTTTAAAGACTAGTTCAAGTTTTCTTATTTTATTCCTAATGTGAAAGGGTTTTTCTTTTGAATGTGCAGGAATGATAAAATACCTGATCATATCAAAACACAAAAACTTGAGAAAAAAAATCAATGAAACCAGTACCAGCACTTTAGAAAGTTTATGATTTAATTATTTCTTTCCAATGAGCAGTTAAATCAAAATTGTTATTATGATGATTTGCAGAGATTAACTGGCAAATTTGCCCAAAGTATAGTATATTGCCCATTTGCATATCTGACTGTGAGTTAGGTTATTACTAATTACAAAGAAATAAAATTTTCTAGCCAATTACTGGGAATAAATCTATAAATATCCAAAATTCAAGGGAAAGTTACGAACCTGGAATATAATAAGGTGTTCATTAATATTCCTCATATGTAAATAATCACTTACCATTTAAACCTATCTGTAGATGTTTGGGTAGATACTATAGAAATACCAAACCCCCTCCATGTTGTTATTTAACAGTTCTTTCTAGCCTAAATCTATATAATGTTTCAAACAACTAGTGCTAAATCACACAATTTTTAAAAACAGTATGTGACTGACTTTGCAAGTTAAGTGAAATGCAGATTAAAGATATCATCCTGATGATTCCAGACACACTAAACAAGCAATATCTACCTTTCCTTAATTAGACAGCAAGAAATTAGAATTTATGGAAAATAGGTCTCATGTTTCTTTCCTTGGCATATTTGTTATGAGGACAGAATTGAAGCCAAAGAGTTTGCTTAGATAGTTGTGTAGTTTGACTTAATTCTTTCAATAACACTAACATAATTGATGACTAACTATCAACCTAGACCCATTCTGAGTTGCATGTGGTAGACCGCAATTTGCTCATGCCATGTTTCAGATGAGGTCATTTGGGAAGAGTAACCTGCCCAAGGTCATACAGCTGGCAAACAGAAGAGGCATGATCTGAGCTCAGTCTGTATACCATGCTTCCCTGAAAATAATACCTAACTGGACCATCAACTCTAATGCGTCTTTTGGAGCAAAAATTAATATAAGACCTGGTCTTATATAATATATATTATATTATATATATATAGGTCTTATATAATATAATATATAATAATATATTATAATATATATTATATTATAATATATGTTATATTATATTATATTATAATATATATTATATTATATATATTACATAATACTGGGTCTATTATTAAAACATGACCAGGTATTACATTAATTTTTGTTCCAAAAGACGCATTAGAGCTGATAGTCCAGCTAGGTCTTATTTTTGGGGAAACACAGTAATTACGCAGCACTTAGGCACTATACACATTTCCTCTAGCATCCTACTTGAGAGATCTTAAAAATGTATTTTATGTATTCTACATGGATATTTTTACTAGAATATGCAACCAAAGTCTTAAGATTTCTCAAACAAATTTAAACAATGACTCTGCCTTCGCCCTGTCCCTCTCCCTTTCTCTCTCTTCCTACTACCCTGTTGACATAGATTTTTTTGGACATGATTAGATTCTAAAAAATATACATTCCATCCCAAAAGCAAAGAAAGTACATAAAACTCAATTATATACATAAAGAATCTTATAATATGATGTAACAAACAAAAGGACTATTAAACAATAACAAAATCATGAATCAAAACTTTAACTAGAATTTCTCTGTTTGCAATAACCACTAAAAGACCAACATAAAAGTTATCATTCAGTAACAGAGCAATGCATTTATACTGATGAATATAAGCACAAACTGAACTTGTAATGTTGAGGTGTCATTATTTTCTGCACATGGAAATAACTACACTGAAAACTGATGCCTTTTTAAAATAAAGAAATAATGTCTGTACACAAGACAGTTGTCACGTGACTAAATCTAAGGTAGACTAACCATTGCTCTGAATTTTAATTGTAATTAAATGCATACCATGGGTAGATTTCCTCATAATACTTGAATTTTATATGAAGTTTAAATTGAATTTTAATTCACTTAATACTATTTTATTAAAACATCATATTTTTAGGATAGAGTTAACAGTTTTAGAAAACATAAAATACAGGAAAGCTGCTTACATTTGAATTTAAGACAAATCATGGATACTTTTTTAGTCTTAATATGCCCCAAATAGTGCAAGGGATATTGCAATATTGTAATATTTGAAACATACTCAGACTAAAACATTTTCTTTGTTTATATGAAATTCAAATTTAACTAGCTGTCCTGTATTTTATCCAGCAACCTTATTTTAGAGTTATTAAAATCTGACATGCATGTATTTGTCAGAATAATTCTCAATTATCTGGCAAAAATGTATGTCAAAACAGCATTAAGGTAAATTTGGGACATTTCAGACAAACATCCATGGTTTGTTCAAATAATCCAAATTGTTAAAAATTCTAGATAATTTATTTTATTTATTTTAATATATTAAAATAAAATGTTAGTGAGATTTTATGAATATATTTCTTTTATAATTAGTAATTTATTGCCATGTTTTCCTAGTGAGATGGCTTTGAGGTTTAAAAAGAAAAGAGAGAGGAAAAAAACCTTCAATTGTATGCTTCTAAGAGTTACTAAAATCAGTGAGCTCCTTATTTTTAGGTATGGCTACTAATTTGCTTAATCTATTTATCCAGGACTTTTAATACTCAAATTATTATTAACACAGATATACAAAGAATGTGTTTTTTTTTTTCTGCTCTAGAGTAGACCACCCACACAGGGTAAAGTAAAATTATTCCGCTTCATGGATCCTTAGAAGAATGAATCACATGACAGCATGCAGCTATGGAAATTGTGATTCCATGCTGCACACCAATGAAAGCTGATATTACCCTAACTTTGCACTAGGAGGCGTATGGTTCCTACAGATATTTCTACTGTAATACTAACCACACTAGTCATGACCTCTTCAATAAACTCAAATACAAGAGAATAGTACTAACAACTTTTAAATATTTATAATAAACAAGTACTCAAAACTAATTCTTTGGGGGATTAAAGTCATACTTGAAATTGATAAGAGCTAAAACTTTCCAGCAGAGAAAGCTTATGGACCTGCCTGTTTTACAGCCATTTTGTAAAACTACTTTGCGTAATAGTATATGAAATCATCTCATTGTACCTCTTTCAAAAATAAAATGGTAATAAAACAGAAAGTGCTTGGTTAAAAATTAATATAACAAACACTTTAAAATCATAAAGTGAACATAACTTATTTAAAGTAAAACAATAAAGATACTGGAGAACAAATATGCTTTACTATATAATTTTTATTAGTCTTTAGCAAATTGTGATGCTTTGAAACTACCCAACAAATATGATTAATATGAAAAAATGGTCAAGAATTCAAAATATAAAGTTTTTAGAATTTGAAACTAAGACTGTTAGAATTTTATTTCTTCTAAAGTATAATACTGCTTTTATATTTTGCAATTCAAGGAGATAATTTTTAAAACTTGATTGGAAACTTATACTAAATAATTAAGATACATGTCCTGCCCCTTATGTACCTTTTCACTATCTATTCATAATAATAATCACAGTTTTAAAAATGATATTTACTAACTGAGACTGCATTCATGTCAAAAGCCCTTGGACTACAGAATTTCAGCTCAATTCCGGGATGATTGAATTGAGTTATATGCTGCCTTACAATGTGTGTACAGTGAACACAGTTTCTCTGAATAGTAAAAGCATTAGCTGTGTAGTCAGGCACTCCTGAGTTTATACTCTGCCTCAGATACTTACCAAGCAGTTTTAGACAAACAAATTTTCAGAAATTCAGTTTACTTACACTACTAACTTGCAATATTTGTGTGGAATCATAAACAATATATTTACTAGCATTTCTCACTCATAAGCAGACCTCGATAAATATTACCCAGAAATGTCATCAGTCATCAAAACCATTTTTTAGTGAGAAGTTCACCAACTGATTCATATGCAGTCAGGTAGAGTCAGAAGCACATGGCAGATTGGGCTATACAAAGTAAATGTAATTTGAAATGTTGTACATGATTAAACAGCAAAAAAATAATTTAAAATAGCATTTAAAAGAAATACCAGATATAAAAATAACTTTATTCAAGATTCTCAATGAGACAAGATTAAGACTTAATTCTGAATTAGTGGTAATAGGCGTTCCTGATATAATAATATTATTGTTTTTGTTTGCTTTTAAGTTACTAAAATTCTTTCATCAGTCGAGTTATATTTGTTCAAAATAACAATCTTCAATTGAAAATCCCTTACAACTTTTTCAGAATTAATGCTTTTATTGGATTCTACATGGAGTGCATGATAGCATCAATGAATTCACTTCTTAAGAAAATATGGCTTACCCTGAAAATTATTTTTTAAGAATCATACTATTTGAAAAATAAAACAGGAATCTGTACAGATGCCATACCTTATAACTCTATAGATGATATATGGATATTTATGATTTATGTATATAACATGATTGCTCTAAAATCATGGCTCTTCAAGAATTATCAGACGACAGGCTGAAAACCCCACTGAAGACAAAGGAAACAGTTTAGATCTAAATTGCAGGAGTATCATTATTAAAGATTATTGCTTCAGTTATCTCACTTCAAAAATTCCTCAATCAGTTTCAAAATGTGACTGCTGAATTTTAAGATAATATATCATAATACTATTCTAATATGAACTACTGTTTAGCTATGGATCTCTTAATATTTCTGAGCTCTTCTAATTAATTCTACTTATGAAGGAGGTTAAGTTTTAAGTCCCATTAAATGTCAAAAGGACTGTTAGCCTGCAGGGGCACTCAGGGCTCCTCTATCTTCCTCTGCTTCTTTGTCAATGATGAAAAGGACACTGTCTCCACCAAGGAGGACTGTTCAGGTTTAACACATTTTATTGAGCATGATTCTCCTGGGTGAAGTCAGTGTGAGTTGAATGTTGAAGTGCACAAGGATATTCCCTCCCTTGAGTCTCTTTTTCCATGTGACTACATTGGTAAAAACTCTGGGGACTTCTTGAAGCAGGCTTGAAGGTGCTTTTTTTTTTTTTTTTTTTTTTGGTGGTGGTGTTTTTTTTGTTTGTTTTGTTTTGTTTTGTTTTGTTTTTAGCTTTAGAATCTCTTTTATCTTCCCCATTTGGAAGCTCGCCCAGTGCTATTGCCCAGGTCTAAGTCATTAAGTGAGCAGCTGCTCATATTGGATAAAGGTCTGGTTTAGGGCATCTTAGGTTAACCAGCCTTAGATCTAAAATGGAGTCTTCCTGTTTTGATTTTGGCTGAGGCCCAAAGACAAGAGAAGCCAACTACTCCCACATGCAGAAGAGGTGGTCAAGAGCCAGTTTTGGTCCCTTAGCTCACTTCCAATGAGGGATGCTTTAAAATCGGAGTGGGAGATGTTGGAGACTAGGAAGTCATTGTAGAACGTTCTGTCCTATTTATCTGAACTATTCACACAAGCCCAGGAAAGGTTGATTCCGTGGAACCACCTAAAATCAATGGTGCTTAGACTAATCAAAACCGAGAAATATAAGGAGAATAGTTGGCTAACCCTCCCGAATTGTATGTGATGAGATGTTGTCTTTTTGGGTATGATCTACCCTTCTGAGTACGAGAAGTCAAAAGATGCACTGTTTTTCTTATGATACCAAGTTATAGGACATGACACATCAAGTGCCAGAGCTGGTGTGGAATTGACTTAGGTCATCCTAAAAGATTGTCTGGAGGAGTGAGAAACCTCCGTAGAAAGAGGACGTGTAACTCTGCACACCGATGAAAAGAGAACCATATATCAGAGAAAACTTGAGAGGTGGGGACACAGCTTGGGATGGGACATATGCACCAAAGATCCCACACTACCACCCTGGAAACAGTCAGTTTAAAATCCTAGCAGTCAGAGAACACCTGTGCTTGCTTACCTTTTCAGAACTAGTTGAAAATCCCCTTTCATGCTTTTTACCTCCTTTTAGCATTTATACTGCAACGATGATTTGCCATCATGATGATTAAATTGGACTGTTAATTTCCTAATAAAAGTGAACTAGTCAGTGACGTGTATATAAAATAATGTGACTGCAAAAGGTATAACACTTGTCCAAAATTCCCTCCAAAGGCCAAAGAAAATTGTCCCATAGGGCTTCCTTTCAATGGGCAATGACTTCTGAAATAGTGCAGAGGTCTGTGGAGAATAAAGGTTTACCTAATTGCATTCCACTTATTCCACTTGTTCAATGTCCTTGTTAAAAACAATCCAAAAGTGAAATAAATAAAAAAAAGTAAAACCCTAAAAATTGTTATCACCATCCTTCATACCTGTTTTAAATCACTATTGCATTTTTTTTAAGTCTTCTTTGGAAAATAGCATTCCACGGCCCACTTTTCTTCTTGTTCTTTGAAGACTAGATTCTATTTAACTGTATTTTATCAGTTAAATGTATTAAAATGTCTCCTTCACATTTAATATCTTTGATATCAAGATATTTTGTAACAAATGGCTTTTTGCAATTATATTTATAGCATTTTGTTTCTTTACTAATGGTTCATAAAATTTCAACATACAATTTAATGGCCAATTGTAATATAAGCCATGACATTTTTTTTTTCTTGTCTGTAATGCAAGTGTCAAACTTAAACTCTGATTGCTGAGGTACCATCCACTTCAAAGAGAGGTCGACTGCAAGGATGGCTATCTCCCATGAACACATTGCCAGCCAAATGACCAGAAAAAGAGCCACGCTGCCTTCCCTGCACTGACACTCCTGTTGTCAAAATCTTAGTTGATTTCAATAACTGATCTTTTGAAGCATTTGGATTCTTCGTTGTTTTTCCTTCCCTTAGGGCCCCGTCCTTGACCCCAATAAAAGTACAACCTCATTCCTGAGTACTTACACTTTCTCCGTGGACCTCGCTGTGTGACCCCAAGTCTGCTGTGTGATTCCCAGGTCTTGTAAGAAACAGGTATCTTATTAAAGTTTCCTGATGGTTACTACTGACCAGCATCTTGCAATCATAATAAGAATAATAGGGCTGGTCCAGCCACAATACTGGTTACTGATAGGCTGACACCACTACAAATCGCAAATCTATGTCAAGCATGTCGGACTTGTTATATTTCAAATAATACAATAAAGCCAGGAAAAAAAGAATGTTCATTTACTAGCTTCCTAGAATTCTTGTGTATAGCTCAAGCACACAAAAGAAAACCACAAAAACCAGAAGAGCTCCAAGAAAAGTTCAGAATAGGACTCACCAGAGTTGGGGTCAGAGTTGCCGTCTGCCTCGGTCCTCTTGTCTGGAGAGGCCTGGTCATAGAATTCGTCCTGTGTCTGAACCAGAGGAAGAGGGTGTGAGATCAGGGTTCCACTACCCACCGGCTCGTGGTCTCCTAGACCACTGTCACTGCAGCTTTCCTGGGAGCCATCGGGGAGGTGAAACGTAACACGGCGCTGCGACTACAAAGAAGACCACAGGACATGCCAATTAACACTCCTCCCCAACAAAACAGGCTCAGTGGAACACAAATGAAAACAACTTTTAACAAACAATACAATGTAAAAGAAAAAAATAAATAAAACTTAGAACCAGATTAGGAACACACATGTAGTATGTGCCATTTGCTATGTCATACCCAACTTGCAAAATACAAGAAAGAATTTCAATCTCATGTCATTCAAGAACAAAGAAAATAATGGTAAGCCATTGAAAACTGCAACAAGTAAGGCAGGGAAGACTATCTTTGCTAGTTGTCCAAGTTATAGAAAAAGTTTAGATAAGTAGAAGGTGCAAATATTCAGACATACATAATGTGAATTTCCATTTCTTTTGAATGAACAGATGTTGTGCTTATGAAGTCACTGTTCCCCACTGGCCCAGATATTACTACCAGTCATTGGTTATAGAACACCCTAACTGAAAGGTGTTTGGCCTCTATTTGCCAAATGTCACTATCAGAAGTGACCTAAAATATGGGTACTTCAATAAGTTTTAGTGTTTAATAAACTAAAATTGCACATTTAAGCACACATTGCTGCTTATTTCTCTTGGTAAATATAATTTCAGCTGATGTAATCCACAAGATATGAGAATATTTACAGCTGAGTAGCATGGAGATTTATGACTTACAGAATTATATGAGTGTAGTAAATTCATGCTATTTGTCTGAGTGCATCTAATTTTCATTTTGCTTTAACAGCCAAAAGACCTCTCAATATAGGTCACATGTGACCATTTTAATTAGAATTAAGTTCTAATAAAAGTATGCATATGTAAATAAAATCTAATCTATAGACAAATAATGTATAATGCAATCATTTTATAATACAAGAGACAATTTATAGGTTGTATCCATTTCAAAGAAAAACAAATGCAGTAGAGACAAAATGCAGCTATAGACATACTGTTTCTCTATAAATGCATTTTTATAGACTGACAATAGAAAATAGCCTATTTCCTATGAGTCACTGGTTCAAATCCAGCTCAGTCATAATAGAGAAGAGCTGATGCCACTTTACTGCTGTTCAATGACCTGTGTAAAATGATTTGATAGTTCAGTACATTTTTAATGAACTGATGCCAACATCACATAAACTATAATCATAAATGTTACTAATTGAGTCTATTACAGCATGTTTCACCTTCAAGCACAACTATCTGAATGCTATTCATTCCCTTTTCAGTAGGTTTTGAAATGCATTTAGGTGTGAGCTGTACAGTAAGCCAAACTTTAACATTAATATCCAAAATATGTTTATCTTCACATAAGAAAGGCCATTCTACCAATTTTATTTTTTACAGTGTTTGGTCTCTCATGTGAATTTAGCCTTTTATGGAAAACCAATAATACAAGAATTTTCCCTTTCTGTTTCAATAAGCCCTTAATACATTGGTATAATGTCATGACATACACAGCCTTAAGGACAATGACCAGGCTGTTCATTATATATGACTGTGAAACTAAGCTTTTAAAATAATTGGCCCACTAAAATTCCATAATTTTAGTGATTAAAATATCTTTGGTGTCATCTCTGCAGGATGACCTTAGTTATAGCTCAGATAAGTAAAGTCAAACATAAGAGAAAGAGAATATAATGGATGATTATGCAATCTTTATAAAGAATTTCTGGAAGCCTCATAAGCCATTAAAAAATACATGTTTCATAGACACACAAAAAAAATGGAAAATTGACATATGTGATTTTCTTTTAAATACAATTAATATTGCTTTAACTACAGTATATTTGTTCCTCCTGAAAAATGTCCAAATCTGCAACACCAGTTATACCTGAATCTGGCAGTTCTCACAACGTGGTCATTTGAACTAATATTTATTAAGCAACTACTAAATGCCTAGTACTGTGATTACCCTGAGAATAAAAAGTAAAATCTGTTTTTCAAAATTATTTTAGATATACATTAACAGATTCCATCTCATATATACTATACTATGATATTTCTTGACCACTTTATGAATAAGAAAATGCATAAATATAGCATGATTTATTTGCAGTGAGACACTGTGAATTAGAGTGATACAATGTTTAAACTACAGTGGCTTATGGAAATATTTCATAATTAATTTGACTCAAATATGTTTAGTTCTTAATTGGCAAAATTGTGCACAATTTATGAGGTGGGAGGTGGGAGTGGTGATACATATGGACTAAGAATTCGAACATACATATAATGGTACTAAGAAAACTGATCTAGCAAAACAGTCTTGAATTTATCATAATTATTGATGCAAGTAGGAAGATGTCTGAAATATCAACGTAGATGTATGGAGATGATTTGAATAAATTAAACAGTGAAGAACGAGGATTCATGAAGCGTTAAGAAACAGGAGTTGTGAATGTCACCAGGGACTCAACAGTACTTATTCTGGTTTTGTTGAATAGCCCCAGGTGAGGAGGCATTACCAGATCTCCTGGCTGGGAACCCTTGCTCTACAGAGACTGGCCTGGGACAAGGTATTTTATCTCTCTGAACAAGTCGGCACCTTTGCCAGAGGGGTATTGTAAGGCTAAGGTTCAAATCAAACAATAAGTGTCCTTGGTATATAATACTTTACACATAGTAGGTACTCAAGAAAAGGTAGCTGTAATTCTTGAAATTTATAGCTGCATAGTATAGTATCTTTGAACCTCTGGGTCTATCAGTGTTTAGCTAGTTTTAAAGACATGAACCCTTCACCTCAGAGGAAAACGATTGTTCTTTCAGAGGGAGCTGCCTGTATCCCAGAATCTTAGCATGTCTCACTCTGTGCCTATAGACCATCTCAACTCAGAGACTCCAAAGGGGACGCTGACCTGGGGCTGGAGTGAGGGATGAAGATCAACATTCTAGACCACATGGTCTGTCCTAAAAATGTGAAGGATTTCCCATTACCTTTTCAAGAAAACTACAAATATATTTAAACAAAAGAAGAGGAAGAAGTTTTTACTTTGCCTTTGGGTTATCTCCATGGAAAGAAGTACAATTTGGGTTACAAACATAGTCAAAGCCTGCCTGACTGAATTGGGACAACACATGTTATCATGAGACTATTTCAGACTTTCCAGATCTCGGCACTTAGATTTTGTTTTTCTAAATCTATTGCTTACCCACTTCAACTTCTTTCATGGATATACTGTTTTGATTATTATTATTATTATTATTAGTAGTAGTAGTAGTATTATTAATTTATTATTATTGGCTATGTCTGGTTAATGGTTTGAATGTCACATTTCTTTATCTGCTTATCACTGACATGTTAGCTCCAGGCCTGTAGCCGCCCTGAAAAAGATTAAGATGGGAACAAGTAACTAATAAGGTTGTTTCATCTTATATTTTCTCAGGGCTGCTGATATGAATTCTGATCGAGCAAAGCTTTCATTAGAGATTCTGTACTCTACACAAGCATGAGGTACCATGCATACAAATACAGGTGTGTTTAGGATCCTGCAAGTCAAAAGGTGTCACACTGGCTTGATGTAAGAAACATCACCAAGCATCTTTACAATGTTCTTCACCACCCCCAGCCCACCCTACAGCTTGGAAGAAAGGAAAGAGGGAAAATTCAAGATGCCTCAGGAAGATACACATGAATCTGCATTGGGCGCTGTTCTTCAAGAGTCCCTGGAAGAATGAGTCACCTAAGATATCTCACTCATTGCTTGCATGTTTCTCTTGTGTGTTTCTTACTGGTGTAGAATATTACAATTCCAGTTCCATTAATCTAAAAGAATTCTCATGTGCAAAGATTTGGTGGTAAAGTTCATTGTGTCTTTGAATAAAATAGCAAAATGTAGAAAAGAGTGAAATGTTTAGGGGGTGAGTGATAAATTATGTAATATTCTACAATTGAATAATTCACAATACTTAAAATTATGTTAATTGATATAGAAAATATTTATGATCAATTCATAAGCATACAGATCAGATTAAAAATTTTCTTAGTTGAATTACATTCTTCTGAATGTGCTTTCATATTTAAGTATACATAAACTAATATCTGTTCATGCATACACTGAGTATTTAAAGTGGTACGTTGGATCACGGAATTAGGTATTTAAAATTTTTATTATTATTTTGGCTGCACTAAAATTTTCATGCACTGCCTTTGTAATAATAAAACCTTCTAATATTTAAGCATTTTTCTTTGTCACTTGTAACAAATTGGAATTTAGTCCAAGAGAATGGAAAAATTCCATAGACAGTAAGTGAGCAAATTCTTGAGCTAAGTAATGCCAAATACCTCTCTGTCCTTTCTCTGCTATTCTAACTTCCATTATTTACTTTCTTTACCTAGTTTTTTAATCACTGCCATTAGAAACCCTTGCTTTCTCCTCAAATGACAAAATAACAAGGGTGGTACCAAGCCAATTATTACAAGACAAATAAACAAATTTACCAGTTAATGACTGCCATTTCAAATAATTATTATCTGGAACATTATAAATTGATGGTATAGAAATAGAAAAATAGTGCTCTAGAATCATTTAAATATGGTTTTAGTTGTAGAGGAGAGGACTCTTGAATACCTTTTCAAAGAAATATTCCTAATTCTGATTTAGTTCTTTTGACCATGTTAAAAAGTAATATATCATCTGGCTATATATCTAATCACTAAATAGTACATACACAGAGACACACACATACATATCAGTCAGAATTTACTTATGATGCAGTACAAGAAAAATCATACCAAAGTTCCATATGTGAACTTTTTGTTGCTTTATCTCCACATTGAATCCAGTGAAGCTATTTTTTTTTTTGAAATAATATTTCCATCCGTATCTCTTTTCAAGTTAGCAAAGGAAATTATCCCAAAGAGGATTAAAAAAGGCTAGAGACTGAAAACTGAATTTTAAAACAAATATTTCTTTTAATGTTAATTAGAAACATTTTCATCTGTTTTAGGCAAACACATTTTAATTGAGGTAAAAAAAAAAAAAAAAAAAAAAAAAAAAAACAACAACAGTTATGACTGTTAGGTCTCTGAATGTTAGAGACCTTGACCTAATGTTAGGTCTCTGAATGTTAGGTCTCAGAGACCTTGACTTCCAGACAGAGCCATGTCTGCAAGAAAACAACAAAATGTCTGTTGGCCTGCACCTGCAGACAGAGCCAAACTTGCGATAACAGAAAACGCCCGAAACAGCTACTGGCTTACAGGTAGTCAATATTTTCTGTTCAAACAATGCTACCCTGTCAGCTTCCTCCCTATATAACCCTACGCGCCCCCCCTCTTTCGGGGCTGCCAGTCTCCTTTAGACATGCAGCCCGGGCTGTAGCTGTTTTTGCTCAGCCTGACAGACTTTCTCTTAATAAAATAGACTTTCTTAAGTTTTCCTAACTTGCCTGATGGTGCACCTTTCTTTAGCAGCAGTCCTATCAATGAGTACAGTCTTAGCTTGCAAGGTATGCAAAGGAATTTTTAAATGACAAAAAAAGAAAAACATATTTTCAGATAAAACCACTAATTCAATTAAATAGTAACTTTCTCAATAGCCTCTTGCCATCTAAAATGAATGGGCACAACACAACTTCTTAATGAAACCAGAACTGAGCAACACTTGTAGTGTTTTAGAAGGTAAGGTAAATGCGACCCCACAGGCAACTTATAGTTAAAATTTGCTAGTATCCAATATTTGCAGGATCAACTGAATGGAAACTAATGCTAATACATACATGTTCTTTTCCATTCATGTTTGAGACAGGAGTACCAAAGTGGTAAATGAAGAAAAGATTCTGGATTTATGATTTAGGAAACATATTAGTAATTATGAGTAAAAGGGGTCCATTATCAATAACAAGGAATTGTTTTGAAAGACAAACTAATAAGGGACTTTTTGACGTGATAAACGAAATATTTTGAGCACAGAATTGTAAGAAGTCTTTTTTTTATTTGTAACTGATAAATTGAGTTATTCTCCTTTCCTGTTTATTTAAAGTACATATGTTTAAAATGATTCTGCTATTGTAAAAAAATATATTTATTTATTTATTTATTTATTTATTTATTTAATTAGCTAGTTACTGTTTACACTGGAAATTATTTAGGGGTTTTCTATTTTAGTTTATTCCATGACGTTTTTAGATGAAATAATGTAAAGTGACTTGTCTCCAAGGGTTGCAGTGGGAAACAAAACCCACATTTTCTGATTTACAACCTAAAGTACTACGCATCATTCACATATTCAGTCACTTAAAAATTACTGAACACCCACTATATGCTAGACACCATTGTAGCTGCCAAGAATAAAACGGTGCATAAGACAAGAACTATATCCCACAACTTCCTGAAAGAGCGTAGTTTCATTAAACTACTCCATCAACTCTGAGGATGCTTTTGGCAAGCAGTTGTGTCACCTTTTTATAATGTGACTCCCTTCTAATTCTTGCAAACTCTGCAGACATAGGCAAGGTCAGTTCATGAATGGGAGACATTCACTGTATTAAACAGTAACCTAGGGAGATAAAAGAAGGATGAGGAGTGCCTTCTGAGTTTATGCGAAAGAATCTCTAGGTCTGTTGCCATCCTTAGATGGAAATACATTCACGGTTTGTGAAGATAAAAAAATAAATAAATAAATAAAAATAAAAAGGAAAGAAGAGTAACTGGGACTGTAGAGTAGGCTATTCTTGACTCCAATACAGAATCACTGTTAAAATTCGCATAACTCTGAGCAACTTGTTTTTCATCTAGATAGTTAACAACAACAAAAAAAAAGTTAACAACTCAAATAAGAACTGATGAAATAAAAACCATCGAGTTTTTCTTATAATATTTTATGAGCTTATAATGAACATTTATGGAATGCATTTAATCTACCCAGAACTGAACTAGGAAATCTAAAGGGGATGCAGAAGAAATGGAATGTCATTGTCCATCCTCCAAACGTGCTATTCAAGGGAAAAGGTTCTGTTTCCTCAGCAAGCTTTCGGTGGTTTAAAAGTAGCAAAATAAAACATGGTAACAGTCCACTAACTGTCAGTCTTTCCTTCTTTCCTGTTTCTATGTTTACTTTTTAGAATATTCAGAGACAAATGAGGAAGTTCAGGTTGTGTTTGAGAAAGATGTGTAATAACTTCACTGATCACAGGTGATGGGTGTAAAGCTATCAACTTAAAAATGATTTTATTTTTGATTCCTAGTGTTATCTCCATCTATCTATCTATCTATCTATCTATCTATCTATCTATCTATCTACCTACCTACCTACCTATCTATCTATCTATCTATCTACCTACCTACCTACCTACCTATCATCTATCTATATCATTGATCTATCTATAGACACGGGTGTTAACTGGCCATATAAGTTGAGTAGCATTTTCAAGGGAAAAGGGGAGTGTTTGTTTATAGCATACTTAACTGCTCTATTAACCAGTTAGCTATTTGCTCCTAAGCAACTCCTCATTTTAGGACAGAGCTGTCAGCTTTTGTTCCAACTTCACCACCCAAACCCATGATCGGTTTAGGGACCTTCTTTCAATATGTGTGGGAAAGGCACATTTGCTTAAACTTAACCTGTTTAGTTTGTAAATGTCTTATTGTGAAATGACTTCCTTAAAGTAGGAACTACTTTTTTGTGCTTTATAAATTCACTGAATAAATGCATTGAATCCCTCTTCAGAGTGCCTATGGCTATGTGCCATATGTTAACAACATAGGGTGAAATTTAATTTAATTTTTATTTCCTTTTGATCTCAGTAGGATCTCAGAGAAAGATAGCAATTCTCTTCATGTGTAAAAACAATACATAGCTTTAAGAAACTTAAGGGAAATGTACATCCTTTGTCCTCTTTTTGGGTGTAGCCTTGGTGCTTGAATTGACATCCTGGAAACAGACATAAAAGAGGAATCTCTTGCCTACATCATGTTCCCCTGAGGGACAGCGATGAAAGGGAAAAGGTTTTGAATCAACTTTCCTCTTGGTGTGGTGGCATCACCCCACCCTTAAGGTTCCACTGGGTCCAAGGCAAGCAGGGAGGATTAATAATTGTCAGCATTGTTGGCTGTTTTGCTTCTAATATTCTTATTTTGTTCCTGCTATCAGAAACACCCTCAACCTATTTCTCACAGGGAAATGCTGCTCAGTAGGAATGCAGCACTTTATCTGAGCATACAAAATGTAAAATGACTACATTAAACAGGGGCAGCTGCTCCTGACTCTGCAAGCAGGATTTCTGCATCTATAAATTCTACGTACAGAAATAGGGAAGACATGACTCAGCAAGAGTCCTTTCCAATTTAGTTTTCTAGTATAAACAAATCCATGTGACAAAGTAAGATACCCTTATCATATTTACAAAATTGGCCTATATGATAGTTGCAGCAATGAAATTAGAAATTACACTAAATTATCATTTTATTAAATGTATAGAACCCATTGACATAGCATGTGGTCTTTTATTGAAAAACTTAGTCTTTCATTGGATAATGAAAAATCACCAGGGGGGAAAAATGTTTCACATCAATCAGTAGTGGTAACAGAAAGAAAGTCTAATTTAGTGTCTAGGATTCAAGAATCCATCTCAGGTAGTTTTAGCAGTATTCACAAAAGAGATGATGGACCTCTCTCTAGCATTCCCCTTTGTTAATAGTTCTCAATACCGAATAAGTCTTGTAAAATTAAAATAGGACATAGTTTCTTTAAGCACATATATCTTCCTTACCTCTGTGGTGGTGGGTGAGAGATGAGGGTAAGGGGGATCAAATATATGGTGATGGAAGGAGAACTGACTCTGGGTGATGGAACACAATGGGATTTATAGATGATGTAATACAGAGTTACACCTGAAATCTATGTAATTTTACTAACAATTGTCACACCAATAAATTTTTTTTAAAAAGTACATGTATCTTTTAAGAGGTAGCCTCAATTTTTTTAAAGTTCAAACATTCACACAGGCATACACATAACACACAAACACACACACACACACACACACTTTAAACTCCCCTTGTGTATAGGCACAAGAGCATAGTGACCTAGTAAGAATGAAAAGTAGTAATTCAAGACTTTCCCAGACAGATCATGTTATTCCAAGTTAGAGAATGAAATGCAAATAGAGGGTTTCAAGGAGCCATTTGTAAAAATCCTCCAAAAAATACTCTTATTGCACAATATGATTATTTGGAAGTCCTCATGAAGGATTGTTAATTTGCAACTAAAATGCAGTATAAGCTGTTTCAGTTGATCTTGTGCCACACAGTGCAGTTTGATTTTATTTATTTATTTATTTATTTATTTATTTATTTATTTATTTATTTATTTTGGTAGCATAAAGAACAAAGTTAAATTTTATTTTTAGAAGCAGTGAAGGAGTAGGAAAATCTTTGAACTAGTACTAGAATGTGTAGTAGATATTTATCACTGGCAGCCCATGGATTACAATTAAATCTGAGCCATTCATTATGTCTTCTTCAGCAAAAATAAGGAAAATGGCAATGGGGCCAATATTCTTGGAGGAATGTATGGAGACAGTCACCTAACTATTAATTAGCACTGGAGCCACCAAAACAGTCATGTTAAAGAACTAGATCTACCAAAACAGTCATGTAAACAACTAGATCTACATGAGCTGGTTAGTGGGGACAATTTGCATGAAGAAGGTGAATAGTGGGACACAGTTTACAAAACACAGGTAATCCAAGCTACACTTAGAAGATACGGAAATGTGTGTATCCAGGCACAGAACATGATAGTGATACTATTGACCAAGACTTGACTTTTCTTTTCTAGGTTTCCTATAAACAAAACACATGTTGAGAAACATTTTTCCAGGATGGGGACCAGGGAAGCAGTGTGGGTAAGGAAGGGGATTCTTTTGCCCATAGAGAGCACACACAAAAAAGAAACCGGTATCCCTGGAATTGCATCTGAAATCTTGGACTCATTGGTCAATGATCTGACAGGTGATAGATTGGGGAAGAGATATATGGATAAGAAGGATATATCTAGCCTATATCTAAAACACTATTAACTATCAAACTAAAACAAATAAAAAGTTACTAAGAACTTCACTTATTCTTTGTAACTGTATTAAGAAAAACACTTGCATTGTGAAAGACTAGGATTTTCTACCTTTGTCTTCTTGATGAAAATATTGTTGGTAGATGAAAAATTTTGATTAGAAATGTGTCATATTCAAGTCATATTTCTTTTTTTTCAGAATAAGAAGAAAATAAGAATACTTTTAGAAATATAAACACAATATATACATAAATTTGTATATGTGTATTTATATTTATCTATCATATAAAACTTGTGCACAGACTCTAATATAGACAAACAGACTGCACATGTCGTCAAATGTGAAATTTTCCTATTCTTAGACAAGGAAATTGTCAGACATCTGAGATCGGTGTTTTATTTAATAATGTTGAAAATGAACTCCAAACTTTATTAATTGAATCTGAGAAAATCTGAATTCATCTAGCTAAATTCTGATACCACAAGTTAGATTCCCAACAGTCTCTTCAGGGTAATATTCAGTGCCATATCATATATAGCCTTATCTGGTGACCAAAAATAACTTGTTTAACAATGATAGTTACCCCACTGGTATATAATTTTATTGTATAAAATTGTGATTATGAGAAAAATGTTTGTTTTTTTTAAATAAACTGAAATTGTATAAAACATCTGATTAATTATTTCAAGGATTAGGTACTTAAAAATGTAAATAGTAAGATATTGGAGTTTGTGGTTTTGAATTGTTTTGAGAGCCTGCATGACATTATATAGTTCAGTCTCAAGGTGCCAATCTGACATAATCTTTGCCTTTTTATGATCTGATTTTACCTTTTCCATCAACTAAAAGCCATCCTTAGTGCTGAATAATAGAATTTTAAAAGGAGAGATTACAAAGTAATATGGCACATTTTCTTCAGTGCCTTAAAAATTACCTTTGAGGACCATTAAAAAAAAGGAGATCCAAAATATTTTGAGAAATGGCAATAGTAAGCGTAGGATAAAAAGAGGGCAACTTTGAAGGACAGTTAGCTGTCAATTAAGTGCACGATTTCTATTCCTTAAATAAAGATCACTCCTGCCTTTATTGTCAGCTTATAGGCAAGGATGTTCTTTTTGGATCATAAATTTAGAAAGAATAAGGAAGGCAGTATGGTACTAGAGAATGAGATGAATGGTGATGGACTTCATAAGGCGTATTGAATTACAGAAATCTGAGAAAAAGCTTACAAAACAAGTTTGCTACATATGTATTGAGCAGTAAGCAGTAACATTTGGATATGGAAATCATATGAAAATATTTTTGAAAGTATCAATAAGCATTCTTCCGTAGAGTGTAAAACACTCATGTCCTGATAAGTTGGCAGGAAAATATTTTAAGCCTCTAGTGCTTTGAAAAATGTAATGTGTAACTACCTACTCTACTCTGCTAGCATCAGAAGCCTTATGATGTTCTTAAGAAAATAGATAAGCTACCCAGTTGGAATAAACAGGAGTAGGATTTCATATCTCTTTTCTCCTGGGTAGTGTGGCCTTTGTTCTGAACAAAATGGCTAGACTTCATTAAAAAAAAAAGTAGATAGATAGGTAGATAGATAGATAGATAGATAGATAGATAGATAGATAGACAGATAGATATCTCCTCCTATTATTGCAGACGTTCATGTGACCTTGAGCCTACTATCTGAAACAAAACTCACTCCTACATCTCAGTTATACTCACTGCTTGCCCTGTGGCTCTTAGTCTTTCCTTTGAAAACATTACTGAGTCACTGATCTCAGTTATCTTTGTACTGGCAATAATTTGTTTTCCCTGAACACAAATATAAAATTCAAACATATATCAAGAACTTCTGATGACAAAAGATTCTGTCGATTTAGGTACCATGTGTATAATAATGAGCTGTACTTAGAAAATCGTAATTACTTTCAAAGAAACCAAACTCCCAAATACCAAGTTCCAAATGTGGACATGGTAATACAGAAAATAAAGATCAAGAAATCTCAGCAGAAGTTTTTGGAAGGTAAGCAAGGAAACACATGTAAGTCCACCTGACTCTAAGATCCTATGCATGTGCCCAGAAATTCCTTCTAATTTTTATCTTGGGCAAAGAGAGAAAGATTGTCGTGGAATAAAACATTTACAAAATTGTCCCTACTGCAGGAAAATTACTATATTTTCTACATATAGAAATACATATGCATAGGCTACAGGTTGGCCTACACATTAAAATTTAAAAACAATAAACAGCCTGCAATTTGGGGGGGAAATTATTTATATATATATATATATATATATATATATATATATCCTACGGTTTATATTTAGGATCTTGAAACTCAGGAATATATTATCCTATGTACATAATATTTAAAATGATGGACAGATTGCAAATCTGGAATGAATTATTTTCAATTAAATTAGGGTTGTGAGCAATTGTTTAATCATGTATAGTTAAATAAAATCGGAGAAAAGTACAATTAAATATTTGAAAGAAACTTTTCTTTATCTAGGATATATAAAAAGAGATTAGAACAAAAAGGACTAACACTAATGTAAACTATGGGCTTTAGTTAATAATAATGCATCGATATTATTCAGTAATTATAACAGGTGTACTAAACTATGCCAGATGTTAATAGGAGAAACATGTTTAAGAAGAGAATATATGTAGGAACTTTGTGCTTTGTGCAAAATTTTTTGTAAACCTAAAACTGCTCTAAAAATAAAGTCTATTTAAAAAATGAAAGGATTAAACAGGGAGAGGAGGTAGACAAAGACTTTTATAGTCAAAGTAAAAGGTATTTCAGGCCATTTTCATGAAATTTAAAAAGATAGCGCTGTTCTGCAATTTGTTGAATTTTACTTCTATACAGTGTGTGTGTGTGTGTGTGTGTGCGTGCGTGCTATAAATATTCATGCATCATCATTCTTATATTTAGCTCTGGTCCTTTTAAATTATAAATAAATGGGCTATATTTATATAAGTATATGCATTTCAAAAAATATTTCTGTATGCACAAATTTGTGATTGCTGTCTATAGCTGTCCTTTGGTCCTTTCTAAAAATGTTTAAGCAGTATAAACTTTCAAAGGCTCTCCATTAAATAAACATTTTAATTTGTAGTTTACAAAGATACAAACTAATTTTAACACTTCTCAGGACATAGTGCAGAAGAGGAAATAAAATGTTCCTCGTATCAGAAAATAATTCTGATGTAGTCCATGCTGTAGCTTGAGAGATGGAAGAAGATAGATAATGGTACTTTGGGGATTAAGTAATTGCCTTTCCTGGACTAGATCATAGAGCTCAGTGTCTGTGGATGACATCGTATCTTAGGCTTCATAGTCTGACAGAGCACATAGAGAACGCCATTCAGTTCTCTTATTTGATCACTACATTTTCATAGATATGAAAATCTAGGAGATTTTCATTAAAACTGCAGTTTGGGTGATAACTGATCAAACATGGCAGCTAACCAATTTTAGTTCCTGAGAAACTGCTGGAAAACAGTTCTTTCTGTGCAAGGGCACAATCATTTGACTCCCACATGGATATAATCTCTCCTAAAGTCTGTGGGGCAACACTGTTACAACAGAAAGTACCATCAGAGTGGTGTTGGTGTAAGAAAAACATGAAAATTAACAACTGGAGATTTAAATCTATTTTAGCAACATATGTTAAAAATCTTCCAACTTATTCTATTCACTAAATTTATTACTAGCCTTCAAAATGCATGCAAGAGATGCACATATTAGCAAAATAGAGTGAAAAGGAAAGGATATAAATTAGGAATCCTCATAAGACAGACACTCCTGAAACTATACCATTAGATTTGTAAATGTGCAGAATACATGCTAAGAGAATGGCTTAAGGTTTAAGAGATTCCCTAGAGCTCCTTACTCAGTTATTCAACAAAACTGTTAATTGCCTACTTCCTAAAAGGTAGTCAGACACTGAGGAGACTGCCAATCAAGAATGGCACAGTCGAAAACCATGTGACTTCACTGATATGTGGTATATGAAACTGAAGGCAGCAAAGGAACAAGACAAACAAATAAAGAAACAAAAACTCATAGACACAAATAACAATTCATTGGTTACCAGAGGGTAAGAGAGGAGGGGGGATGGTAGGTGAGAGTAAAGGGGGTCAAATATATGATGATGAAAGGAGAATTGACTCAGAGTGGTGAACACATAACGTGATATATAGATGATGTATTACAGAATTGTACACTTGAAACCTATGTAGTGTTGTTGACCATTGTCACACTAATAAATTTTAATAATAAAAATGAAACCCTTGGGGAAAAAAAAATGGCACAGTCTCTCCACTCATAAGGCATGCAATCTAGTAAGTAAAATGGACGGGAACAAGTCATTACAAACGTGTTAGATACAACGAAGGAAAAAATTCAGGGTGCAACAAAGTATGTGACAGAGGGACCCCACACCCAGGGAAGTCTTCCAGGAAGGGATACTGACAGCTCTCAGGTGGCTAGTTGGCAGATCCCCTAGTTTACCATTCCATGCAAAAAATATGAAATAATAACTCTCCAGAAGTAGCCCTTGCTACTTTTTTTTTTTTCTGTGAAACACAAATTCTATATTTCCTACATAAAGCTAACATTAAAAATTCTAACTTCTATTCTAGTGCATTGCCCAATGCTTTTGAGGATATCTTGATTTTGACTGTTTCTACTTAAATGCATTAATATAAACATGGATATAGTGTTGTTTATCTTTTCAGGATCTGATTATTAGGTCCTAATCATGCTGGATACTTCATGATGGTTTTTTGATATAACCTACATTGTTTAGTCCAGGTTTTTTTTCGAATGCTTGTATTTTCAGTTTATTATCTGAAATGATGATCAAAATCATACATGAAGAAAATTAGAACCAAACTGAACTAGAAGTAGAAATTCCTCAAAGTCAGGAACCATATCATATTTGACTTGCTATATCTAGCTATATCTATCCCCTATATCTATATCTATCCCCTATCTTGCTATATCTAGCCCCTTAGGAACTGAGAGACACTAAAAATATGTATTCAGTGAAAATATATAGCAACCTATATATATATATATATATATATATATATATATATATATATATATATATACACACACACACACACACACACACACACACACACACAAAGGTTTATTTTCCTTAATTGGCAGGGTCAAAATATAAGAAGTTAACTTGCCTGAGTTTAAAACTTAAAAAGAAAATACTTATCTGTTCAGAAAATAATACTGAAAATTTACCTGAGTTGACAGATGGGGGGGGGGCGGGGGAGATAAGCAGATGAGCTCCACATTTAAAAAAAGTATTAAAAAGCATATATAAAACCAAGTGAAATGGATTCTACAGAAATGTTGATTGTCTCAATGGATTTTTCCACCATTTTATTTCTGAAAGCCATTCAATAAGTTATATCCTTGCTTATAATTTCTTCCTCTCTGGCAACTATAGGACACTGCCATGTATGACCCTTGTATTGTGAGAGAAAATACAGAAGCACAACGTTAATTTTAATAATCAAAACCATCAGTTAAGCCCAATAAGTAATCCCTGACAAACAATGAAATTCAGTTTCCTGATCACAGAAGTCATGCAGGGTCTCTGGTCCTGCTCTCTGCACAAGAACACAGGATTAAGTGAGGCCAAAAAGGAATACCAAATGTGGGGACAGAGCCCCAGAAAGCAGTTTCTAGGCTCTCGGCTTCACATAGAAAGGTGCTGGCTCAGGTAGTAAATGGCCATCAACTGTGATCAGATGGCCATCAGCTGTGGCTAGTTGGCCGTCAGCTGTAACCAGTGAGCCACTGGCCACTAAAATAATTGCCATGGCTTTGGTAGCAGAAAAAAATGGGGGCCAGCAAGAAGATGGTGGCTGAGCTAGCAGGAGCGGATTGCAGAGAGGCGGATGCTGCCAGTGAGAATATAGTGGTATAACTCCCCTACTTATGTCCTCGTGGGTGTTCCTTATTGGCCTCACCATGTCCTGTGTTCTTATGTGGGGAGCGGGAGAGGAGGCCATGCAGGCCGCCCTGCATGACACCAAAGGAGCCATGGATAGAGAAGTCATACCATTATATTCTCACTGGCGACTGGGTTGGAGACACAGGAAGCAGGAGCCGCAAAATCCGCAATCCGCTATCTACTTCTCTTCCAACCAACCAACCTTGGTATCTGCAATCCGTGCTTGCTAGCTCAGCCACAGCAGTTATATCAGTGGCCAATGGCTAATTAGTTATAGCTGATGGCCAACTAGTCACAGCTGATGGTCATCTACTACCCAAGCCAGCACCTTTCCACATGAGGCTGAGAGCCTGGAAACTGCTCTCTGGAGCTCTGTTCCTACAATAGGTTTAAACAAAACAATAGCTGTACTGAATAAGAATTAGAAAAGCAGTAATTACCTTCAGGTGTTTCTTTATTTTCACATACAGAAAACATTTAAATATTAGGAATTAAAAAAAATTGAAATCTTAATGAGTTTTTTCAATGCTACGAAATGCTGGAATAAGGCAAAGTTGGCTAGAATTTTTTTTTTTTTTTTTGCACTATCTTCTTAATGGGCCTTCTCTTTACATAATAAACTCAATCCTTTCAAAATATTTAGTTTAAGATATTTAGTTTTAAAAATTATAACACATTTGAAATTATAATCCACTCTGACCATAAAGTGATTGATCAAAGAAATATATATTTATGAAAAACATTAATTAAGGTAACTAATGCTCAGAATCAATATAAAAATCCTTAAATAATTACATTAAAGTTATTTATTGCACAAACCTCTTCTTTGGGTGGTAATTTGTTGCAATGTCAATTTGTAGATATATTTTGTCACAAAAGGAATGATGACTTTTGCTGGAAATCAAAAACTATCCTAAAATGTATTTACTTGTAATAGTGTTTAAATTCATATTGCAATGATTAATCAGAGGGAATTACTTTATTTTCTGCTGTTTTGACTAGAAGAAATGATCTCTTCTGTTTTTATCCTATTATAAGGATCATTACAAAAATGGGAAACAATTAACACTGGGTTTAATGCCTGAATGCTATAGAGCTGAAGTAATTGCACTCAAGGTCTGCTAACTTTTTAATCAGGCATTTGGTTGCAAGCTGCTCGCAATTGATTCTGAGAGAACTAAGACTATCTAAGGAGGAAAGCAGGTGTGCCAAAAAAGCAGGCATGTTGGCAAAACAACTGAAAGATTTTAAAAGGAAAAGAAAAAAAGAAGCAAAACCAAAGGAAAATGCTTGTCAGCAGGCCATTTACTTGGCTCAGCCTGTTACTGAACAAAGCCAGTTTGTGTGCGCAAACAGTTGTGAATGCCCTACTGACCTACTGCTTTCCAAAGGTAATATTCAAGCTTAAAAGTGAGCAGCCCTGTCCATCTCAACGTGAGCGAATTGAGTTAATTAACGGAGAAGGCTTGAAATTTCCATATTCAGTAAAGACACCATCAGAGGTTTTTGAAATTACATCCTAATTAGAGAAGTTCCCACTTCTTTGCATTCAGGCTACTGTTTGATAAACAAATTTTGTTAGATACTCTCTTCTCTCTTAAAAGAAAAAGGAATTCTACAATTTTCCTCTGAAAACTAATGATATGTTTTTTTTTTTTGTTTTTTTTCTGTTTTTCTTTAATAACTGTCATTCTCTTACTGGGAAACTGATGCTTTCTAGGCATGGTGCACACATTTAGAGGTTTGTGTATCACTTGAGAGCACTGGATTGGGGAGAGGGACATTTTAAAAATTTCCTCCTGCATAGTCCCTTGAAAGCAGTGCTTCTAAATTAATAATCCTGTAAAAATGACTTGCACGAGTAGGAGAATAATCTGACAAAAAGCAGGTGGATATTTATAAAAATCCAGGTTTGAGATTTTTTTTATGATAGTTTTGTACACCATAGATCTACCTTTACACAAAGAGAGGGAAATAAATGGCAGATTTGACCATTTACCTGGTGAATTCCAAGACAGTCACTATTGCTTTCTTGAATTCCCCCAAAGGAAGCAAGAACATCTGAACATTTAAAGAAGGGTATAGAGCAGAACTACCTCTTGTGCCAGAAGAGCAAGACAAAATAGAAGGATTAAGAAATAGAAAACAGCAGAATGGAGCTTCCTCAAGCAAAGTCCTATTGGGCATTGCAATTACACCTGTGTGCCGGGGCCACCAGATAACCTACATTAGGACATGTTAGGATGCTTCAGGGCGCAGAATAAAATACTTAGCGATCAAAGGATTGAAAATGCAATAGCCATTGCATGAGTTCCTACTGCAGCTTCAGACAAGTTACGGAAGACACAGCTCGTGTGTGTGGATCATTTCAGATTCCAATGGCCTCTCCCTTAGCCGCCTTTACTGTCCACAGCTCTCACAAGTCACCTCAGCATCTGTTGTTTCTTGACGCAGGGCTAATACAAATGAAAAGAAGCCACCCCATACCTATGCACCTACACTGAAGTCCCTTAACCACATGGGACTCTCACATGGCTGTGACCATGAGTGTTTTAGGAAAAATGTCAAGTAGCAGGAGAACAAAGAGATTGGCAGACGAGAAGCCCTTGGGTGGCTCAGATAGCATTACAACAATGACTGTTGCCAGGTTAACTAGGAACTTTCTGACTCCAAAAGTGACTTGAAATTCTCATTCTCTGTGCAGCATTTTACAGCAATTTGAAATCTAGTATTGACGTAATCCTTTAAGATCCAATAGATCTGAGTGTGTGTGTGTGTGTGTGTGTGTGTGTGTGTGTTATATTCCAAGAATTTGTAGACACACATGACATAGTATGTTCCCCTGCCAGTGGAGCAGGGAAAGCCATCAGGGATCTGTGGGCATATCCAGGAGTGCAAAGTACCACCACATACATGGATGAGCTGTTCATGGCCATGTTGATTATAAGCCTAAATTAGACTTCCATTGCCTCCACATCAAAGGGAAACCTTGAATTTGCTAGACTTTGATTAGTTGCATTTTTTGTGTTGAGCGGTCTTACTTTTCTCAAGTTATGTACAATAATCAAATTTCTTTGGAAAATAATATCATCAGACAAGTTGATTTACTTGTATTTAATTTGCAAGTATTTCTTTTATCTATTCTAATTCTCCAAGTACAAATAAAAGCTTTTTTTTTTGTTTTAGTTTAAGAGGTGCCTATAATTTTTAATGTTTATGTTTTCATTCGTTCCAGGACACTGCTTAAACTATAGAATAAGTAATTCTTAAGGGTAACATTTGGTCATAATTCTTTATTGGTTAATTTACATTTTTAATCCCCATGTCCTTTCTCAACCAATTCATGAATGTGTGTACATATAGCTATCAATTTTATCTTTTTTCTATACTATTAACGTGAGTTATTTTTAAATTTAAAGCACTGAAACCATTATGTCCCATGAATACAATTTAAATAAATATCTGTTAATAAATAGGTATTCACAATATATATGCATTTTAGATTGAGGATGTATCTATAATTGATATGCTAACAGTATGTTAAATGATAATGTGTTAGCATTACTTTCTTAACAATACATAAAATAATGGTATTCTGTACTTTGCAATCTATGGCTTCTCAGACCTCATGAAATGCTATATTAGTAGTCAAGAGGAGAAAAATAATGGAACTATTTTTGGTTTTTTTTAAAGCATATATTGTTGTTTTCTGGCCCCTACACTAGGTGCTTTGTGCTAATTATCATATTTCAACTAAGACTTAAGAACTAGTATCCTCTTTTTGCAAAGGACCAAACAAACTTAAAGAGGTTTAGTAACGTGCCTCAGGTCATATTTTTAAAACGTAAGAGTCAAATAAATCCCTTGCTTGTTTTTTGCATATACTCTTTCTATTTGCAGCAACACACACACACACACACACACACACACACACACACACACACTAAATAATCTCCAATGATGAGAAAAGTGACCAAAATTTTTAAAAATGAAAAAAAAAAAAGAAAAGAAAATAGCCCAATCAATGATAAATCACCTGTCCTTCCACTAGTTTATAAGCACCATGAAGACAGGGTCATCTTTTACTGTCAAATATATCCATAGCCTTAGAACAGTGTTCAGTAAATATTGGGTGAGTCATAGAGCTTCAGTCTCAAAGCCTTGTTCTGTCCATGCACTAGTCAGCCACAATGTGGTCTAACACCATCAGACTCATCAGACTCAGTAAGTCTCTCTACGTTTTGCATCCCAGGGGAGGACCACCATCCCAACTCATTCCAGAGTGACATATGAGAAGATAACTGCACAGAAACAAACCTTGGAATATTTGAAATCAGATGCAGTTCAATGTGGTTTATCTCTCCATTTAGGGTAGAGTATATTTCATGTGTTTGACAGAAGAAGCAGAGAAAAGAGTGCTAATTCTTTAGCAGGTTTTAATTTTCTTCTCCCATTTTAAAGCACATGCATCCTGTTACATTTTCCCTGAGATACTTTTAAAACATTTGTTTCCTATTGTTGCTACTGTAACCACCCACACCCGCCCCCTTCCCTGCCCTGGTAACCTTCTTTCTCTATTTCTCCTCCTGTTATCAACTTCACTGATGGAATCAATAAAAATGTTGTCTGACTTTTGCAACAAAGGTGAGCTGATTTGAAAGGACAGTGTCTATTTTAGTTTATTGTTACCTATGACTAGTTAAGTGGGTAAGTTGCCAAAAAGAGTGGAGTGTGACTAGCAACTACAGAGAGGATGATGGCAGTATTTAAAGTGTCATTGCCTGTGCTGAAACCAGACTATTAACTACTGGGGAATTCTAAACTACAGTACCTGAGCAGTGCTAAGTACGTAAATCTTTCCAATGTTCAGAGCTATATGAAATATTCTTCTTTCTCTCCCTCCCCAACTTTTATTTGTGTTTAAAATGATAACACCATTATGCAGTTGAGCAAATCATAAATGGTTGGGGCTTGGGATATGGAAGAAGAATGTTGGGGGAAGAGAAACTTTCCAGCCTGGTAAGGGTTCCTTGGAAAAATGACACCACTTATGTATCCATCAGCCACAGCTTTTATCCACGTGGAGACCAAGAGTGACCCTAGCTTCTTCAAATACATAGAGTCGAGGTCTTTATTTCTCCGCTTCTCTCTACTTTGAGGGATTTTTGTTGTTGTTGCTGTTGTTGTTGTTATTGTTTTGCCATCAATGGCGATATTAATTAATCATTATCTTGTCTGAGTAATAAAGGCTGGGTTTAGATAAGGAGACTGTGAATATGAAAGAAGAGTATGCTGAAATATTCATTACTGACTTATCCAACTGATCACAATGACCCATCTATTCATATATCTGTCTTCAAATATCCAATACTTTATTTACATGTCAAATCTCTTTGAGAAAAAAAAAACAGATTTTCAGTTGTGAATTTTTTTTCTTTAATATTCAATTTCTAATTGCAGCAGTAATTTTAAGGTTGAACAATATAAATGGTTTAGTGATTCTTTCCAGAAATATAGCTAGCAATTTATTTTTCACAATATGTTAATAGTATTTTATTATGAATAGCTGAAATGTAAAATGATACATAAAAGGTATTAAATGAAAATAATTCTTCAAAATAGAAATGAGTATATTTGTAAAAACATGAAAATATAAACAAAATAGCGACAAATCCTGCCCATATGTGAATCTTTCCCCTTTTTTTTTGGACGAGGGTTTGGTGACATGTTAGTTTAGCTATACCCATAATTATGCTACCATTTCCTATTTCCTTTTATGGGACATGAGAATTCAGAATTAGATTTCAAGATGAAGAATCTTATTTCTTGTAGAAAGTTAACTTAGCCTTTCCCTTTCACTGGCTGGAACTGAAGAATTGAGATAACTCTGAAGCCTGACACTTTGATATGAGATTTCGTGCCAGCAGAATGAGTGTTCTTCACTTTGATCCTACTTTCAGAAACTCCTTCTAAGTGACACTTCTCATTACCCCTCACCAGCTCTTCCCCAGAGCTTCCTGCCTTTCACATGTTGTGAATGAGAACTTGGGCGGATGGCACCAATGTTATCTGCTGACTAACAGTTTGTTTTGATTGTGCAGATTAAGGATCTTTTACTGATTAAATTGCTTTACCACTGAGAGGTCCCCAGAGATTTATCCTTGTTTATCTGGGTTAGATCATGAAATCATAGTTAAAGCAACCCTAGGACCATAATATGTGATTAATTCAAAGGAAAATGCTGGGAATAAATGGATAGAATTGGCTCAACAATGTATCTACACACAAATACAATTAGGTTCATCATAAACCAAATAAATGCATATGCAGACATACAAACTGATGCTAGAAGGTAAGCCCTATCTATGGACCGGTAGAGCTATACGACTAACTTCTAAATATGTCATTTATTATATAAAGAGAGAAGGGCAGACTTTGAACTAACTTCATTTCTGGCTGAACCATATATATATCATCTATAACCATATAGTTCTAGAACTCTAGCAGTATAGTCTTCTGGCATTAATTAAAACATAATCTTTAGGGTATAATCACTCAAAGCCAACCAATAAAATAGTTCAAGCTCATTTCCCCACAGTAGATTAGTGCTGTGATATGCTGAAAAACCACTGTTCATGTGTGTGTTCTGTGAGTGTGTGCGCTCGCGTGTACACGTGTGCCTGCTGGGGAGTGGGGCTAGAAAGTCCTCCAGGAATTTTGATTCCTTCAGTGCAGCTAGTAACTTTGAGAGAAAATATCGAGTATATAAAGTATGGGACCCCTGACTCTGGGTGGTGAACACACAATGGGATTTATAGATGATGTAATACTGAATTGTACAACTGAAATCTATGTAATTTTACTAACAATTGTCACCCCAATAAACTTTAATTTAAAAAAATATATATGTATATATATATATATATATATATATATATATATATATGTATATATATATATGACTAACAATTGTCACCCTAATAAACTTTAATTAAATATATATATGTGTGTATATATATATATATATATATATATATGTATGTATATACACATATATGACCCAAAGAACTAGTGAAACAAATGATTCAAAGGCAACTGGGAAAACAGGACTTAAATGTCAATGAACTAAACAATTCTCCTAATTTAGATTGATTGTCCAAGATATTTCATATTGACATCCAGCAAAGGCCTGGCATGCAGAAGACTCTCAGACATGTTTGAGAAGATAAGTGAGAAAGGATAGATGGGCAGAAGAAAGACCAGTGGGTAAAGGAAGGAGTTGGTAAGGGCTCTGATCTGTTTTGTCTAGCTCAATAACAGTCAAGGGCAAATGACGGAAGACAAAGAAAGCAAGATGTAGATAATTCAATTTTAAAATATATGGTAGTGTGTTGTGTGAAACCTATACAAAAAAAACCTATGAGAGAGTTAGTGGCTAAGATGACTGATTTGAATGGAAACACTTTTAGCTTAGATTTCAATGGTCATGCTATTTTTTATAAACGTGTAATATCAAAAGTTCACTGTCGTTTTAAAAATAAGTTACAATATTGTACATTTTAAGAGACACAATTAAGTATCTTTTTTCATCTTTTTGACAAATTAGTCTCTATAGGGGAATCTTAACAATCATAACCTAAATGATGTGAATGGTGATAAACAAGGAAATTGTCCTATTTTGAAATTGTCCTATTTCTTGAAGCACCTAATGATATTTATCGACTTACAGTATTTCAAAAAAGATTAGGCAGATTTTTCATTTATTTTGCCTAGAAGATTGAAGTCCTTGGATATTTAAAATTAAGGTGTCTGTTTATCAAAAACTAATAATAATAATAATAATAATAAACCTCTTTAACCATTACTATTATTCTATAACTTTGAAGGCAGTAGGACCCTTCCAAATGTCAGTGAAATAAAATCTGGGCTAAACCTGACAGCATGAGAGAAAAATGCTGCTGAATTAGCACTGTGTGAGAGGCCTTGGAGAGCAGAGCTTATATTACCATCTTTGGTATTAGTGACAAAAAGATGTTTGAGAAATAAAGATGAAAGTTTTCATAACTATGTAAGTAGCTATGCTAACAGAAAAATGGCTTATATCCTAAAATATGTAAATTATTTTCACTGAACAAATGAGTATGAATATCTGGGTTTCTGCAAACACCTTGGCACCACTGACCTATAAATTATCACTGTATTTTCTGACACCTGAATTAGATGCGTAGAAAGAATCCAGGCATGAAAATGAGTTAGCCCTTAAAAATTGTATCCTAATAGCCTTCCCTTTCAAATATAAGGTTCACTCTGGTTTAATTCGATCATTCGCAATTTCCTATTGTGAATTAGAGTTGTGTACATGCCTTGGGGGTACCATAGAATCCTTTTTACGTAGAGCTTGGTCTAAAATGAGGCATATGTTAAAGCTTCTTACACCAGGCCAGACTCTCATCTTGCTCTGCACCCCACAGTGCTCATTCAAGTGAAGAGCCATCTTTGAAGGCAATTGGAACCTCTTGCTTGGCTGAACACCATGGAGCTTGGAGCAAGATAAAAAAGGAACCAAAGACTTTCAGCTGTAATTCTGCTAGCAGGACACACTGAATCCATCCAAATGGACCATTGTGGGGTAAGTTCCCTAGTCCCTTAGCTACATAAAACATACTATCTAGTCTAATTGGCCAGCTGTAATTTCCATTAAAAAGTGAGAAAAGTGTTTCTAAACATGTTAAAGGTTTATTTCATTGGAATTCTCTTCTGAATAATTTGCCTGAATGCATACATAATTATGTCATTTACAGCCTGAACAATTGTATCTGTGATGGTGTAAAGACAAAAAAAGAATTCCTTTTATAGACTTGCTATTAAAATAACTTACAGTGATGCCATCAGATCAAGACATTAGTGGCAGTTTGTTATGATTTCTGGGAAAGCTGGAGATTGAGCATGGATACTCTCCTGCAATAGTAATTTTCAGATCCCTTCCCAAATAACTACTTTTATTTTTTCAAAGTAAAGATTCAAATATATCCTCTAACATAAAAAAATAATATTATCTATAAATGTGTGTGTATACAAACATACACGTGTATATATACATATATGTATATATACATGTGTATGTGTGTATATATATGTGTGTGTATATATACATATATGTATGTATGTGTATATATATACATATATGTATGTATGTGTATATATATATATATATATATATATATATATGGAGAGAGAGATCAAAATATAAAATATATGGGACATTTTAAATTAGTAAAAAAAATATTAGAATAAAAGACAAATTGCCACTAATCTCTCTCAGAATACTCCTCTCATTTCAAACACATTTATTCCATTGTTCTTGTGACTTTCTGAAGAAGTTATGGAAGTCCTCTTTTTTAAGTGTCTTTACAGGCATTTAAGAAATGATGTGCATAGAAAATGACCTGAGAAATGGGCAAATGGTTTCATCCTCCATCATGACAATGCTCCACGTCACACATTACTTCTGGTACGGCAATTTATGTTAAATAAAAACATTACGGTGTGACCTCATCCACCTTATTCGCTGGATCTGGTGCCGTTCGAGTTCTGGCTCTTGCCCAAAGTCAAAATGATTCAGGACATGAAGGCAGCCACGACAGTGCAACTAAAGACACGAAAGAGGACTTCCAGAACTGCTTCAGAAAGTGGCGAGAATGACACAATGAGTGTGCTCGAAGCGAGGGAGAGTATTTTGAGTGGGATTGATGGCAGTGTGTCTTTTACTGTAATTTTTTAAAAATTTAAACGTTCATTGTATTTTCTGATATATATATATATATATATATATATATATATACACATATATTACATATGTGTGTGTGTGTGTGTGTGTGTGTGTGTGTGTGTGTGTATATATATGGAACCACCTTTCTAGATAATATTATGACTCCTAAAAACTGTGAAGTTGAAGAAATAATTCATTTTTAAAGTTTACTTTGTAAAAGGAGAAATGTGACATTTCTTTTTTAAACTACGATCTATATTTCCCATGAAAAGAAGTATGCTTAGAGAGGCCAGCATAGTTATAAACATTTTAGCTTTCTCACGTCTACTCTCTGCAATGTATCTCCTACCCACCATTTCTTCTATAACATATTCTTGTTTACTATCTTTAGTTAGTCAAGCACTTACGCCCTCTTACTGGAAATATTTGTAAGTCTCACTCCTACCCCTCCTCCCAGTCTCTTTTCCCCAAACATTAAAAAAAAATGTTTTTCCCCCAAATTTTCCCCTAAAAATTAAAAAAAAAAAGTTGTCCTAAGGTATAAGCAAACTGCACGATGTCTTACCAGTCTCTACATAATAAAATGTGGCCTTCTCACACAAGCTTTGAAACCCTCAGGGGAAAAACACCAGCAACCAAGTCCACTTTGTTCTATAATTTTCCTTTGCCAACATCATCCTAGTGCCTAAACAGAAAGCTAACTACTTTCCTGATGATGTTCTATATTCGACTAATACTACATTTTTTCTCCTTCCTGTTCACTCATCCCCATAGGTCCGCTTATATTGCCCAACTTTCTACCCAAACCCCACTAGTTCACTAAGTTCCATATTAAATTCTATCTCTAGAAGGAACACTTCTTTGATGTCCCAGATATATATTGTTTCTGCAATCTTTGAATTCCTTTTGCTTTGTTGTCATTGTTGTACATTTTTTTAATGTACCTCTGGGACCCTTGGCAGAGTCTGACTATTATTTATGTGACTATTTTATGCCTGGTACTGTCCTCTACATGTGCCTTCCCCTTGTATGTGCTCGATATAATTTTAAATTGAATTATTGATATAAATTCATTTAAGCTAACACTTGCATCATTCACGGAAGAGTAAATGCATGCTGGCAGAATTGATTTACTTATGGCTTTGAGAAATATTAGATTAGGGTGGGGACACATTCCCCACTAAGGATGAATAATAAAGGGCTGTTTCAAAGCCATCCTCTACAGAGGGACATGGACATGACCCAAGTAACATCATATAATCAAGCTAATATTTTCTCTCTCAGGCCCATCTTTGGGACCTTGGGTCTAGACTTTGTATTACAATCAGGAAAACCAAGGAGACTTGAAAAAATATGTACAAACAATGTTGCGAATTAATCCAAAGCTAGGAACTGAGCACTGGGCTGTGAGTGGGTGCAGAAGCTGTGACCAGAAGCCAGGCTGAGTCGAAACCAAGGACTTGTAGTCATGGCAACAGGGGCACATCCAGAAGTCCGAGCTGGAAAACAGAGCAGGTCAAACGTGGAACAAGCTGTCGGTCAGAGCAGAGAAGTGAGGGCAAAAGAACCAGACTAGGTCCCAGCCAACGAATGCTCCATTGCCACACAGGCTGCAAGGGACGTTCCTACGTGAGTCCAGATGGAATTCTGCTGGATGTCTGGTCACAGCTCCAGCTGGCTCTGGGTCCCATTTGCTCCTTATGCACAGAGCCTTCCAAATGGCTTTTGATGTTCTATGGTTTTCTATCTTTTGGATGCACTTGAAGCAGACTCACAAAGCTTTTCTTTTTGCCAGGACCTCCATAAGGTGACCCCATTTGTAAAGAAATGCCAGAAGTAGTAAGTTAAAGCCCAGGTTTTTCTTTTCAAACTACCTAGAAAGATACAGTATACCTTTCTGTATTATAAGGAAAGAGTTGAAGAATTTTCACCATGCTAGCCAGGCAGAGATCACAGTAAGCTTCCAGGAGTATTGTTCTACGAAGGGTCATTTTCTCCACAGGAAAACACCAATTTCTGTATTGCTGTTAATAATGGTGATCAAAGTCTCTGATACAAAATAGAATGTCAGAGATGTTAGCACATTATATTAGTTATGTCCTAGTAATGCCTGGAATTAATCGATGCTTGCTTTGACTTGCTATATTCCAGGGAATAGCAAGAATATTTAATATATGAAATACGTTTTATTTTCCACACAAAACTACGGGGTATGTTGTTATTATCATTTCCCTCTCTTTTATAGTTAAGGAAACTGAAATGTTGGTATACTTGTAAACCAAACAAGAAGAGGAACCAGGATATAGAGACGGGAGCCATATTGCCAACCTTAGACTCAAAATATAAATCATCTATTTAGGCACATCAAGCTTTAGAACTAGTAGGGTGATGGTCAGCACATTTTACCTACAAAAGTGAGCAGAGTAAGCTGAGAAAAGAGAGACCAAATCTGGCAAAATGGATTTAACAATGGACATAATATGCCTGTGCCTAAGACAGTGACTGGCTGGATGACTGTATATGAAAGAAGGAAAGAGGGGAGGAGTAAAGATGAGGAAAAGAGAAGGAGGAAGTGAGGAGTGTGTTATCATGTAAAGGTCTTTGCAATCCATACAGCTCTACAAATGTGATGGTTTATTACTTATAAGAGCTTTGTTATTCCCAAACACTTGGGTGTTTTAGAAAACCTCCACAACAAGGGAAATATAAATAAACTGGAATAAGAAATTTACAAAATAGTTGTTTATGCTGATCTTATGTTGTACTGTTTGTTTCTTCCCAGTGCCTTTTGAAAATTAAATGAAATCTGTCCACCAAAACACAAACCCATACATATCAGGGTTTATAGGAACCCTGAAGTATGGAATCAAGGACAATGGATCTAGTAATATTGATCATAGGTAAAGAACCCCAAATTTAAAATATTTGATCACTTAATAGCTTTTATATATCGTTTTGAATTATGAAAGTCTAGGTCGGTCTATCCCTACAATTGGGCATGCTTGAATTTGTACTTTTTGCTATAGAGGGTCACCGTTCTATTTCCCTAACGACTCTACTCCTGACAAACAGAACACATATCTCACCCTGTGTGCAGTGTTATATTATACATTATTCTACTTTACCAGTATCATTTGAAAGCAAGCTATACTAGTTTAACAACTAAAGGAATCTGAGTAAGATTCTGTCTATGTAGTATTAACTAAATATTGGGAAAACCTGCAAATGTGGTCATGATACATAGTTTTAAATAACTGTAGCCAAAGCTCATTCTCAAGATTTACAACCAGTAGCAAAAACAAAGAATTATGTATTTCTTTGTACATCTAATTTTACAGTGAATAAGCACAATGAACAAAACCCACTGAATGATTTGAAAAGACATGAGTTTCACGATGTTGGGAATTAAAATAAAACTTATTTGTTTCCCCATCTCTCTAGATTCTACGGTTATAACTCCTAGAGGCCTATATTCAGTAAGGTAGGTTAGGGTGATTATTTTTTTCTGCATCTTCTTTTAGAACAGTTTGAAAAGATGAATGATAACTACGAAACCAAAACATTGGCAACACATTTTTTTTAATAACTAAATGGTTTTTGTTGACCTTCAACAAAATTTGTACACAACACTTTTATTTCCTAAAAGTTTCTCTGATTTCCCTTGCTTCTCATCTCATTAACCCTCCAAGATCCCAAATCCTAAATGTTTCCCTTTTGCTTATCAATCCAATGTACATGGTGACCGCTTACCCACAACATCTTTGTCCTAATTTTTTTTTTATTACTGTCATCCATCTTCATTCATTCTGTTAAAAACAAGCAATATAAGGAACTCACTTGTTTGAATTAAGCAATTCACAGTGAGATATGAATTTCTTGGTAAAATGTAGATGGTAACATGGAATGGTGATTAAAAAAAAAAAAAAAGAAAAGAAAAAAAGAGCCCTCTAAGAATTTCCAGATTATAGGCTTTCATAGACCAAAATTTTAGAAGCAACTTGTTGAAAATCACTTTCACTAACAAATCTTTCTCTTTCCCTTTCTTTACAAAAACGTTTGTTAAGTTAGCTCAGTGTTAATGAAGAAACGATTTGTATTCTTTGCTTACATTTTTTTTAAGCTAGAGTATTTAACAGGTTTTACTTTTTCATAGTAGCATTATGGTCTCATATTTGTGTTCTGTAATTTCTACCTCACCATTCTCAGATCACTGACTTGATAGAAAAGCATTTACATACTCTAAAGACATAATTCACCTATAAGTTTTGGTAATGATTGATTAATTAAATATTTGTTTGTGCTTGGTTTTGGGTATGATCTTACCTCATTGAATCTAGTTCAGTTGTTTTGCATCTTACAGTAAGTAAATGGAATATCTGTATGCAGCCTTGTCATCTTAGGCTACAATATGGACTTTGTTTCTCACATTTCACTACAGGGATGCAGTTTTGCTAGGGATTGGTCTGAAAACTAAATAATAAAATTTAAAGGCACCATTGTTTATTCCTCCATTTCCATCTATTTGTATCTATGTGTTCTTAAAAAAAAAAAAATGCCCGACAGTAAATTTGCCACCTCTGCAAACAAGAATGGAAATTCAGGTTGTTTTCCCTCAAAAAATGAACCAGTTTCTCAACCATTGTGTTTTACATCTGACTTGTCAAACTTAAATTGCATGTCCTTGGGGTGGAGAGCGGCCTTCTATTTATTATTATTTTTTTCCACAAAGCCAAGTATCCTGTCACTGTTCTATAAAACAATAAATAATGAAGCAAATTGAAGATGTGTGAATCCTGCCAGGTTGACAGAAATGGAGCTGATGTTCTCAGAGGTGTTACAGCAATATTTCCTAACAAGCAGCCTCTCTCTATCCACTCTCTAGCATCTCAGAACCAAATAAGGACAGGGCATCAGAAAGTGGAAGTAAGGAGAAAAGTAGGAGAACAACAAAGATATAAGAAGATACTTATTTAGAGTTAACGAGTAGTTGCTTGAGTTGACACACCTACATGAAGTGAAAAAAAAAAAAAATAATGAAGTGTCTTTTACCCATCAGGCGTATTTTACAAGTGTCACTTTGTAATTAATTATTTGGAAAAAAAATACCTTTCACAAATTTTTTACTCTACAATTTTAATGTGTAAATGAGAATGCTAAATATAGATAACCATAGGGGTTTAAAAGTTTCCACTTAGTTTCTCTTATAAAAAGCCAACGTGTACCTCTTCTGAGAGGACGTCTTTGACTATATTGAATGTAGACCCATCCTCAAACTTCTCCCTAACATCATTCTACCACTATCCTGTGTCATTTTCCTTCTATAACTCATTCCTATCTGGACTGATTTGTCTTTTTTTTTTTTTTTTTTCAATTGGTCATAGTATTAGAATATGAGTTCAATCAGGGGAGTGGCTTCATCAGATATAATGCTGGATTATGGGAGGTATCAATAAATATTTATTGAAAGATGAAATGGAGCTTTGAAATAAAATAAGCAATTTAAATAATGTTTCTTTTATTTAAATAATATATAATGAGATATCCCTAACAAAAAGTGTAGCACATAATAGATATTCAAAAATGTATGTTAAAAGAAGAAGAAGAAAAGATTGGAGATTTGAGATTAAAAGCTACATGAATATCATTCCCTTAATTATGTGCTGGGATCCAAATATTTAGAGCAGCGTATTTTAAAATATTGAAGCTTTACCAACTTGGCAACATTACTTTCTTAAAATGTATCTCATAACAGACCACAGCTATGTTAAGGGGAAAGAATGATATATAAGGAAAGACAGAAATTATATGACACTGACTGAAACTGAAAACATGTTCTACCTATTGATGGCTGTTTCAATACACTCACATGTATTATTCACTATTTATCACTATTTATGTAAAGTACTGGTGATATAATGAATGTATATAATATGTATATGTTACAAGTTGACTTGTGCCCCCAAGTATTGATATCCTAATCTGTAGTACCTGTAAATGTGATCTTATTTGGAAATAAAGGCTTCACAGATGATCCAGTTAAGATGAGGCCATTAGAGTGGGCCCTAACCTAACATGATTTTGTCCCTATAAAAAGGAGAAATTTGGACACAGAGTAAGACACACACACTGAGACACACAAAAAGGAAGACTATGTGAAGTCACAAAGAAGATGCCATCTATAAGCTAGGGAACAATGGGGGCTTCCAGAAGAAACCAACTCTGTGGATGCCTCAGTTTTTGACTTCTAGCCTCAAGAACTGTGAGGCAAAACATTTCTGTGGTTCCAGACACCCAGTTTCGGTAATTTGTTACAGCAGTCTCAGCAAACCCCATCCACTCTCAACTGGAATGGTTGACTACACTACATAGGCCTAATATCTAGATATTGGCTCAGTTAACTTATTATGTTACACAACATCCATTTAAATAATGTACGTTTTTTAACGATGCTCAGTAATTTATTTATTTGAATCATTACATAGTTGCAATTAATTTGTCTTCCTTGTATTATTTTCTTTATATAAACTTAGCTTATAGTGTCATTCTGTTTCCATTAACACATTTAAGGAATTATAAGACCTAAAACTTGGAGGTAGTATTTGGATGTACAATTAAATATTAATACATTTTGCACATAAAAAATATGCGGAGTTAATTTATAATTGTTGGATCCTCTTCAAATATCATATAACAGATTTTCCCATCATCAAACAAATGTTTAATATAAGGAATGCAAATAATAAAACATTTTCAAACTCTATGGGGCTAATTATATGAGAGTGATTTACAAAATTTTACTTATATCCATAGTAAATAACTGTCCTAAAATAAACCTTGTCTGGTACAATTATGAAAGGAAATATCAGTTATTTTTCTTAAACATTAAAAATACACATTCTACTTGAGTATAGTATAAACCAAAAAGAACTACTTATCACCAGTTTATATTGACAACACTTATGTATGTAGAACCAATTTCCACTTTACACCTATTGATTTAAAAAAATGATTGTAGAGGGAAAACTAGTAGCAGAGTTTAGCACTAATATAAATGGGTCCTGTGGGCAAATCATTTTGTAAGCTTGTGCTATACTCTGAAATTGTATAACCTACAAAAACACTTCCATCTGTATTTTCTTTTCTACACACTATAAATTTGAATATAGGAAATTTCACTAAATATCAAGAGAATTGAAGGAATATAATCAATAATAAGAATTAGAGCAAAATAGTAATTATTGCTTTTTGTATTTTTCAAAAATAGAAAACAAAAAACTGCACCACAATTTTAGATATGTGAATTCAAATTAATTACCTGCTGTAATAAATGTTTGCCTTTAATGTAATTCACTTAAATTTCATTAATATTTATTTCATTTCTCTAAGATGCTCTAAACGTTGTATTAAAAAACTCAACAAATTTTATAGTATGAAGATATGAAAAGCTACATTGAGCCTAGATTTAAAAGTATTTAAAAAGTATTTAAAAAGTATTTTAAAGTATTATTTAATAGTTAACTGACACTTCCTATAGAGTAATGAGAACTACCATTAAGTTACATCTCCTAGTATAGTTAATTTTAAATCAATCCTGATCATCTTTGAATTTAACTCTTGTCATGATTTGTGTTTCCACTTACTATTTCAATCTTAATTGTTGTGGGATTTATTTAATATTACTGGAAAATTAGAAAGGAGTTTTACAGGAATAAGAAATTTATACTCCTGATGCCCCAGTTTTCCTTTTGTAAAAATAAACAAGATTTTTAAGACAAAATCCTACATTTTCATTTTGTATGTTTTTTATGAGTTTCAATTATCTAAGCTAAAGAATAAAATTCAATAAACACAAATGACAAAGAACTGTGTGTTCTTTTCAGGAGTCTGTTTGTGTTGTTGCCTATGGTTTGATTTTCATCCAAGAGCTCTTTATTGAAATCATAAACATCACTTTCATGCGATTTTGAATAATATTTTTTAAATAAGCAAAAGAAATGCAAACATGTCTGGCTTTCAAAGTCGCCAATCTAATAGATTTGCAGGGAATGGTGCTGGTAGTTGCTTTGTGCACTATCGCATGTTTCTGGTAATAAGTGCTGCCATATCTCCTGCAAAGTAGAGTAGTCAAAAATGCTCTCTCTAGATCAGGATATATATGTAGAACCAAGACTTAGATAAAGGGCCGAATCTTTCATCCATGTATTTAATTACTCACATGTTAAGGGAACAAGTGACTTATTCAAATTGAAATCCAGATGTCTTAATGATGACTAATTGCGATGATTGAGTATTGTTAAAGTAAATAGGGTCAAATATATGGTGAGGGAAAGCGAACCGACTCTGCGTGGTAAACACACAATGTGTAATATAGGTGATATATTACAGAATTATACACTAAAAACCTATGTAACTTTACTAACCATTTTCACCCCAATAAATCTTAATTTTAAAAATATTGCTAAAAACATACAGTAGTAACTATCCTGGTTGCCAGATATTTGCATACATTATAATTTTCTTAGGATAGCTTTTAATAAAGAGACTTATTAAACAAACAAACAAACAAAAGTACATAGTTCAGAGTCTCTAATTGGTACCTAGAAAACATTACTTCCTTTCCTGACCCTTTCTTTCTTCAAAATGGTGAGAACCGCTGCCAAGAAGTTGGGTTTTGATTGTAGCTGTCACAAAAAATACTTTATTCTTGTGCAAGTTATTCAAACACTCTGTGTCCACTTTCTTGTTTACAAAAGGAGAGGTGTAACTTCTAAGATCTCTTTCCCATAAACTCTGTGGTTGTCATTGCTGCCTTTATTATTCTGGTCTATATATACAAGCATTACACAAAGTAATCTGAAAGAGGTAGATTGCTCAATTTCCACCCCTCTCCCCAATGTTGTGTAACAACTTGGTACTGCATCCAGACAGTTTTAACATTCCCAAATAGGTACTTTCTTTGTAGCTCTAGATTTCGTTAAGGGACATCAATCATTTATCAGTCTCTGTGCTATTTTGTTCACATATTTCATCTCAATCTTCACAGCAGGAAGAATCACGATTTCAGGAACTTCTTTTCATGCTGGTTAGCTTGGCATCCCATGTGAACTTAGTACTTCTCCTGTTACTGTTACTTTTACTATTATTTTTTAAAATAGTGAGAAATTATTTGCCTGTTACTTAGAACGGTTACTTTAAAAAATAGTGAGAAAATATCTACCTCTGTTTTTAATGTTTCACTGAATAACTCTTCTTCTATAAAAGAGATCATTATAATCACAGCAGTCCAAAGAAAACATATCACATGATATTAGTAAACAAATCCTATTCTACTGGATCATACTTATACATTAGTTAATTTTAATCAGTACCAAATAATTGTTTGAAACACTGCAAAGATATTAAAGAAAATATTAAATATACCTCCCTAATAATAGTGGTTTTAATCTTCAGGTGAATTAAAATATTTGCTGGAAAATTGGAAAGTTGTTGAGTGGTTATCAAATTTTATAAAGATCACATAACTAATTATTGTGGAAGCTAATAACTCCACCTAGGTCCATTACTCCAATCATCAAGGCTTTTTTCATTTATTAGCTTACTCTCGTAGATATAACTTACTGTTATTGAAATAAAGGATTCATGATATTTAACTACCAATTATCTCTTTATGAATCTAAAGTCTAGCTAAGAAAAACCATTCTGTATTTAAATGTGCACAGATATGTCCCATTCTACTACTAGTTGACATGCATGTTTTAGAGCACAGATTATATGCATCCTAACTATTAAAATCATAAAACTATAACCCTCAGATGTACAGAAGCAACATTTTCTGTAAAATATATGTGACTGTTAGCAATCTTAACATAATTTACATCATTTTGTTTCCTTATACTACTAAAATACAAAAATCTATTTACATGTCAATATTGATTCATTTTCCAACTACCCAAAGTAGAAATGTGGATTAAAATTTCTTTTAGATAAAACTCAAGAAGATATAGATAGTGATACAGGAATGTCTTGAAGGTTAATGGATTGACCATGGTTGGAAAATCATTAAAGGGTATACAGCCATCAGGGTAATTGTCATCTTAACTTCTTTATAAAGCAATTTAGAAAACCATAAACACAATGCCCAGACAGCAATTTTAAGATAATACAATTTTTAAAAATGCTATCTAATCAATGTGAAATTTCATTTTAAGTACCTTGGAATGAGAAGAAATGCATGTCTCGGTTAACTTATAAAAAGCCACTAGTCAACAATGTTTTTATTATTATTATTTTGTAAGTTATATAAATATGAATTCCATTCTATTCAGCACTAGGATAGTAGGTAAGGAGGGCCAAATGTATATAAACATGTTTTTAAATTTTTAAAAATAAACAAGTAGCACACGCAATATTTGAAACAATTTAAAACATGTATCAGTTACTATTCTGCTTCAGTGATAGTTTGACTTCCTTTTAAAATACTTGCTTTGTCTTTAAATATTTGTTTTAAAAAAATTTCAGTTTTATTAAAAATTAGCAATAGAAATTGTCCTTTTTAACTGTAATTACACAATCATGAACAGAATCCTCTAAAGAAGTTTTTAGCATATTATTGTAAGCTATTCTTTAATTTTTGAAAGTTTCTGATTACTTTACTCAAACTTGATATATTATAGTTCTCATTTCTTTCTCCTAATATTGGAGTAACTGTACAAACATTGACCTTAGCTTTCTCTCTGGATTACCTTTACACTTACTATATTTGTTTTAGTAGAGGCTCATGTTTAAAGTTCATTAAAATTGTAATAAATATTATAGTAAATTGTTGTCATGGTCAATCACGTGCTTTTAAATGTGTATAGAATTAAGTTTAAATGAAATGAATTTAAGAAACACATAGAAGTATTGCACTTATATTTTATCTCCATTACTCTAAGCCTGGAAGTCTCCTAAGAATTTCATAATAATTTAAAATGCCTGAAGCAAAATTGAACACAAAACCTTTTATGTAGTACACAAGAGTCACTGAGGTCTTTAATATGTGTTATCGTATTAAATACCCATTTTAAAGATTTAGAAACTAGGTTTCAGAGTGATTGACTAATTCAGTAAGAGTTCATATATGTAATACTTATTGTGCCCAGGTACTGTTCTAAGCATATCATATATACTCGATAATTTATTCATGTACAAAGCCAAATCATTATTAATCAGAAAAGACAAAATTGGAAACTAGACTTGCTATACACAACATATATACTCTGCACATAACCATGCCGGTTATTTCTTTATATGGGAGAGAGAAAGAATTAATAAGAGAAAGAATAAGAGAAAGAATTTTCATATGAAGAAAATATAATAAAATTTGGATTAGTAATCCAAAAATGTGAATCCTGCACAATGTTTACCACTCAGGTGCTGAGGGTCTCTGGCTACTCATGAATCTGTTACACAAACAGAAACATAATTATAACTGTAAATATATATATGTAAATACATATATATATATATATATATATATATATATATATATATGAGTGTGTGTGTGCACATGTATGTGTGGAGGAAACAGAGAGGGAGGGAGGAAGGAAAGGAGGAAGAGAAGAGAGAGAGAGAGAGAGAGAGAGAGAGAGAGAGAGAGAGATTTCTCTAGGAACTGTACTTTATATGAATTTTTGTGGGTTTTGTATAGAGGTTAGAATACCAATGGAAAAATGTCCAAACCACTATTTGAGTACAATTGAATAATCTCTCCAAACTGGCTCCCAATAATTGATGAATGTCTTTTGAATACTCAGTGATACTTTTGCTAAACCTGAGACACAGAGAATTCAGGAGACTCAGACATAACAGGACACTCTATAGTTAATTTTCTGTGCTCAAAAACTTACTGGAGGGATGAAGTGTTCACCAACATTAAGTTCTTTTTATCCCCAGTGTGTTTATTTCACTAATAATTTTACTGATATCATATACATCAATTTGCTATTACGAAATATGAACTTGCAGTGATATATGAGTGCAAGATACATCGTTTCTATGGGGATTAAATTGAGTACTTTAGGAACACCTTTATGAAGTGGCTAAAAAATTCTGTTGAGATTGATATGAGCAATTATAGAAAAAGCAGAAAGATATTCAAAACATCTCTAAGGATTCTTTACTAACACTCCTGAAAACAAAATCTAGAATTTATAGTTTTTAATGCACTGATTTGGGTGTTTTTGTAAGAAGAAAGGAGCAGAGCTCCACTTAACAGACAAAGGCCAGTGGCCTATATACTATATGTTCCAAGATAAAATAAATATTTCAAGGTATGCATTTATATATTTAATCTATCCATTATGATCACTTTGTATGAATGTCTGTATCATATAAATGTATTATTTATATTCAAACAAAGCTTTAAATTAAGCTAATTGTCCTCTACCAATATTTTCTCAAATCCTTTAAAAACATCTATTGTCAAAGTTTGAACATTTTGTACACATGATTCATATTCTGAAAAGCAATTTTATCAAAACCTTTTAGTATGGTCTTTCATAATTCCTTATTAATTGTAAAAAGTTATAAAATTATGTTTATGGTGCTATAATAGAGATATCAACATTATTATAATGTCTGCTCAGTGGATTTGAAACCTTGAAATGGTTGAACCCAATTGCATTTTACGCATTGTAGTAACACTTCCATTCAGAAGCACAAGAACACTCAAGCAGAAGGACTGGGCCCAATAACAGACTTTTTTAAGCTTTTAGGCTAAAGATTACAATATCCTCCTGACTCAACATAACCTTCTCATGTGTGTTTAATTTTTTTGTTTCAAATTATCATTGCAGTGCTCTGAAAAATGCAGAGAAGTTTTAAATTGGAACTGATGTAACTGAAGCCTTCACTTTCGTATGAATATGGCAATGTTCATGTTACAGTAATTTAATTTGAAAAGTAAATCCCCAATAGATTATTTAAATGTTATCTAAGAATATAGAGACATAATTGCTTTGAGTAATGTAATATGAATAGATTTCCAGTGCCGAAAGAACAGTTTCTATAATTTTTATATGCAAATACTTTGGAAAAGTACCTTCCCTGATCCATGGCTTGGTCTTGAACGCATCTTTAATTAGATGATTTTTGGAAATTCTATTTAAATAAAGGCAGATGATTCATGGGACAAACCATCCTATTAAATTTATTTTTCACATCTTCTTTAGTATTACTAACGAATTCTAATCATCAAGCTAGGTTTTCACATGCTTTTCTTTCTATTTATTTCTTTGGTAAGAATCAGCACGTGTTTAAGAGTTTAGATTCACAGTTTCAACTCCTAATTGCTTTGGCAAATATTTATGGAGGATCAACGAAGTCTAAGGCACTCTGAAAGGTGACATCATAGGACAATGGATGACAGTTGTGTGTTGTCACCAAGGAGCTTTTCCGGTTTATACTACACCTCTTGGACTTCTGTGAAACCGATGCAACTCCAAGAGCAACAGAAACAATACACATATATTTAGATGCTGATTCAGTGTTTCCTCACTCTGTAATTAATGACCATCCTATTTATATGTAATTTAGAAAGTTTCTTTTCATTGATAAAAGACAGAGATTAATGAGATCTTGCCAGTTTAGAATGCAGCCAATCAATCAATCAATTAATTTTGTAGCCCATTATACTTAATGCACAGTTTATTCTCTAGGTAACCTGGGTAGTTTTATTTGGGTTAGCATATTTCATATAATGTTTTAGTATTTTAAATTTAAAAGCAGCTCCTCCATCCATTTTCTGTGTAAGAGTCTTTGTTTTCTGGGAGTCTGCTATTTCACAAAGTGTTTTTGGACAAGTTTACAGTTTTTTCAGGTCTTACTTTCATGCATGGGTTACTGTCATGAAATAGAATTCCATTATCATTTATAATTTCCTGTTTTGATTAATGGCATTTCAAAAGTTCGTCAGCTTTCTAAATGAACGCAAGGGCTACCACCAACGGGAACTATGTAGTACACAATACACAATGCACACAAAATAAACTCCCCCAAACACAAAACAATAAGCTTCCCATTCACGGAAATATGATGAATTTAAATGTAATGTTTTATAAATACTTTTGCAGCCAAATATAATTCAAAAAAGGAGAAAATAGCAACCAAAAAAAAATAATGTGCCAAAATAAATATGAACCATGTGTGCATAATAGCTATGCCTAAGACAAAATAGAATAGAATAGAATAAAAAGACTTTCTTGTTTCTCGTGCCTTCACTGCACTGTGTTTTTATATTCTCATGTGAACTACTTACATCTTAGAAAAGCTCTGGCTATTAAATGCTCACAATTTGTTACCTGCTATGATAGAAAATATTCTGAGGTTCAGTTTTGCTTTGCATTCACTCCATTTGTGAAAAAATAAAAAGGGTAGATAGGGCAATGGGATCCTTTAATGGATTGGGTTCACTGTTAATGAAATGGCTTAACATCTTTCACTCCTTTTAAAAGTTACTTTTTAGAAAAAGACATGTGATCAAAAAGATACTTTGACTACAGCTCAATGAGGGGTTTTAGGCCCCCAAGGCCATGGATACAGTGTTTCCCCGAAAATAAGACCTAACTGGAAAATATGTCCTACCATGATTTTCCAGGATAACATCTCCTGAATATAAACCCTAATACTTCTTTTGGAGCAAAAATCAATATAAGACCCGGTCTAATTTTCAGGGAAACATGGTAGATGGGCTGCAAATATTCCATCAGGCTGTTGCAAATAGAAATCATATAGGTCCTGGAAAACCAGCTCAGTTATGCTCCCACTTTTCTTCAAATTCTATTTGTCATCATCCCAGCAACACCGACTGCTGCATTAACTGCAGAAATGTAGGGCAAATATCACAGGCATCTTAATTTAAACTGTCCCACATGCCCTGGAAAAACCTGTCATGATGGGTTTATGCCTTACAAGTATACTACTTGTATATTTGATTAAATAAACCATTGAATTCATTCGTTCCTTTTCTCCAATGTCCACAGGACATATCACCAAGCAAGGATTCCAGCTTTTGGAGCTTTCATTTGAAACCAGAGCCTTAAACGTTTGCAAGAGTATTCATTACTATGTAGAAAGAAATCTGTTGTTAACAATTATTTACACTGGACAGTTAGCTGGACATAATCCAGTCTTTTAGTTGCACCACCCTGATGAGCTGATTCACAGTACTTCTTAAAGTCACACTCCCTCTTAAATTAAACAAATGTGTTCCTTTTTCTTTTGGGTTCTATTCCAAAATGCCTAACAAGACTCATGTGGCCTCCATCTACCTCTGAGCTGCTTCTTCATTTTTACCCCCTTCCTTGTCTCCAAACTCAACCTCTGGATCCCATTCCATTATGTGAACATGTCACACTGCCTCTGACCTTTGGAAATCTAGTGTCATGGCTTGGAACACTTTCTTGCATGACTTTTGCCTCCTGTCTTCTACTTTTAACCCAAATGTTTCAGTGAAATGTTCCATGGGTTTCTCTGCTGTATGCTCTTAAATTGAACACTGTGCTTCTTCCTTCCCACAATCCTGTCTGCTAGTAATAGTTTGATATCTGCTTTCATTTATCCCATATTCCTCATAAGACCATGTTTACTTCTTTTATTCCAAAGGAAGTACAAGGCCTGGCACACAATAGGAATTTAATAAGTATGTGTGGAGCTATGTTGAAGTTAATGACATGTTTATCAAATAGTGTGCATACCGGTATAAATATATGCAGTTAACAGCTTTGGGTTGTGTTTTCTTTGTTTTGGTTTTAGTTCCCAAAACCAAATGCCACTGTCTTGTGACCACTGTCTCTTTATAATGAATATGCCTGAGAAAAGATACATATGGCCAAAAGTACGTATATCTGCATCAATATCACTCAGTCTTTTTTTCTTTATTGCACTGCTAGTCAGTATTTTTAGACATTTTCTTCCTTAATCACCACCGCCCTGTGAAAGGTGGAAAACACATATATACTGTACAACTGTTTATATGCTATCCATAACCAGTAGAACAGTTAATTTTTTGTCCCCTAATAAAAAATGTTCACCCCTTGAGGGAATATTGTTCCTGTTGATAATGTATCATCTATCTATCTATCTATCTATCTATCTATCTATCTATCTATCTATCTATCTATCTATCTATCATTTATCTATCATCTGTATACCATCTTTTTTATCTAGAGAGAAAAAAGATGGAAAGAAAGAGAAAAATGCCCAACTAAGCACTCTTTGGTGTACTGCCTCAGCTTCTCTTTGTAGAATCTTTTCCCATTCCCAGCTCAGCCTCAGAGTTTGGGTCTGCCCAGCGTCTTTGCACACAAAGAGCACCATACTTTCCGATGGTCCTGTTGGTCTCCTGGCTATGGCATATTATCCTAAGTGCTAACCAAACATTAATTTGTATGGAAATATTAAAGTCAGAATGCATTATAATTTTAGATTTCCATATTTTATATTTACTACAGTTATAATTTTATTCATGTCAGTTTCCAAATGAAATGTGTTATGTGTTCCCCACTAGAATTAATTTTCTTTATCTAATTACTTTCAAAGCCGTATCAGACTTGAAGCTCTGAAAGCTATTGGTGGCATTAGGATCTCTGTTCAGTTTCCACAGGCAGCTTGAAAAAAATAACTCTCTACAGGCAAACATCTCAGGTGCAAGGAAAAAACACAGTCTTGCATGAGCAGCTTCAGAGAGAATGGGATTGCAGCCCTATCTCTTGCTGTCTCTGGGTTTTATTAGTTCACAGAGTGGCTAGAAACAAATGGCAGGGGTTTGCTGGGAACATTTTACAATGTCTCTAGGGACCATTGCCTTGTTAAATCTACCTACAGTGGCAGCTGTCATTTAAATACAATGTCACAGAAGGTGGATGGCTTGTAAAGCCCACAATCGGGGGAGCTTCGGTGATGATGGCAAGTTTAAAAGTTACTTCCTATTTGTCTCTTTTTTCCCCTCCCATTTGCTCAGCAGGCAGTCACAGACTATCTGTCCAACACTAGTTTAGTCCAGACACACTGTCAATGTACATGACAAGTTATGCTAGTCACCAGCCATTAGCTGTTTCTCTTAACGTCATCGTTCAATATCACTTTGGCTTAAAAAACAAACAGGCATTAGTTACAGAAAAATTGGGAGAAGTTTCCAAATGTTCCCAATTTTTCATCCCCACAGTAAACCATAAGCATTATCCTATCTCATGCCGCTACTCCCATGAACCCGGTACTCCAGTCCAATGGATGCTCTCGAGGACCACATCTGGATATTTACACTGGACTCACTGTGCTCAAAGCGCAGTGACACACTGGGGCTGCATGCTTCAGTGATTTACACTGGACTCACTGGGGCTGCATGCTTCCCTTTGTTTTTCCTCCTGCCAACCAAACGACAGAGGTGTTATCATCACTCTGTTTTTACAGATGAGGAAACAGGCGAAGAAAAAAGACCTGGATTCCAGTACACAGCCAGGACAGAGTCGATCCCAGGTACAGAGCCCACAGGCTGAATTGTATGCTCAACTGCCTTTTGTTCCACATTACATAGCAAAGCCGATTGCCTTTCCCTGTCATCATGGGCACCCATATTTTAGCCATCTTTCAGATTCAAGTTTAAGCCCCTTTCCTACTCGAAGTCTTTCTAAAGTACGGTAGTTGACAGTGATATAATGTAGTTCACACGTGGTTTTTTTTATAAAACAATGACTTATCAATATCATTTCATGTATTACTATTTAGCTTTTTTAGATTCTTTGCCTTAAATAGATCACCCCTAAAAAGATCAGAAGGTTTTAAGGGGAGGGACAATGTCTGATATTTCTAGTACATTTCTATCATGACTATCACAATTCCTTGTACATAGTATGAAATTGTGAGAAAAAATTCTTAGATTTAGTCATTGCTGGGAAATGTCTGGAGTTACCATACACTCAAGAAAATATAAGACACCTTACTCTAGTCTTTTATTTGACTCTTGCAGCATACTCAATTAAGAGTCCTGTATTTTAATTATAACTGTCCCTTCAGTTATTCCATATAATTGGTCATTTATCTATGTAACCTACCTATTGCTATATTCTTATTTATCAGTACACGGATAAACATCTGAAATTCTTTGCACAAATTATACAGTATCTTGGGGAGTTCCCAAGTATTGTAAATCCAATCTGCAGGACAGACATAGAAGTCTGAGATGTAATAGAGTAGCCTCCAGCAGCAGCCAAATTGTTATTGACCTAGTAAATTAAGAGACCTTTAGCTTCCAGGTACACAAAATTATTACTGCAATTGTCTCTCAGAAGTTTGCTTATTAGTTTCTGTCTTCTTTTCCAAATAGGAAAAAAAAAGACATATACATATATGTGAGCAAGATGCCAAGTAGAGCAGTGGCATGAAAACTATGACTTTAGAAAGTAATAATTGTGACTATTAAATAGTGGCTATTTAATAGTGGCTATTTAATAGTAATGATGGGAAACCAGACTTAAAAACTTTATGGCAACCTAGAATCCAAAACAGACAAGAAATAGTCTTCAAGTTGGAAGATACAGTTGCACGTAAATGGTTGTAACCTTTGAGAAATGATTTAACTTTCTCAACTCTTAGCCTTTCCTTTGTAAATTTAGTTAAAATATATCCTACAACATACTTAAGTGTTTATGTCCCGAATCATTGTTACATGAAATATTACCATGATTACAGTCATCATTATCACTACACACTGCCACATTTTTCAAAACAGCTTTTGATGAATTATCATGAAGAAATAAAATATAGCACTATAAATTATTCACCTAAAATAGTTACAGTTAGTCGGCACTAAATGTTACCTGGTGATACATATTCTGTCATTGTCTACTTTTGTCCTGATTGGCATTTTTAGGAAGCAATTGTTATTTACTTATTGCAATAAAAAATCATGAAGTTGAAAGTTTATAATTTCTCTATACAAATCTAAAACAAGAATTGAGTTATAAGATTTGTCAATGAATTCCTGCTTTGATTACAGAGTAGGTATTATATTTTGTATTTGGCTTAAATAAACACCTTATTAAAAAGCAATATAAAAGGAAGGGAAAGGAATACTTATGCTGTGTCACAAATAGTTTCCACCTTATGTAAATATGGTAATTTTAAACCATGTCCTTGATTATGCATATACAAAGAAAATAATTGTTTTGCATTCCATATCTAAGAAAAAAGTATCAGTGTGATAATATTAATTATGAGAGCTTCAAGTATCCTTTGTTTATTAATGGAAATTTATTTTATTTATTTTAAAATATCAACTCATTTATTTCTGGAAAACTAAGTATAGTCTTCTAAATCAATGCCCAAAATTAAATAACTGTAAGATGACTGGCTTATTTATCACCTTAAGGGAACAGCAACAATTCAGGAGTATGTCAAGTTACTTAGAGAGGTCATCTGACATAGGCTCAATAAAATATTTGCAATTAAAAGAGAAAGAAATCTCAATATCTTGGTTATTGTGAATAGCGCTGCAGTAAACATAGGAGTACATATTTTTTTTTTTTTTTGAATTAGTGTTTTGGATTTCTTTGGATAAATACCCAGGAGTGGAATTGCTGGGTTATAAGGTAGTTCTATTTTTATTTTTTTGAGGAATATCCAACTGTTTTCTATAGTGGCTGCATTGAAATGCTCATCAACTGACAATTGGATAAAGAAATTCCAGTACATTTATGCAATGGAATATTACTCTACCATAAAAAAAAATGAAATCTTACCATATGCAACAACATGGATAGACCGAGAGGATATGCTAAGTGAAATAAATCAGACCGAGAAAAACAAGTACCATATAATCTCACTTGGAATCTAAAGAACAGAATAAATGAGCAAACAAAATAGAAATAAACTCAGAGATACAGAGGGAAAACTGACAGTTGCTAGATGTGAGGGAGTTTGGGGATGGGTGAGAAGGTAAAGGGATTAAAAAGTACAAATTGGTAGTCACGAACTAGTCACAGGGATATGAAATACAGTATGGGGAATATAATCAGTAATGCAAAGATTATGTAGGGTGCTAAATGGGTACCGGACTTATCTGGGGGATCACTTCATAAATTGAGTAGATGTGTGACCACTACACTGCACACCTGAAGCTGATATAAAATAATATTGATTGTCAACTATAAAAAAAAGAAAGAAAAACTCAATCCTTATTTTTCCATATGCTGCAAAAAATCATACGACAAAATAAACATTATTTATTCTCTAGAAAATATGCATCAATTTCATTGTGTACTATGTGTGAAAAAGAATTCAAGGTGGTAGTGTAACCATTTCTTACTTTATACCATTTTATCAAATTTGCTAATTGATAATGTGTTAGGTGAGTGGTAGTTAAGTGGCAGACCCAGGATTTAAACAAAGTCCTCGTTCTTTTCTTCAGAGGCAATATTTTCAGGCACAGTACAGGACTAGCAAATTGTGTATCACTCAGTTGAGAAAATTCTCAGAAATACAAAATTATCAACGTTTTAATTTTAACTTCTAAACTTAAATCTGAGGAGACTGAATATAGAGAAATGGAACTTTTTAAAAAGACTGTTCAACACAAAAGGCCTGGATTGTAATTGTGCCCTAAGAAAACATGCACATTTCCACACAAAAAAATAGGATCGGATACAGTTTGGGCAACTCAAAGTAAACAACACGTGACCTATAAGACATAAGGTTATTATGGGAGAAGTATGAGGTATTTTTATATGGCAATAACAAGTTCCAATAAGCTGGGTTTTGCTTACTTGACCAAAAAGAAGGCATGATTCAAACTTGGTAATACTAGGAAAGGAATAAAAACAACAGTGAGTTATCCTCAGAGCTTTTAGAGTTAGTGATTTTTCATTTTCTATAATTTGAAAATGTTAAGTACTATTCCTTAAAATGCTGCTTCATTGATGTCTATTTCTTCATTATTTTTGTTCCCATTTTGTTTCTCTTACTCCTCTTTTGGTTTTACTTTGTGTCATAGTAACTTTTTTCTCATAGATCCTGCAAATATACATTTCCTGGGACCCTTTTCCTTCATATGTCTTTAGGTGCTGTCAGGCCTTGTATGTACTCTAAACTCAGTCATTACTCTGAGTAGATTTCTACCAATTCTACATATTTAGTTTTGACATCCTGTTCAAGTTCTACATGTGAATATCCAGTTGGACATCCACATATATGTATTCTACTGACTTCTAAAGCTTTAGAATCTAGCACACAAAAAAACATTTTTAATGAATACATATACAAACCCAAATAAAGTCAGGCATATTTTTGCACCTTACTCCCTAATTTTGGTCACTTAATTCTCATCCATCTACATATACATTAAGGACAAATAAATATGTGAGTTATTTTTTTATTTACTATATGGTTTTGAATCAATTCCTTGACTAACAATGAAAGTTTCCCTAATTTAATTCAGTGTGTTATTGTTCCAGAAATAATTGTCTGAAAGTCGTTACACTTTGGAAACCTAATAATTAATAACAATAAATATAGTCACCTTGCATTTTTATAGCACTTGCATATTTTCAAATCACTTTCTCATCTGTTACCTCATTTCAGCCACATAATAACCCTGCTGTTATGTTTATGGCACACATACAAGCACATTCACTGTAACTACCTGCATGTTTTTTGCATCCTACTGTTAATTGCTCCATTATAAATATATTAATTATGCAAGAAAATACATTACCTCTGGTGGCTGCATGGAAAAAAATAACAACAACAAAACAAACACAGACACAAAACAAATCTATGGACATTTAAAAAATTAAGGTAAGGTTTACATTGAAAACCCATAGATTCAAAAAACAGTTGTTCTTAACTATAGTAATTATGCTTTAGAAAAATACCTTATTAAAAGAAACACAATGTGTGTATCTAGCCACTAGTATATGCTATCTTTGTGAATCCTGTTGATATTTATGCATTTTCAAATACTAAGTTTTAAAGGTTTGAATTTAATTCATAGTATGAACCCCATCTGCTCAGGGAATTCAGCACCATTACAGGTTACTAAAAGAAAAAGAAAAGAAAAAGAAAAAGAAAAAAAAAGAAGAAAAATTCCAAACACCTTATACAGCCATCTAATGTTCCAAAGCTAGAGATACCCCCCACCCCCAGTAGAAAATACACGCAAGCATGGCTAAACGCGTCCTCTCACCCAGCCCCTGTAATGTGGCAACACTGCGGACAATACCGCTACTAGGAGCACATATTGTTTAAACTACAAAAATGATAGCAACAGCAGTGGGAACTGAACTGTGCTCATATCACTAGGGAAAGAGAGCTGAGTACATGACAGCTTAGAAACTGCGTTCATGGGGGAAAATGTTCAAATAAATCAATTTTCTGCAGGAAAAAAGAAAAAAAAATAATTTGCTGTGTACTTATTTAAACAGCTGACTGAAGAGTTTATTATACTTGATTACAGGCCTTCAGCAATAGTTGTTGCTTCCTTTTCCTGATCTCTCTCTCTTCTAGTGAATTCCCATCGATAGAGCCTACAGCTATCCTTTCAGAAATCATATAAAACCTGACATTGCTAAAAAATTAAGCTCCAAAAGGTGTCTTCGGGTGTTGCTTTTCAAATCAAATTTTAATAGACAACTGCGAGCTGAGAGCTCATTCTTTATAGCCTGATCACTAAGCAAAATTCACAAGCTGCCCCCGGTCTGCAGATGGAGCTATTGACAAAACAGTACTCTCCACTTGAGGAAAAGCCGGGCACAGACTTGAGTTTTATTAAATCTTTATATTTTTTAAGGACTATGCCTCAGGACATATCTTCAGTATTATCTTTTCAATTAAAAGAAACCTAACCTCTGGAAAATAATAACAGCTTCAAAATTTGATAAGTATTGTCTATCTTGGTTACAGAATTGGACCACATAAAACCTACGTTAAAAAACAAAAAACAAAACAAACAAACAAACAAAAAACAGAGATACAACCCAGTGAAAAGTGATTCACACATATGGATAAACTATGTAATTTAAGAAACACTAGTATAGAAATAGATTTTGTGTATTATTTCTTTCTAAATGAGAATTTAGAGCACAACACACTAAATTATTTAACATTAATTTCAAATAGCAACTTCTCTGATGGAATATATATATTATGCATATACACATTTTAAGAAAAAGTGTGCCAAAAATGTATACACATTTTAAAAAAGGAAAAAAAAAACTGTAATAAAATTTTAATACTCAATATATAGCAATAACAAAAGATGAATACAAGGCATGTGTATAAATTTCTTTTGCACCCCTGTATGTATAATATAATAGTCCGTAGTCACATACAGCAGGTAGGTGACATTGTTACTTAAGGGACTCTAAGTATGGAATAGATGTACATAGAACTGTCTTATTTTAAAGTTGGAAGGAACTTTGGTGATAATCCAGATAAGATATGATAGATTGTTTCAGAGTTACACTTCAGGGATCATTCATTTACTCTTTCAACAAACACAAATGTAGCTCATGAATGATTACACTTGGTTGGTATAAGGATTAAAGAATCAGATAAGCCACCTCTGGTTCTCAAGAAGTTTACAGTTAAAGTGCATAAGAGACACATCAAGGTTTTAGGACAGTGTAAAGGACCATGTAAACAAAAAGAAAGCTCTAATCACAATACTGTGGTATGTCAGAAAAGACAATTTAAAAAATCATTAAACTGAATATTTAAGATCACCTAAGAAAAATGTCACCGCCTTATAGAAGTGGAAACTTATAAGTGAAATATCATGGCTGAGAGATGTCAAAATCAGTGTCAGAAAGGAGATTTTCTTGTTTTATTTCCAAAATTCTTGCTGCAACAAAACACATATCTGGGTGAAGTGTATATTAGTATCTGCTCAGAATGAAAAGAAAAAGTCCTAGTGAATAGTCTCACCAGATACTAGAATGCAAGTAAGACATCTGTCCTCAACTACGAACCTCGTGAACTATATAAGGAATCTCACGAACGTGGTCCTCAGATATATTACACTAAGGTTTTAACAAATGTTAACAGTAAAAGGAATTACACTCTTTATCCAAATTTAAATACTTTTCAACTGCTGTGGACTGCTATTGCCATCGCTAGAATAACATAAAACTGAATTCCTGTCATTATGCTTAAAGTGTGCTATAAAATAACACCTGGTCTAGTGTATTGTCAAAATATCTTTCCTTTTGTGTTTTGTTGTTGTAGAATAAAAAAGAAAAAGAAGAAAATAAACTATAGCTGATTTTTCATGATTATTTTAACTATTTATATGATAAGCAATAGAAACTTCTTTAATATAGATGCTTTGAATCTAAAAATTACTATAATATCTACCTTGATATCTCAGAGGAAAAATAAACTTAATCACTATAATCACCACTGGGAAAATAAACCCACATATTCTATACTCATTGAAATTAGAGTTCTTTGGATGAGAACAAGTATAAAAGAAAGAAAACAAGCATTACATTTGTAAAAAAGAGTTGAATGATAATGATATGTTTTTTAAATTTCATATTAAAGTCATAATATTTGAAATAATGGTCAGTATCTCTATTTCTAACCTCAAAATAGATGTTCATTATATTTACTTTCATTGAAAATATGACATATTGTGAAATAAGAGTGTTCATTTGCTAGGTTCGGGGATGCTGTACCACCTGCTTAAACTTGGGCAATATTTGATGCCCAAGGAAAATAAATGTTAGAAAATCCAGCTTCATTTATCTGAAGCTCTGGCTAGGCTATCTTGAGTCACAGAGCATATGGCTTCTGAATTTCTATTTAAAATTTTACACATCAATGTGTAAATCAATAGTAAATAGACTAGATGATGTCCATGCTATGGACATTTCAGAGAGAAAATATTTCCTTGATTATAATATATAAACTTTTGAAAAATAAAGACAATTTCTTAATTTTGGTGGATTGGAAGTACCATATATGGTTTGGAAGACCTCAACATAATTCAATACTCTTCATCTTGAGTAAGACACTCAAAAATAAGTTGTGAGACAAAATAAATTATGTTAGGTCTACAGGTATTGCTTAAAGTTCATATGTTAGGTATTGATTAAGGAAAAATGATATTTTTAGACTTTATTTCTAGTTTCTACAACATTCGGTTACAATTCCAGGGCTGCCAATGTAAGTGAGTACATCCATATGAACTCATACTAGTCCATAACCATCTACTTACACATTACATTTCAATTTGATGCAACTTATCATATAATATTTTACACAGATACCCTCAATTATAATATAACAATCTAACATATATTATAGATATTTTAATTACATTTAGAGTTATTTTTAATTTTCATTGTAAAATATTCCAATACAGTTGACCCTGAACAACTGCACATGTCCACTTATATGCAGGTATTTTTCAATAGCCATGTCTCTCACTGTAGATTCAACCAACTGCGATGCAAAAACAATATTTGTTGATTAGTCGTTGGGAATCCGTGGATGCAGAGGACCTACTGTATCATTGATCTATACCATTTTTTAATAAGGACTTGAGCATCCTTGGATATTTTCATGGCTGGGAGTGGTTATGGAACCAAAAGACAACTGTAGTTCTGGGGAGTAAAGCTGTACAAGGATTTTCAATTGTGGCGCCACTCACACCCATGTTGTTCAAGGGTCAACTGTAAATGCATTATTCAGAGATGTACTAATAAAACAACTATATACACTTTATAATCAAAACAACTACCATGTTTCAGCAAAAATAAGACCTAGCTGGACAATCAGCTCTAATGCATCTTTTGGAGTAAAAAATTAATATAAGACCCAGTTTTATAAGTTATATAAGACCCGGTGTTGTATTATAGTAAACTAATACTGGGTCTTATGTTAATTTTTGCTCCAAGAGATGCATTAGAGCTGATTGTCCGGCTAGGTCTTATTTTCGGGGAAACACGGTAGTATTGTACACTAATCTATCATTAGACATTTATCAACATGATAGTGTGCTGGGCACAGTGGTGATATAAACAAAGGAGTCAATTGTTTGATGGAAACTATACCAAAATACCTATAATTCAGGGAGCCAAATATGAAACAATTAATATAATATGAGTGGTACAATACGATATCAAATATAAAGCTCTCTGTGCTGGATTAATTTTAGCTTTAGAGAAGATTCACAGTACTGTGTTGTCAAGTGCATTTATCTGGATAGCAGGGGGCATACATGCTCATCCAGGTTTGACCATTAGCCATGTCATCTTGTCAAAATGTTTTACGCTTCGTGAACATTAATTTATTCATCTATAATTATAATAGCCACGTTTTCCTGCTTACATCACAGAGTTATGGTATTATACTTGTTTTTATAAACTTTGATAGTTTTAAATCTGTCAAGTCTCCTTCAAATACATATTGATTACAAATCATTACTTAGTTTTGCTAAGTTTTCCTGTAAGCTTTTTATATTACTATACTAAGGAAAAAAGAAAACACTTCTGTAAGACTCTTACAGAACCCACAGAGAAGAATGGAAAGTAAAAGAGATTTGTATCATTGTGACTTGAACATAGTAATTATCAATAGATGCCTGGATATAAAATTATTTATTAGATAGTCCTAACTCATGACTTTATTAAATCATTATTTTTTAATTCAAAATTTCAAGATGTTTCCTGAGATTACTTTTTAGAGACATTTGTCCAATTGTTTATAGTATATCCAAATGCCCTACAATTGGTCAGCTGTTCTCCAATAACAACATTGCTTTGTCAGGCTTTCTGTTTTGCCAAATGTACATCAAATGTTTCAAATTGTGCCTTTCAAACAGAAATCTGTAATATGTTCACATGATAAATGGCAATACGTCATTAGGTTGGTTTAGTTAACTAGCCCTAATATCAGTAACATGAAGTAGAAGTGGAGGGTAGGACATTCCTTTATCATCTGCACAGCACTTTTACATGGTGAATGTCAGGGTCCCAGTTCACAGTTTTACAAGAGAGTAGAACACAATGACACGTCTCCAGCCACAAATTACCTCACAAATATAGACATGCACAAGAAGTTAAAAGAAGTGAAGATGGAATTTGCAGGTGGCATTTAGCAGTCTTTCTGGTTAGACTATAGGATACTCCCATAGGGATATCCCAGCTGAGAAATCTAATTCACATCCTGTTATTTTCAAAATGTTTTTATACCATCAGTTGAAAACATTCTAAATGCAAAAAATAATCTATGGGTGACATTGCAACTCCAAGCTGAAGGGAACTCATCTGAATTTCTATAAAGGATGTCTGTAATAAAATCTTGTATATAATGTGATTTCCAGAAATGCATTACCAAAGCACAAACACCTTGCTAATACTCTTTGTGCACAGCAGTGGCCTAAGGGGCTGTCGAATGATCAACATAAACCAAAATATAAGAAAACAACTGTGTGGGTTGCAGGCAAGTTAATTTATAAGGTCAGTTAAGGGAAAGACATCACACAACTAAAGTTGCATTTACTCCTCAGGAGAGTATTTTCCTTTATATTGATTGCATCAGGGACACGCTCAGGGGATATGAGGCATTAATTTACGGCTACTCTCACACAAATTCACTAGTAGGTTAAAAAATTTGGCCCAAGTAGGGAAAAACATCGTTGTAAAAAATTGTGATTGTTATATAATATTAACTAATTGTTTTAAACAAATATTATAAAAGATGTTTGAGTGAAAGTAAATAGACAAATGTACGTTATATTATATTATATTACAGATTTCAGAAACGTCTCTATTTTAACAGTCTTTTCTCATTTATCTTTGCATACCTGGAAATTTGGATAATATCAGACACACTGCAGTTGGTCAATATATATATTGTTGAATTAAATATGTGAGCATTTTTAAAGATGTATATTCATCACTTACATAAAGATTTTAATCACTAATTGTGTTTTATAGACATCAGTTTAAAATCGGCAATTGAAATATGACTTCTGTTTTCTGTCACTAAATCTGAGTCTGAAGTCCTATAAATAACCCATTTTTAATCTAGATTCTTCCAGCAATTGAGTCAATAAAATCTGGGTTTAATTTCAAACTACCATATCCCCAAGGCTGAGATATTTAAAAATAAATCTCAATAATACTGATCCACTGTACATTGAGCAAATATAACACATTAACACTTTCCCCTTCAGTAATTATTAGGTATAGTAACTAGTATGTTGATGGTAATTTGCTCTGTTAGCAATAAACGTAACGTAAATTATTCTATAATCACACTGAAAGAGAGGTTTTGAAACCAGCTTTGGATATTGTGCTATTTATTAGGTGATTGTCTTTCAATCCAAATCTATTCTTCTCATCTCTGCTTTATGATATAGTGACTGAACTCTGCAAACTGATCTATTTTTTTTCCAGCTGGCTCTCTTCTAGGTTCTGCCAGTATGTGGCACTTAGCTGACTGGAAGGGAGGAGGGGGTGTTTTTGTGCTTATCTGCTGCCAGAATGGTGCATGCAGGAAAAACCCAGTGAAGATATATCTCAGACATCTGAGGAGAGAGGGGTCTCTCGTCAGTTCCTGACAGCAGTGCCCAAGCAATGATACATAATCAAATTGTGGCAATTTGATCCAACTGTAGTTCATTTCAGATTCTAGCTTTTTTTTCACACGTCCAGACCCATTATCCCTCAGAAGACGCACCACGTTCGTATTCTAATTCCACAAGAGCCCTTCTCTGAGCTTCTGGGGTTTGCATTCTATTCCATGGAACTTGACATAAAAGCTCTTGAGAGATCAACACTCATCTGATTGTCGTGTCTCCTCAAAGATCTGGTCATAGAAAGACAGGTACTGCCTCCTAGTTTCTGAACATCCTCTTCAGTTCACTTTTCCAGTCCTGAGGATGGGAATTGTTTCCTTCAATTACTAGTTCAATGTTCCCTCAGTGTTCCCACTTGTTATTTTAGACTTTCACTATCTCTTTAACCATTTGCTTATATTAAAAACTCCCTGTTAAAATAACAAACATAGTTTGTGGTTTCCTAACTGGATCATGCTTTTTTTTTAAGTTTTAGCTCTATAAAATATTTTATTAATGAATTGATCACATTGTAAACAGACACACACACACGTCAGTTTTAATGTCCCTGGGCTTGAATATTATGAAGTGTAGTTCACAGATGAGTTTAATCATGGGGTGACTATATTGGCTATTATATTGTGATGGCCATTTCAATATTTTTAATAAGAGGTTAAATGATCAATAGTTTAATTTACATTCTCCTAATATTTAAAAAACAATTAAAACACAATTTTATTTGCATTATCATGCATTATCATTGTATTTATGACCTGGAACAGGGACATAATGAATAACCACAATAGATTTAGTTTATTATCCATCTTGAATTTTAAAAATCTTTGTTATATTAAAAATCATATGAACTCATGAGTTATGTTTGTATTGTACAGAACATTTAAAAGCAGAATATTATTACTGGCTAAAATTCACTGGTGATTAGAATTACCTATAGGTGACATGTGAATCTAGTGGAATTTAAAAAAAATAATTTTTCTGAGACTATCACACTAAAATAAAAATGGAGAAATCATTTTCAATTATACTAAATTAATAATCACCAATACTTCATTTATGGTACAACAACTCAATTTTTCAGTAATTATTTACATGCTTTTCTCATAGTTATGCAATCTTTGTTATAAAAAAGATAACTCAAATATTAATCCATGCCTTTGTGCAACCATCTGTTTTAAAAAATACGTGAGGTAACCGTCTTACAATAATTTCCATATTCATATCAATACGAGGCCAAATAAATATTCTCTAACTTTTAATTCTCTAACGTGTAAAGAAGTATTCCTTGCTCATTCACTGGGCCTTCCATAATACATTTCTTAGTTTATGTCTACACAAAACATCACTCTTGTTAGGAAATGTAATTGACTTACTAACAGCAAAATTGAATTGCTTCAGGAAGATGTTTTGATTAATAGTATGGTATGTAATGCTACTTTTGTGCAGTCAAATGTCTGTAGTGACATTTTTTCCCACCTCTAATTTGTAGACCAAGTGGTCTACTGGAAGCCTCCATTTCTCACTTTGAAGGAGAAATTTTAGGTAGGACATGCCTGGCAAAGTGTTGCCAGTGCTGGTAGCTGGGATCGACCAGTGAATAGCTGAGACTAATGATTCACAGATGGAAGAAAAAAACCCCAAAATCGTCATGAAAATACACAAAATCGGAAGCTAGATTTTGTCTTTGATTGTTTGCTAATTTTGGCCATATCAAAATTTGTTGGGTCTTTAGTGTTTGGTTTGTAAAATGAAGGTTTGAATCAAGAAATTTGAAGTAGTATCACAGATGGATGCCTGGAGCCAACAGAGTCGAGATTTACTCTTGGATCCACTACCTATTACCTGGGTGGCTTTGAGGAATCTATTCAATATTCTTGAGTGCCAGTTTCTTTAACGATGAAATAGGTACATGTTTGACTCAATTCAGTACTAGCTATACAGTTGCATTCATACATAGGACCTCTATAAATCTAAAATTTCTTCTAGCTCTAAAATTCTATGGCCACTAGAAGTTTTAAATGTATTTTTCTATAAAGTAGTTTCTCTTCTAATCATTGGTTGTTATATTTTCTTACAAGGCTACAAAGAGCCCTAATGTCTTTATCTTTTAAGAACATATTAATTAAATCCAGGCAAATTAGAAGTTCGTAATCTATGTTTTTGGAAGTGACAAATAATTTAATAACAATTTTAAGACACTGATATTAGGAGTACTCATGTATGACTATTTTTTCCCCCTGAAATATCCAGAAATCCCCCAAAACCTGAGAAAAAATAATGGAGTTGAACAATGATCCTCTTTGCCACTCACCATATCAAACAACATTATAGAGTAGACCAATAATAAGAGAAAGAGGTGATGGGCTCTCACACAGGTAAAGAAGAAATTGTATTATAGTATGTTCTATCCTTGAACCATTATTTACAAAACTATATAATGCAATATTCTATATCTCTCTGACAATGTTTGGAAGAATTAAAGTAATACAATCAAGATCATTCTTAATTTAAGATTTCTTTCAATCAAGGTTTTTCAATAGGGGCATTATTAACATTCTGGAATAGATAACACTTTGCTTGTGGGGGAGGGTCAGCACCTGTTTATTGCAGGCTGTTAGCAGCATCACTGAATTCTATCCACTAGATGCTAGTAGCACTACCACCCCCATTCATGACAATAAAAAAATGTTTCTGCAGTATGGCAGTTCCTCAAAAAAAAAGTAAACATAAAACTATCCTGTGATCCAACATTTCCTCTTTTGGGTATGTGTCCCATATAACGGAAAGCAGAGACTCAAGCAGATATTTACTTTCCAAGGTACATAACAATTATTCACTATAGCCAAAAGGTGGAAGCAACCCAAATGTCCAAATGCTGTACATACACACAATGGAATATTATTCAGCTTCAACAAGGAATGAAATTCTAATGCATGCTACACCACGTATGAGCCTTGAAAACATTACGCTAAGTGAAATGGGCCAGATACAAAAGGACAAATATTATATGATTTCACTTAAATCATACAATAGAATAGTCAAATTTATAGAGACAGATTGCCAGGGTCTGTGAAGAGGAAGGAATGGGAAGTTAGTGTTAAACAGGTAAAGAGTTTCAGTTCAGCAAGATGAGAAAAATCTGGAGATGGATGGTGGTGATGGTTGTACAACACTGTGAATATACTTAATGCCACTGAATTGCTCACTTAAAAATGGTAAACTTTATATCATGTAAATTTTGCTAAAATGGAAACAAAACTGTTCTAGACATTGCCAAATGTCCCCTGAGGGGTGGGCAGAGGGGAAAATCACCGATGACTGAGAACCACTGCTCTAAAACATAGTTTATATTTTCTTTAATTTTTAAGGAATTATGTACTTTATTTCACATAGAACTAGTGCTATTTCTTTCACATATCAAACCCTTCTCTTACAAAAATATTTTCTCCTTTTTTAACTTATTAGTACTACTTTTCTCTGAGGCCCATATTGGAAGAGAAACAATTTTCATTTTAAAATGAGTTCTTGATAGTACAACAGAATATAATTGTCTAATGATTAGAAAATACATGACACATCACTAAACCCTCTGGCTGAATGGCATGTCTAGGAGGTAGTGAGTTGAACCTGTGGTCCCACAAAGATATGTCAATGTCCTTATTTCCAGAACCTGTGAAGGTTAACTTATTTAGGACAAGGGTTTTTGCAGATGTTACTAACTTAAGAATCATTATGTGAGATCATCCTGGATTATCCAGATGGTACCTAAATACATAGACAAGTGTACTTTTTAAGAGGAACATAGAGAAGAGACACATAGAGAGGAGAAAATGATATGAAGACAGAGACTAAGATTGGAGTGGATTCAGCAATCCAAGGAAAACCAAGGATTGACGCAGCCACCAGAACCTAAGAGAGAAAACTAGAAGGGACTCCTATCTAAAGCCTTCTGAGAGAATGTGGCATTATACACACCTTGATTTTGAACTTCTGGCCTGAGAATTGTTAGAGAACAAAGTTCTGTAATTTAAGCTACCAAATTTTGGGCGATTTGTTACAGCAGTCACAGAAAACTAGTACAAAAGGCAAGTGCAATTTGCATTTAGAAATACTGTATTCACGCTTCTGTAGCATAAGATTTAAAATATTTAATGATATTTACTTACTTTAAAGTAATGCTGCTTTACACTGTGTCTATTTTAAAAGTATCACATAGCATTTTCTGTAACTGTTCTAAACATGGTCATTTAGAGACTTAAGAAGTATGTAAAGCAAGGCATCTGTCCCTGCTCTCTGCTGTCAGGGTCCTTTGATTGTGACACAAGATGCTAGTTAACATGCACTTAACATAGCAGACCTCAGCACCTGTAATGCACACACCAATCAAAGTGCTCCTTTGTGGGGTGAAAAATCATTATTTGTAATGCAATAATTAGGCTGCGTGGAAAGGCTTGTAAAGTAAATCAATCTAGTCTGCTTTCGAGATCTGACATTCTCTGGGCAGGTTGCTAACATAATGAGACAGAACCCTCAAGAGGTCCTACAGAAAAGACCGGTGTCATTTCTCTTTCTTTTTCTTTTTTTGTTTTTTTCTTTTTTTCTTTTTTTGTTTTTCTTTCTTTCTTTCTTTCTTTCTTTCTTTCTTTCTTTCTTTCTTTCTTTCTTTCTTTCTTTCTTTCTTTCTTTCTTTGTTTCATTTAACAAGGCTTCTTAGGACATAATTGCAATTAAAACAAATAAAGCTACGAATCAAACATGGAATTCTAAGCTTCCCACAAAGTTATGAAAAGGATGACCTGGAATACAGTAGCAGTCTGAAGCCATTAGTCACAATTTCTAAGTTTTCTCACTGCAAGCTCCCTAAAGAACACAAGAATTCCAAGTAATTACAGTTAAGGAAAAAACAAAATAAAACAAAATCAAAAACAAAAACAAAAAAAAAAACGAGGAAGAATATTCAAAGACCATATGATCTCACTTATATGCGGAATCTAAAGAAAAGAATATGTGAATGAACTAATAAGAAACAGTTTTGGGGACACAAAGAAAAAACCGAGAGTGGTTAGATGGGTGTGGGGGGGGGAGGTTGGGGATAAGGGGAAAGGTGAAGGGATTAGGAAGCAGCTGGTAACCACAAGATGGCCTCAGGGTTTTTTGAAAATTAATTTGGGGAACTTATTCAATAATGTTGTAAAGATTTTGTTGGGTATCCGATGGACATGCGTCCTATTTGGGAGACCACCTCAGAGATACTGTGGATGCCTGATCATGGCATTGTATACCAGAAGCTAAACATTAATGAATGCCAACTATAATTTTATATATATAATGTGATGGTTCGGTGTGAGGTCGGAGGGATAGTGGATGGGGGGAGGGGGGTTCACAGTGTGAGGGATATAAATGATGAACGTCTAAGTAGTACCTTGTCTTGTACACCTGAAACTAATAAATTAAAAAAAAAAGAATATTCAAAGGCCAGCTTACAAATGCTGGTTGATTAATCAGAAGTCCAACAAAAGGAAGCAGATTAAGTGTTCTTTATAGATCAGGATGAGACTTTCAAAAGCAAATTTTGTTGTTTCTGTCAAAGGAGCTGAACTGGCACACTCTGCTTCCCATCCCCAACAATGAAACTGTACCTTACCTACAGAAAGATTCTCATACAGTCCTTTAAAAATGTGACTATATCAAGGTGATACACCAATGGGCTAACAACCAGTTCTCTAACATTGACAGGTGATTTCCTACGTTTTTCCACACTTTGCAGTCCTCTTTCTGTAAAATTCACTATAAACATATTTCTTTTTCATTTCACAGGAGGATAGAATTAACTTAGATACCGCTTTTTTCTCTATTTACATAGTTTAAACTTTTCATAGGATTGTTTAAAGTTAGTTTTTGTCTGGAATCAGTATACACCCCAAGTATTAGTAAAAATGAGAGATATTTGCATTCCATAACTTGCACCAGAAAGATATATTTGTTTGAAAATTCAGATATCTTGAAATGAGGAATTGTATCTGACCCAGGCACTGAGAGTTTTCTGGACAGAATTGTGCTGTGTGCTTTCTCTTAGTTCAGACTTTCACATCAGGGGAGCCGTAAAAAATAATCGTGTATAGTGATCTCTATTTATATTTTTATCTCCATATCTCCACCATTGTGTGTATGTATATGCTGTATGTATGTATATATATGTGTGTGTGTGTGTGTGTGTATTTATTTTCACATTTTATTAATGATCAGGACACCCGATACTTCAGATTAATTCAGCAGAAGTTTAGGAACCATAAGGTGTCTGATTACCAGGATTGTCTTTTTGTTTGACCTGGCTATTTATTTATGTACAGGATAAACCTGCATTCCTTTACGGGCAGGTTCAGAAGGCTTCATCAACAACTGGATTTGCTACTGTTTGTTGTTATTATTGTTTGGTTGCTTTTGTTTATTTTTCTAACCAAGTTACAAGAAAATTTCTTAGGCCTTCATTAGCTGAATTTTATTTATCCAATGCTCTCGGTTGAGGCATAATAATAAATGTAAAAATAGTAAAGAAATTAGCAAAATATTTAATTAAATGCTGGGTAACTATATGCCCAAGCCTTACACATTTTCTAATTTAACCCTGATAATGTCCAATCCTGTGATGCAGCTATTGTTATTCCATTTTTACAGGTGAAAAAACTGAAGTCTGACAAAAAGAGTAACTTTCTCAAAGTCAGGAGTCTGGGAAAAGAACAGGTACCCAGGTCTGATTCTGAAGCACCTGCCCTTAACTGGAAAAACACGGAACCCAGAGAGCATTGACATTTTTACTCTTTTATATTTATTATGATTTATTTTCCAATACCAACATAGTCAACACTGAATCATACAAAGTTTGATATGAAACTTTTGCACAATTGCTTAGAAAAGTACTTCCTTTAGGAAATGAATTCACATAAAAAACACTTTGCAAAAGGGAAAACATGGCAATTACAAAGCACTAAAGAAACTTAGAATTAAATTTCAGCACTAAAATTTCTATTACAAAATGTATTTAAAAGGAAAATTAAAAATAAGCCTTTTGGAACACATATTTTTAGATTTTGAAAATAGGTATACTACTAAACTGTGAATAAAGGAAATGTGAATCAAAAAAAATTCAAACCGATATTGATAAGGCTTCTAGTTTTCAAAAGAAACATAAATTTGGAAAATATGTTATGCAAATTTTATTTGAATGTTTCCACCTCTGATATCACCAGTATCATAATGGAATGCCACTTCCAGGGATAGAAAAATACATCAGTTTAGAAAAATATTGTGTGAAAACATAACATGCTTGTAGATGTATGTATGTGTATGTGTACGTGTTTGCATGTGTTCATATACAAAGGGTGCCCAAAACATGTATACATATTTTAAGAAAGGAAAACTATTAAAATTGTAATACTCAATATATACCAATAACAAAAGGTGAATACAAGTCACATTTGACTTCTGCAGTTACAGAGGTGCTCAAAGTGGTTACCATCAGTGTCTAGACACGTCTGATTATGGTGAACTACTGCTTGAGCAACGCTCACCAAAGTGTCCACTTGTATACATTTTTGGTACCCCCAAGATACTTATATCTATATCTATATATATATATCTATACACACACACACACACACATATACATATATACAACATTTTATATACATCTGCACATACACATACATGCATGTACATATAAACATATGTATATATGTGAGTATGTGTATGTATTTATCAGGAGAAATTTGGAATAAAAATAAAATTACATATTGAATACAAACGAAAAAATGTAATTATGATTGCTATGAAAACGTCCTGAAATAAATACCAGTAAGATTGTCCAGAATTTTAAAGTTTCAGTTTTCTGAAATTAATTTTTATTTAAATTTAAATTTATCATTTAAAATTTCTTTTTCCTGAATTTATCATGCAATGTACTGTATTAGCTTTGCATTTTTGTTAAATGTTCATCATTCTAATTAACACTTGCACTTGACCCAGTTACTTCCTGCTAGATATTGCCCTTCCCTATCTCTTGTTCGTAAAAGCAATACCGCAAATAACTCTCTGGCTTTGACTCTGCAGTAACATAATGAATTAGAATGCTTTGTTTATATAATTAATTGAGCAGACTGCCAGCATTTTAATAACCAACCCAATGAACAACGGTTATTTGCTCGGATAGATCAAGCTTTCTGTTAAAGTCCTCTAACAATCATATTCACTGTTCTCTGTGCATTGCTCACTTTCAGATCTTGGAACAGTAGATGGGATGAGGAGATTACTTATTTTCTCAGGACAGTCTTTATAGATTTGATGGTCATATACAGTAAATTAAATTAAGAAAGATTTTTCCATTTGGTAAAATCTTTATGGCCAGTCTCATTCATTGATGTTGATTCAGACCATAACAAATAAAAAAGCGATGAAACTAAACATATCTGTCCTGATTATACTTTTTTCTCTTCATGACACTAAAAATGCTTTTTACACTTACAGTATCATGGTGCACAGTTTAAAAATCACTTTTTCAGAAGATTTATTGTTGAACCCCCAGGTATGTAAGACTCAGAAACAAAATCTTGAATAGATGCTTAACCTTGATTAAAATAAAAACTTTGTTCACAAAATCAAATTCAATATATTCAATAATGAATGAAATGAAATTACTGTAAGTTTAGGGAAAAAACATTATAGCTTCAATTTTGTAACATGCCTTCACTATAGTTAAAGAGTAAACTGATGTCTCATATGTGACAGGCAGTTTACTTGCCTGAGGCTAAGCTGAAATGACCCATAAGACTAGACATTTCTTAGGGCTTTTTTCTCTGTAATATTTCTGCCTTACAGAGATAATTCATGTTTTATTAAGAGTCTAAATAAAAGCAAATTTAGTTGGATGTATCCTTTCCTAAATGTAAAATGTGAAAATAAAAAGAAGGTAAGCCTCTGGCACTTGAGAAAATTAAAGCAAATGAAAAAGGCAGTCGGAAAGAGAAAAAGGACGATTTGCAATGCATTTATAAATTATAGGAAATTATTATAATACAATAACACAGAATGATCACAATGGAAATGACGTCATAAAATAAAAGGAGACAGGTAACTGTAACATTTAGCCAAAGAAAATAAACTCACATTTCCATTGTGATAGACAGATTGTATGGAAACATGTTCTAGAGAAACAGTTCTCTAGATTCTGATAAAGAAAATTCAAGTGGCCCTATAGCAGATATCTAGGACTTATTCACTTTGTACGACTGAAATCCCATGCTCTCTGACTAATACCTCTGCGTTTTCCTCCTCCTCCCAGACTCCGGCACCCACCATTCTACTCTCTGCTTACATGAGTTTGACTACTTCAGATTCCTAATCTAAGTGGTATCATGCAGGTATCATGCATTTTTCGGTGAAACATGTTTATGGTATAGATTGTGGTGATGGATTCACTAGTGTATTCTTATCTCCAAGTTCATCAAGTTGTATGTATTAAATATGTGCAGCTTTTTGTATGCCAATCATATTGCAACAAAGTGGGTTTAAAATAAGAAAGAAATGTAAGTGACATGTAACACCTAATTTGCTTACTGTTGTTCTATTTAGAGTCTCAAAATATATTTTTCTTGATTTGAGTAAATATTATTCAAATAGTATTACACTTAAACATATTTCTGCTGCTCAACACTTTTATGGAAATTTGTATTTATTAATGCTTCCATACATAAATTTAAATTTGCAAATTTTATTAAACCTAGGGCTATAAAATGTATAATTTTTATCTAATCAAAGAAACAGTTATCTTAGCAATGGTTAAAGGGGTTAAATTTATAGTGACCATTTATACAATAAAGCTTTTAGGAAAGAGAGAACTCAGTACCTTCACAAAAATAAGTAAGGGCCTTTTGGATAATTTTACATCATCGAAATAGTATATACAACACATGTGTATACCAGGACATTATTTTCTAAAGCAAAAACAAAAGGCAGAATACATAGCATATAAACTGCTGCTATTTTAATAATGTTTATAGGAGACATCGGAAAGATTGTTCTCCTTTTGGTATTAATCATATCTGGATGCTAGCACATTTTTCCAAGCTTAACTATATGTTGATTTAACATGTTTGTTGCTTATGTTGACTCCCTCTTAAATTACACAGTTAGCTAGAGGAAAACAACAAGTCACCCAATTCCCCATTACACCTAAATAAAGTTCACCTCATCTATTTTAGGAGAAGCTTGAAAGTGCTTGCAAATTGATGTAATATATTTCATTTTTCATAAATAAATTTATATTCCACATATATTAAACAGTATAAACAAACCTCTTTCTGTATGTGAAAATATATTATACAAAGAAATAAAACAAAGATGTCATTTTTAGTCCTTTTTCCCCACATATACAAACACAGAATTACAAGAGAAGTATAAATGCTAATGATAGGGAAAATAATGTGTCACATGACAGGATGACAAGTTAAAACTTAATAGGGAATTTCATTCAATAAAATATATCAATAAACATAAGAGGACTATAGGAAACTTGATTTTGCAAGTAATAAATTGATTTGATTTGATTGTTCATTTGATTGTTCATTATTGAAAAGAAAAGTCTTTCATCTCATGGCTACTTTTCCTTGGCCCTGTAGGCATCTGATGTTAGACAATTTCTTTGGAAGTTAGTCATCAGCTATTGATCACAACCCAAGTGGCTCTAATGAAATACTTTGGGTAAGAATGAAAAGCACACTTGGGGCCTAAAGATAGCTAACATAATAAAATGAGGAGTCATTGATTATAACTGAGCTAAAACATGAGGATTAGAGTATGCATTTGAAGAGGAGATACACTCTCCAGAAGGAATAATTTAACTTAGAAATGCTGAAAAACCTGGTAGATTCTCAGACCATGAAACTCATTCACAATATCATTGTCAGCATCAAGATCACCCCTATCTATAATGGGTAATTTTGGATGATTCGGATGCAAAAGATAAGAGGCTAGATACAGAGACTGTTTCTTCAAAGTTCTTATGACCCAGTCTAACCTTCATTCAAATGTATGCTCTAACACTTTCTACATAAGAAATTTGACAAGTCCATTAACCTTTCTAAAACTCCATTTCTTTCACAATACAGAACAAACAAACACTTAGATATCAGGGTTTTTGTTAGGTTTGCATCAACTGAGATATGTAGTGATTAGCAAAATATGTGGTAATTATTCCATGCATGACACACATTAAAATGCAAGTAGCTATTGTAGTAGCAGTAACACTAGTATAAAAAGTCCATTTCTATATACCCAAGACATAAAACAAGAGATGCGAAGTTGCAACTGACAAGTTAAGAACGGAATGCTGTAAAAGGCCAGGTATTGGTTTTAGTTCTCACGCAGTGACAACTTTGGAAACCAGAATTGAGATAGAGTAAAGGTGCAAGGGATTTTGTTTTAGGGCCAGCACCAAACAGAGACAGTTTTCAAATGGCTTATGGGTGTTTACTCACCAAACCAAGAAAATGCATTATTGGGGGACAACTAGTTACTCATGGAGACTCATATTTTAGTGCTATGAGGGCATCATTCCTCAGATGGGTTCAGCATCCTAAGTCTATAAGAAGACAGATGTGGGGTCATAGGGCTGGGGTGAAAACTTTGAGCCAGAGGGAAGGAAAAATCTCAATAACCTTTCAAATTAATGTGTACTGAGTTCCTTTAAAGTTGCCTCCCTCAACCAAAAAAAAAATAATTTTAGCACACCATCCTCCCCAAGATATGGAATATATCATTGATATGAAAGAGGTGAATTTAACATGATGATATTTGGTTCTCAACCAAAACCTGTAGCAATAATGTGGTCTAGGAAGCTAAACAGTGGCATTTAAGACAGGCTGAGGCTGATGATTTTAATATATTTTGTCAGTTCAAACACTACAGAACATCTTTGACTGAGTGTCTTAACCTAAATATGTGTGCTGTTGAATTATTTCAGTGATGGATGAGAAGATACAATGACGATGAGACACTTAGAAAAAACAAGCGACAGATCCAAAAAGCAGGCATGTAAATTCAGTGATTAGGTTTACAGTACCCCTCAAGTGCTTGCAATTTAAAATGAACTTAGTTTAGGTAGCACTTAATTCACTCTACAGTTACAGAGAAATGCTCATCAGTTTTCTTTGTCAATGCCAATCAACATAGGGATAAATGAGATTACATAGGCTCTCTTACTAAACTCAAACAATAAACATTAATTAATTCATCAATGCACATAACCCACAGAGATTAACAAGATTTTAAGGATGACAAATTAGTAGTAAAGGAAAGGAAACATATTCCTCTCTTTGCTTAGGTCATTCAATTATTTTTTTGTGTGCAAGGGAGATGTTTGGCAGGATTTTATCTAATCTATCATCAATTAAGACTCATTGGATTCTTCATGAATATATCACTCTATATTCAATTGCCAAGCAATTTAATAACAGTTTGCAGTTAATACATGTATAAGATTTAATATGCTCATCTTGATAGGCCATGATAAACTTTTGGTCAACCTAAACAATTATTCTGCTTATTTATCTTCACACTAATTTCTTGACACCAATCCTGACACTAATTCACTGCAGAATTCTATCTTTTTTATTTGTTTTTTCCTGTTTATTTTCAAGGAAATATTTAAATTAAACACAGGGAAACCCCTTTAATTTTAATTCTTGTTTTAAACTTAGAAGTGTACTTGGTCATTTAGTTCCAAGATATTTTTCTTTTTGTCTGTTCTAGTTTGAAACAGCTAAGCAACAACTGCAGTGCCAGGGATGTTCCTTTAAACACTGTTTCTAAAGGCACAGTTTTGTATTCAGGAAAATTAATAGAAAATTGTGGAAAACTATAGACTGATATGTAGATGTCTGTTAACGACAATAGGTTGTCAATATTCCAGTTTTAGAACATAGGAAAGACTGTGAATGTACACCATTATAGACTCATTTTCCGGATCAGTAACATTCTGAGATGTTGAAAATATATGGCTTCTTCAGTACAAGTATGTGACCCAAAAAAACAGTGATAGGAGAATTAGATTTGCAATTAAACCACAGACCCTGTAGCCCTAAAATAGAATGTTAGTAAAACAAACCCTGGTTTCAAAAACAACACCCATACACAAAATCTATGACATTTAGCTGCTGTTTTGAGAGAGATCACTTATTCTGACCCTGACCAAATTTTCAGAGGTTTGGTTTTAGGGAGATGATTATACTACCCATAAAGCGTCATAGTAGTTATCGTGTTCTCTGATATATCTTTGGGAAACATACTATTTCTAAGTAAGCCGTTGGTTAAAGGACAAGATCAGAATTGAGATTGAAAGCTTTGCCCTGAGATAGTCTTCAGGCTTTTTCATTTATAGGATATAGTGTGATGTGCTGGTAGAAAACATGACTTGACAATTGATTTACTGCACAACTTCCTGGAAGGAGGTTTTTCCAATTCACTGGAAAAATAACATAATATTTTCTATACTGCTATTATTAACATCAACAGACTTAGAGAACCACGGCACTGTGAAGGACAATAAGAGTCTACACTCTTAAAGGGATTATTTCACTCTAAAAATAAACTATATTCATGAATATATTTTACACTGTTATTTTCAAATATGTTTCCTAGTCCCAACAATAACTGACACAATTGTATCAAAAATAATTATGTAGAATTCAAAAATACTTATTTACTTCTGTTTCAAGTTTCAGTTTATCCAGGACAAATTGCATGGTACACCCTATGGCACTCTGTAGTCATTTTCTCATATTTTCTAAAGCCAGATTGTATTTCAAGGCCCATTTTCTAAGTATGCATTTGAGTTAACAGATTGAGAATGGGGCTTGATTAGACAGCTACCAATAGCTGCTTCGCTAACAAAACAAATACACAAGCAAGTAAGCAAATAATAATAATAATAATAATAATAGTGATAATAATAATTAATAGTAATAATAATAGCAAAAAAAAAACTGGTTTCCTCTTCTTGTGCCTGAAAATTTCACTGTCAAATACAGTACATGCTTGTGAAACAAGACACTGGATACTCAACATTGATGTTAAACTGAATATGTTTGCAACATGGAAGTAATATGTTCAAAATCACTGCTAATGACTAATTTAATTTGTCTTCTAGCAAAAAGCTTCCATACAAAATATACATGTTTGGATAGGATGATGGAAGATGCAGAAGAGAGGATATGTACTTCACAAAGACAGAGCAGATGCGAATTTGGGATCTCCCTTCCTCCAAGGAGACATATGTATTTGGGGAGAAGGATGAAGTAGGCAAAGGAATAGGATGTCAAAGAAAACTATCAGTGTCTTTACTGCTTTTTCTCAGGCTAATTCTGACCAAGAATGTGGATTGAGATAAACAATCATTCAATACATACATGCATAACTACATACATAGACAAATAAGTAAAATAATTTAAATACTGTCAGAAAATAAAATATTTTCTCATTTAAAGTAAGTAAAAATTTATCACAGTGATCTAAAATTATTAACTGATGTTTCTGTGTTTTTCAACTGCTGGAAGTTAAAAATTGTCCAGTGGCAATTTAAGACAAGTTTAAGACAACTTTAATAAAAAGCCATTAAGGCCTGTACAAGAGGGCAGCAGAGTAGGCAAACACTGTGTTCACCTCCTCTAAAAACCACATAAATTACTAATAAACTACACCACATATCATCATTAAGGATAGCTTGAAGTCTAGCTGAACCAAAGCCCTACAACTAGGGACATAGAGAAGAAGCCACCGTGAGACTGGTAGGAGAAGCAGAGATGAATAACAGGCTGGTCTGACACCAGTGTGTAACCATTAAAAATCAAAAGGAGTATCTCGGCAGGAGGGAACTGCCCCATCCAGGAGCATCAGCCCCTCCCAGGAGTATCAGCCCCTCCCAAACCCAGGCTTCCATTGCCAGGGAGAGTAGTCCCCATGTATTCTGGCTGTGAAAACCAGCAGAGATTATGACTGAGTGAGAGAAAGGATGGCTGCACTCCCAGGCACTCCTTTTAAAGGGGTCACACTTGGACTTACTGATGGAATCACTTCCTCTGAGTTCCAGCTCTGGGGAGGCAGCTCAAAAGGTTCCAGGGACATACAGTAAGGAACTGAATTGCCTGGCCTCAGGATGAGGACTAGAGTGGCAGCTTTCTCCGGGACAGAGTAGCTGGTGGAAGCCATTGTTTCTTTGTGGATCCCTCCCCTTCCTTGTGTGTGGATGCCAATCTGAGTCTCCATCAAACTGGTTAACACCTTTCATCGGCTCTGCCCTAATGATTCCAAGAGACAACACCCCACCCAACTTTTGGGCACTACCAAGTCTCTTCCAGTTGCTTTTCTGTATAAATGGTGTGCCTTGGCTCATGCTGTGGACTCTTTTAAAATCTCTCACAGATTTGTAAAACCCAAATAAGTAGCATCTGGCTTCAGTATGTCTCGTATCTCTGGCTGAGCAGCCTTCTAAGACTTCCAGTAGAAACAGCCAGCCTTGGTTTTTGGCTTGGCCTCTCAAGGCACCTTCACGCACAGCGTAGGCAGTGACCATCTTTGGATTGCTCTGTGGCTCATGCCAGGTGGCCCCAGACAGGTCACAGACTATGGTTGAACTTGGCCTGCAGAGGGCACCCTCCCAGGAGGCCCCAGGGATGGTAAGCCTGGTGGCTAGCTTTGGACTAAGCCAAAGCATCACCTGGCCACCTCCAAGGATCACACACCCAAAGGGCACACTGGGAAGGCACCAGAGCCCTGCTAAAACAAAACCTGCTTTATATGGTCAGCCCCTGCACAACAGCTCCTCCACTGTAGTCACGGCTAGTCCTCACAACCAATCAGCCAGAGAGTCAATCCCTCCCATTGATGTACCAACAGCAGTCAAGCACCAACTATAATGGGAGAGCACTTGGCTCTGGTGACAAGGGAGATTGCACCTCTGGGTCCCACAGCACATCTACTACATAAGGACACTCTACTAAGACCAAGAGGCATAGCAGCTCTACATAGAAACAAACACAGGGAGGCACCCAAAATGGGGAGAAAGAAAAACATTTCCCAAATGAAAGAACAGAATAAAGCTCCAGGAAAAGAACTAAACAAAATGGAGACAAGCAATTTACCAGACACAGAGTTCAAAACACAAAGGAGGGTTGGGAATGGGTGAAAAAGGGGAAGGGATTAAGAAATACAAACTAGTTACGAAGTAGTCATGGGATGTAGGGTATAACATAAGAAATATAGCCAATAATATAATAATTATGTATGGGGTCAGATAGGTATTAAATTTCTTGAGGTGATAGATGGGAAGGGTGTTGGGGGACAAGGTGAAAAAGGTGAAAGCATTAAGAAGTACAAACTGGTAGTTACTAAATAGTCATGGGAATGTAAAGTAAAGCCTTGGGAATATAGTCAATAATATGGAAATAACTATGTATAGTGCCAGGTGGGTAGTAGACTATTCAGGGTGATAACTTAAATTATATAAGTATCTAACCACTGTATTGTACATCTGAAATTAATAGAAAATAACATTGAATATCAACTATAATTAAAACAATTAAAAGGGGGGAAGTTGAAGGAGAATAAAAGGTTCAAATGTCCTTGTATAAAAAAAATAAATCATGGAGATTTAAGGTACAGCATAGGGAATATAGTCAATAATATTGTGGTCATATTGTACAGTGTCAGCTTGTTGCTAAACTTATGGTGATCACTTCTTTAGATATACAAACATTGAATAGCTATGTGTTTACCTTAAACTAACATAATATTGTATATTAGCTATATTTCAATACAAAATCTTTTAAAAAGCCTTTAAGACAAGTTTAATAAAAGCAATTGTCACTTGATTTGGCATTATACACATTTACTGTATAGTTTGGGATGAAACCTGTGGAATAGCATCGTTTAACATATAACTGGAACTAGAATTATTATTTTTTTTTCCTACTGAAAAGTAATATGTAGTTTTCCTTGCACATTTTACTAGAATGTTTTATGTGTTCTATTATTTATTGTGATGGTGCAGCAAATTGCATGATTTGATTTTATTTTGAGCCCCCGAAGAAAACAGGATGCATTGTATCATCTTGGTACTATAAACAATAATGCCTAACCTTTAAACTTTTAAAAGAGAAGAGTGTACAAGATGACAAGAGAGCAGTGCTCTTTGCTATGTATGAGATTTATTTTCACTGTAAAATATACTCATTTTCTGACTGGGAAAATCTTATTCCCCTCTGACAACTTAAAGCATGTTGTTTTCTGAGTTCCAGTAACTCTACTTCAAGACATGGGCACCTACAGAAACGTTAGCAGCAGCATAATGCATTAGGTTTTATTGCTGCTAAAGCTAACTACCACAAATCAAGTAGCTAAAACAACTCAGATTTACGTATTATATTACATTTCTGAGGTTAAAAATCGGATACAGTTCTCATTGGGCTAATTTCAAGGCAACGGCAGGATGACATTTCTCTTGAAGCTCTTGTAGAAAATACATTCCCTTGCTTTCTATTTTTTAAAGGTTTCCTGCATTCAATGGCTATGACTTTTTCCCTCCATCTCCAAAACCAGCAAAGTTGCATCACTCTGACTGTACTTCTATACTCACACCTGCTAACTCTCTTATTCTGCCTACCTTTCCAAATTTAAGAACCTTGTGATTACACTGGGCCTACCATGTTAATCTAAGATTATCTCTCCATTTCAAATTACTTAATTTATTTACATCTAAAAGTCTATCTTATCATTTAAGATGGCAATATTTATGGGTTCTTGGGTTTAGGACATGGAGTTGTTAGGGAATGGCTTGTTATATGTTTACTACACAAACAAAAATATACAATATTATTTTAATTTGCATTAAATTAGAAACTACTCATCAACAGAGAATTGACTAAAAAAATTGACATAGACATTCAATGATACGTAACCTGTTACAAAGAACAAGACAGGCACATATAAATGGCATAGAAGTACGATAGTATATATTATATACAAAAACAAGATGTTCTCAAGTATGTCTATTAAGACCATTGGCTCTGTGGATTCAGATCCACCATTTTCAGACACAAGTCTGCATATTGTCTTTTTATAGAAAGTGAGCCATAGGTTTTGAGGAAGAAGAAAATTGCAATTGCAAAGCAAATTAACCTGAAATACAACAACCAATGTATCATAGCTTATTTTAATTTAAGGTCACATGGAGCCTATGTTGAGAGTGTATTTTTTCAGTCTTATTCTTGAGCATCATCAAATGCCATAAATAAAAAAGAAATATAGTAGTATGTTACTTAAAAATTTACTTAATGTTCACGCTTTACATATAAAAGATTATAAAATTCAATACTAGTAGACACTAGGTAATTTTAAAGATGATGATGAACACTGGAGTTCAAAAATTATTTTCAAAATACGTTCATTCTTTACCACAAATTACTTATCCTACCTATAACCCATGGTCACATTCTCTGAATCGTTTATATCTTCAGCCGTGGCCTTTTGGCGTCTGCTGTATGCCCAGTGTATCCAGGAACACCTGCTGTTATCTTACTTGATTTTTTAGCCCTTGTTGGCTTCTGCTCTGGACAGCCACATACTACTGAGATTTGATCCAAACTCACAAACAGGTACTTCACTTTAACTTTATGAGTCTGTTTCCCGGTTCCCAGCTTTATGACATTACATGATCCTTTTCCAGCTCATGAAGTTGTTGTTTTTCTTTCATTATGTTCCTCCTTCATGGGTTGCAGAGCAAGAATGTTAAAACCCTACCTTGTAGATCTGAATTTTAATAGTTTCATAAACAGATATTGAGAAAATTAAAAGGAGGAGTATGCCATCTGTTTTTATGGAGATTCTGAACTAATTTTAAAATAAGTCAAGGTGTTCCTTTTCATATTTCAGTATTTCTAGAAATATTTTTCTTTTGGCCTTATTTTATTGTAGATATAGTACATGCAGTTAAAATTACATGATATAATGCATTTGCTAAGTCACATTAAATAAGAAAAAGGTTATTTCCACAAAACTGGTAATCAAGAGAAATGGAATCAAACAAAACACCTCAGCATTTTTCATTTGCTACCCAGCTTAAATATGAGTCATTTTAACGAAGCTTCTTAAAACTCTAGTCTGAATTAGGAGTTTGATTTTCCACAAATATAACAATTCTCATTCATTTAAACACAAGAATAAATATTATAATGGACAATGAAAAACTAATATATATATATATATATATATGCATGTATTAGTTTATATATATTATATATTATATATTATATATTATATATTATATATTATATTATATATAATTAGTTATATATATATATAAAATAGGAAATGAAAAACTAATGCTGTAAAGTGAAATAAAAAACTAATATATTTCAATGCAGAAGAATTTCATACTAAAATATTTTAAAATAAGATTTCCTTTTGAGAGTAAAAGGACACTGCCAAGCTTTGAATTGAGAAATCATTTGGGTAACATTTTCATTTATTCTATACTGGCAAGCCTACTTTTAGATAACTATCCAAATTTTTTTCACAATGCTATTAATTCACAACATAAAATTGTGGAGCTATTTATGTTGCACACATATCATATATTTTCTAGAACATTAAAACAGTATGTACCCTTTGTATTTTTCTTTTTTCTACGTCAACTAGAAAGCTATACATTATGTTAAATATGTGCATACAGCAAATGGTCAAATTCAATGACAAGTTCTATATAATTAAATTCAATGTAACTGAGCAAGTACTTGCAAAAGTAAGAGGACAATTAAAATATTTTAGATCATCCAACAACTTGAGTTCAGATTGTTTTGCCAATAAATCTGCTAATCTCTTAGTTGTTTGTCGCTGCTTTCAGTGAAGGTGTTAGCAATCCAATATAAGTATGTTTCCAAATGTCACATTATATTTTTTAAGACAATATGAGCTAGTTTTTGTTTGCTTGTTTGTTTTGTTTTCTTTGCGTTTTTTCAAGGAAAGAACCAGTCACTCTTGAAAAACCTGACCATAGAATGAGTTTCTGTGGATTCACAACGGGAAGTACAGACCTGAAACATGGTAACCTTACCAAGAAGTTCTCAAAACAGAACAAACACACAAGCAAAAATTAGAAAGTCCTTGCCTATTTTTAAAATAATCTACCTTACACAAAATGTGTTGTGTTGTGTGAAATAATTGTACCTCACACCTTTTCCATATTGTTTTGAATAAAATTGGTTGCTCTTTTTTTGTGGGGGGAGGGTTGCTCTTTTAGAAAAAAAAGGAAAAGAAAAGCTAAATTGTAACTCATTTGTCTAAATTTCTCTGGAAATTTTCTAGGTATTCTAATACTGTAAACATCTCTGCCGTTGTTTTATTTGTTTCTTTTTTTTTTGGTGTTTACTCAATCTTATTATTATTTTTCCTTGATATTCTCTAGAGTTTAATCCATTTAAAAAAATAAAGGAAGTAATAAATAAATAAATAAATAAATAAATAAATAAATAAATAAATGAAATAGATTTCGATAAATCTGATACACAGAAAGTCAGATACACCGAAAAATTGAGACATATTTATTTTTGATGTAGAGAAAATTCTTCCGAGAAAGTCATTCAACTCAAAACTAATTGAAAGATCTAAAATATAACTGTATCCACCCATGCATGTTCCTGTGTGTATGTATCCATGTGTGTGTTGGTGAAAAACAAATATTCCTACTTAGCTCATGTTATTTTGAGCTCACTCATAAAAATTTACAAAATAATAGCTTCCAGCTCTTGAAAGGCAAACATATAAACTATTCACAAATACTGGACATCAACATAGCTGTTTAGCAGATTCTTATTATACATAACCTCATGAGAAATATTTTTAATACAGTACTTTCTTTTATAAGCAGAGACTTTCTGGAAACTGAAGTCTCTATTGGATTATTTTACCTATTCTCTAATTATAGGGAGGCAGCTGCCATTCCTAAATGAAAAAAGACAACACACATGCCACTCTTCCAAGAAGTTTCTTTGATGATACATTAATTCACAATATATTTTCTGAAAATATTTCTCTAGAGAAGTTATTTCTATTGTGAATATGAAGGTATTCTGTTAACCTATGTAAACTAGAAGAAACCTCATTCAACATAAGTAAAATTGTATTAAATATTATGGGGAAAAAATGAGTTCCCTTCTGAAATTGTGACAACTATATCACAGTCTCCTCTATCCAATCAGATAGAAAAGAAGCCATATATTGCATGATACCTTAATTAAGTAGACATGAAGTAAATAATATATTGAAGTCATGTATCTTAGCTTTTTTTTGGAATAATATTACCAGTGGGTGAGAGAAATGTCAGGTAAGATGTTAGTTAATATAATTATTGCCATAAATAGCTTCAAATGTGAATTCCTATTTATGTATGGTTAGGTAAATAACAACTTAGATACTATTTTGTGTCAAAAGTTTTATAATCAGGGGCAGTGGAAATTAACTCTTTACAAATCAGATATAATTTCTGTGTGGTTAATACTAGAAGTACAATAGTATCAGATAATTTGTCTTTATGCTGTCCTAAACATTATATGATTCTTTAGCATGATAAACATCAACCAATTTTGATCATTTGAACTTCAGAAGGGAAATAATAAAGGTCAGGAACAAATGAATCAGTGGCATGTGTTATTCCAATAGAACGTTGCTCACATAATATGGTTATGTTTTTTAATTGCAAGATGCTAACACTGGAAGTCATGGGTTTTCATATAACAAAGTTCTTCCATCTATCCAAAATAGAAATATATATTAGTAACTGTTTCAATTATAGTGTTTTCTATATTACATTCTTTATGGAGGTCAGGTATTGAGATTCTACTGTTCCTAGATGCAAAAAGTTGTTCTGGTGTGGTTAAAAAAACCATTATACTGAGTTTCATAAAATAAGAAAAGAAACAGTTAAGTAAATGAAAACAGATTTCACTGTCTGATATATCTACAAATAGGAATGACCAACAGATCAAGAATATTACAAACATTAACTGCCAATTGTAAACTGTTTTGAAATAAGTTTGCTTTATGTACTCTCCTTACTTCATAAAACAAACAAACATAAAAACAAACAAACAAAAATTGAGAAAAATCAGATGCAGAATAGCTAGGCCAGTGAAAGGACTTTCCTAGCTGTTCTCCTGGGGATTTCCTTCCCTTTCTGCTTTCCATTCCCTGCTCCCTCAAATCTTCTCACTCTCCAGCAAGCCACATCATTACCTTGTTATAGTATAGGATTAGCAGTGTCAGGAAAGGGTAACAACAAGAAGGACAGATAATTAAAAGGGAGGTTTTTGTTTGTTTCCCAAAGAAAAATATGAGATATGGAAACCCTACTCTGTCATTCTTTCCTTGTAGTTGTATGAATGCAGGCTCTTTATCTAAAATCTCTGGGCCTCATTTCCTCATCATTTGGCAGAGCTGATGTGGATAAGAGCATGTATCAATTGCCTATAACAACATCCATTTTAGTAATGGTAGTTATGTACCCTTTCTCTAGCCAGTAGGTCCTGCCTCAACATAAAAGTTAAAATGCTCAGAATTGAGATAAACTGGGTGTTTTGTTGTACAGTTGTACTTCATTTCGGTTCTTTCAAAACACGAAGAATCAACTATTAACATTTATTTATTGATCATAAATTATATGCTTTATTCTAGGCCAGAGAAAATATAGAGTTAAAACAAAATAAACAAACAAAAAACCTGGCATAAATTTTGTCTTCATGAATCTTATTTTTCTAGTGAGGAAGAGAGACAATAGACATAAGTAAAAGTAAGTGACTATTACACAGTGAAAAGTGTTAGGGAAAATAACAAATATAAAATAGAAATGTATAAATATAAAATATATAGAAATAGGAATTATTTGGTGCAGGGTTTCAAATTTTAGATTGGATGCCAAGGGAAGGTCTTACTGAGGTAACATTTTAAGACTCAAATGAATGAATCACTGAATGAATGAGTTATCATCCAGCCTGGGAACCTATCAACTATTCTTTAGATTTACTCTACAGGACAATTTATTTTGGGTTCTAAACAATCAATTAAAAAAATGAACACAAACTGAAATATAGCAGACTCACATTATAGTATTTAATTAAACTGTAAATTTCACTAACATTATTTACTGGTTTTTTTAAGTTCTAAATGGCCTTAAAACAACAAAAAAACAGAATAGCCAAACAAGATCAGTTTGAAACTGTCAAATACAATTGAATGTAATAACCTTATGGAAGCCATAGAAAGTGTGATGAAGCCAAAAATGTTTAAAAGTTTTGATGGTAAGATAAACCTAAGTTTTTTCTACTAATTATTAACCTTTTACAACTACAGAAAACCTAAAGAAATATATAAAGATCAAAAATAAACTATCAGAAAAGGAAAAAAAATCTGATGTTCTCTACAAAATAAGGATTGACAATAATCTGACTTTTTTTTTTTTTTATTGGTTGCCCAATCAAAGGTCAGAGAACAAGATTTCTTCTTATAGAGCTATATATAATTGACTATCTTTGGTCAGTTACCAAAAATATACTGCTTGAATCAACTTAACTAACCCTGACCCTTGATTGAAATAATTTATCCAATTTTACAGAATGCTTTATAACCTGGAAATATGTGTTATTTTTGTGTTTTATCAGGAAAAGTTGCATATAAAGCTTAGCTTTACTCTTTGTTAGGTTTATTATTCTTATACCTATCTTATTTCCTTCAATCCTTTCACATTTCCTTTTCTGATGCTCCCATTGTTCAATACCTTTACAAGAAATTTAAAATCATTGTTCAAATTAGTTTTAAAAAATGTAGTGAAGAGGAGCTGACATTTTAAGTCACATATAAATTTCAATATTGGGATATTTAGATTAGCTCTTCTTTGAAATTATCTCTGCAATGGCTTAGTACTTTTAAATATTTCAGATTTATAAATACATGTTGCTTCATAATACAGCAAAAGCATAACTATAAGTGAGTAGATATCAATACCATCATTTTCTAATGACAGTCCTGCTGCTCTCAGTAATAAGTGAGGTATAGAGAAGAGTATAGAGAAGAATATACCTCTCTATTTTTATGTAGTCAACATATATTCATCCTCCAATGTATGTTCAAATCTCCTCAACCAACAGAGACTCTGTCCCACCCCTAAAGTTTTATGCTGGTACGTATATTGCATTGTTCTCACAAACTATCCTATATTACTGTAAGTTATTGTCTAGGAAAGAAGACAGAAATTTAAGATAGTATCAAATAAGTACACAGACGTAAATCGTTATAAGCAAGAAGAATAAAAGAAACACAGTACATACTCGTTTGGTATCTCCATTGATTAATACAGTTTTTAAGATTTGATAGACAGATGGGTGGTATACTTGTGAGCTTCTAAGAATGGATAGATATAATGTCACCTGAATAAGTCTATGTGAATTCAAAATAAAATCGGATTTACTTTTGTTTATCCTCAACTGTTTTCTTTTCATGGCTGTGAATAATTGTGTTTTGGTGCCCATAATCAATTAATAGTGTCAACTGAATAGCAATGAGTATATTAAATCTCTCTGAAGTAAGAGGTTGGTGGAACTTGTTGAAACCCCCCCGCCAGCCCACCACACCTCTGTCTGATGCAGAGCATAGAGAGTGAACCCTGCTAAATGTTCTTACCTAATCTTTTGAACCCTACTTATTGCTTATGAAAGGTTGATCAATTAGTTTGATTATTTCTTAATCCTACAATTTATTTGACAGGTAATAAAATTGACATATTTTTAAAGATTTTTGCAAATCCCTAGGTAACGGATCGTTAACTATGCTAACACTGTATAATCTAAATATTATGATATAGATGTTTCACATAAAGAAAAAGGTTGTTTCTTATCAATATTGTTCTAAAAACATTGTGTGTCATTTTATAAGAATGGACAGCAGAGATGAAAATCCTAATACAGTCAATAAATAAATGATATATTACTATATTTCTATCTATATATCTACATATCTACCTACCTATCTTATCTACCTACCTACATAATCTGGCTTGCCTAGGTATTCATGCAACATGTTTCTGTTTTTATCATTCCACCACTTGAGTTGAGATTATGCTAATGGATATGCACTGAATGTTCTAATAAAAGTATGATTTTGACATTTTGTCGGCTCAAATTAATTAATATACGATAAAAGGCTCCCACTTTTCTTCTAAGAAATGTTTTTCCTGTGAAGCATAAAGTGTTACTTTTGTCTTGAGAACCAGGAAACATCAAATATGTAAATATTTTAAATTGTTTAAATTCTTTTAACTCATTGTTACTACCTTTTTCCCAACCCCAGCAAAATAATTTAAGGAGTGTGCTGAGCATAATTACGTTCAATATTAGCAACTGATTTTGAGTTTGTCCAAAAACAGTGGTCATACTACTTTTTATTGGAAAGAGCAAGAATAATACAATATTTATGTAGAGGATCACTGGATGTAAGAACAAAAAATTAGTTTCTTTAGAACAGAGAACAACAAACAAATGTTTTGATTGCTTCTGTCAGAGCAAGCACACTTGTAACTTCAGTTCCAAATCATCAGTTCCTTAACATCTTTCAGTTTTTCAAGACTGAGAGAGACCCCTCAAACTTCAAATTTTATGTTATGTATACGGCCAAAATTCTAAATTACTTCCTTTCAAACAACATCAGCTATTTATCTTTTCTGCCATCGTGAATATATTTTTATTTCAAATTCTTACAAAATGATCAATAGTTTCCTTCTGACAGTTGTAAGTTTTCTTTGTGATTCACTGATGCTAATTATGGGCATACTTGGGTTTCAGTGACATACAACTTAAAAATGAGGTGATTAATAAGAACATGTAAAAATGAGACATTTGTTTACCTGAAAATAGGAGGATGTATAATTTAGTAGTCAACATGTTGTGTTTATGCTTCAGCTATAGTTTATAATTGGATCAACTCAATAAATTATTTCAATAATTTATGTGGCACTGTAAGATGTTATAGTACAGTTGATATACATATCTAGTTCATCATTCATTATGCATGTCTTTGTGTATAATGTGCTATCTGTTTTCACAACATTATTTTTCCGATAATAAAGAGTCTAGTCTTTATCCAATTCCACTGGGAATAAAGGTATCAATAAAAAATGCACAGACAAATAAATGCAACAATAAACAGATACTAAAAACCAATAGATCAATATAAATGTCCATTAGTGTCTATTTCTGAGGTGGTTTAACATAAAGACAAGATCCATTTCACATTCATACCTTGTTTCCTTCTTTCAAGATCTTGTGCTTTTATAGACTAGTATGAATAAGCATTTGAAATCTTTAAAATATTCCGTAAAGCCAAAGAGAGACAGCAGATTATTCCTATCTGCAATGGTTATAGAAACTACTCCAAGAATTAGAGCCACTGTGTGTTGTGTAAAATAGAATGTATAAATAACATACTTGATCATATCAGATGGAATCAAGAGGTACATGCAAACATTGAGGACACCTTTATAGCTCGGATTTCTCATTGCCACTTTTCAAATTTAAAATGATGACCTTTTAATTTGCTTTATGAAAGTATTTCTTTTGGTCTAAAAGATTAATAAAATCTCTGCTAATATAAAGAATGCTACAGAAAAGCAGCTGTGTTTGCTTGGTGAAAACAGAAATCTGGGTTGCTTAGTCAACATTTGGGCTGTCTACTAAATACCTTCACAGAGATAATCAAGTAGTGTTCAGGTTTGCATAAATTAATGTATGTAATCAGTAGGCATGTTCATTAATTTACAATAAAAATTATTGAAGAGACTAAAGGGATTGATTAATTTTGTCTTTTCAGCCTTTTCCTGTAAACAGAGGATTAGGGTGTGGGAGTGGGGAGAAGAGGGGAATGGAAAGGTGTGGATGGGAATTAATCCAACCTTGGCTTTATAAATGAGGACTAGAATCCTGTTAAGATTGAAAAAATGGCCAGATGGACCCATTTCACAATACAGGCATTTTGGTGGCAAAACTCAAATTCTCAAATCTGTTAGCTATGATTCTTCTTCCTGACATTGTGTAGATGAGCATGTCAATATTAATCTCAGGGATTCTTCTGGTTATAAAATTTCCTGGCTGTCCCACTTTTTTCTTACTGACGTACTTTTTTACATATGCTCATCCATTCAATCAGCTAAATTCAATTGTAGAATAATTCTGAAGTTTAAGAAGCTTAAAACACCTCACTTGAATAAGGATCTTTCAAGGCCTGAGAGAAGACAAAATAAAGTGTTCACATGGTAATATATTTTTTTATGAAATTTGCAAATTTTCTGAAAGTAGGTCTTCTAATGTAAACTTCAGGTCCCACAAAACCTGAATGGTTTTGTCATATCATTTTATGTGCATATTCTGATCTTAAAGCTTAAATTGCATAAAATTGTACATATATATGTATATATAATACATATACATATGTTATAATACATATATTATATATACATATGTACATATATATATATGTACATATATACATATATATGTATATATATGTGTATATAATTTCTCAGGGGACTCTTAAGAGTGTTTTCTAGTTACTTGCCCCATATGGCAACTTTAAGAAGCTAAAATTTAAGCAGTGCAGGATACGGCTGGCATATGAGTACAACTTTGTTTAAGAGTTTTATTAACCTTAATTTATTTACCATCTGCTGTTTAAATGGCCCTAATATTACAGGATTTTTTTAAAGTCCTGCAAAGTTTTATAATCAGTTTGCATTTGGTTTTTGTGTCATTCTCCTATCTCAAACTCTTAAATATTATTTATTGTGATATTTTCTAAGGAGCTACATACACCAATGTTAATATCTGTTTTTCCTTGATCTGATTCTCAGGACAAAACTTCCTAAATATCTTCTATGTGCATATTGAGATGCCCAACATAATTTATAAATAAATAATCTGTCTATTTACAAAGACTCACCCTTCTCAAATAGAGCAAGTAGAGATCACTTTGGTATTCTCACAGTGATCAAAATAATCAGGATCATTGAAACACAAAGCATCGTGTTTCCATAGTTCAACAACCTTAATAACTATAAATTGACTTTCACTTAAAAAAAAACAAAACAAAAAAGAAAACAAACAAACAAAAAAAACTCCACCAGGTAAAGATGGGAACATCAATTAAATTTGGATGATAATACAGCACTGAGTATAAAGAAAAATAATTGTCTTCTCACAATTGCACCTATTTAAAATACGCTTAGGGTCAAAATACCCTGAAAATAAATATTTTAATTGCATTTTAGATGAGTACATTGGGATTCATACACTTAGCACAATTAAAAGATAAGTATCAGAGCCAGAATTCATATTTAGCTTATTGAAAGATCTACTCAAATAAAATGGGAGGTATTATATATAACACATTATAAAGTGCTTTCATACATGTGGTGTTATTTGTACTTCACAACAATGCTGTTGTGTCAAATTTTTGTAAGTGTGCAAATTGAGGTTCAGAGGGGTTAAACCACATTTTAAAATGCTCCTTCAATAGCCTGCTGAAGTACAGCTGTAACCTAGGGCTCCAGATGCAGTTGAATCATTTTCCATAATTTACTATGACATGCTGCTAGAAAAATAACTCATGCTTATGTGTATGTCTTCAACTATGAAAACAGAATTAAAAAATAATACAATATTTTCCTGTTATCAGTTATCTTAAAGTTATTCAGTGGTAAAAGGCAAAAGAAGATATAAAAGCAATCGTCAGAGGATAATTTCTAGCTTATGATTAAGTTGTCATGAAAATATAAGCAACTGTAGAGGGAACAACTATACACGGTTCTGATGATTCAAACTTTACATGGAGACAAAAGCACCCCAAATAATGGTGGCCCCCAATAAACACCAGATGTAAGCATATCCTATTGTGACAGAAGGTGTGAGTTTAAGCCTGGGCTGTAAAAGGAGAGTTTTAATACTTTCTTAAGCAAATTTATGTTTGTCTTTCCAAATCTTTAGTGGTACCTGGCCAGAGGCATGATGCAGCTGTTCTAGACCACGGGTATGAAACTGATCCAGGTGCTAGCCTAGATCTTAGAGAAGACAAACTCCAAGACTAGTGGATGGGTGATAAAGAAAATTGTTAAATTATTTCCTGTCTGCAGATTTTGTTTTTATCTAAATTTTATAAAACTTTGTTAATATGGCTTAACTTTTCATTTCTTATCTTCAAACCCAAACCCCTTATATAACGTAGATTTCAATAATGCATTTTTCATATGTAATTAAAGAAAAGGTGGGTTAATAGACTGGAATTTGGTCCTGTGTATACAAGTAGCTGTAGATGGGTTTTGATTCCCAGCTCTGCTACTCCATAGCTAGGTGACCTGGAGAAGTCTTTAATACCCCTCATTTTCCCCAAATACTAATATTATGAATTAAATATGAATATGAGGTCTCATAAGTGTTTAATATAAGGTGATGATAGTAATTAAGAAAACAGCTAACTATTTTTATCACTTTTGTTTAAAGAATGTGAAGAATCTAGACCTTTCTCTGAACATTTATAGTGAAGTTGTTTGGCATCAGAATGCAAATGACATGATTTAAAAATGATTCTAGATCTTTTTCTAAGCAACTATGGTAAAGTTGTTCAGCCAGAACATAATTCACAACAAATAAGGGGACAAAGGTTGATGGAAATACCAATGGTTTAAGTAAAAATCATGTCAGTTCAACAGAGGAAGGAGGCATTTGCGGACATAACATAATTGAATCCACCTTCCCTTTGGTTGGCCCCAAGTTGCAAGTTAATTCCTGATTACGTAGTCACTATGTTTGAGCTCTTAGGAGCCCTAAGGCAAAAACAGGAAGAAACAATATTAAATGTCGTTAAATATCTTTCATTTAGGACCATTTCCTAGATTTCATTAAAAGTGTTTGCATTAGGCAATATAAAAAGAAAGAAAGAAAACTTTTATTTAGCGATACAGCACCAGTGGTTATTTTTAGAAGTTAAGAACACCAACATGTTTTTTTGTTTGTTCGTTTTTGTTTCTAAGAACCACTAGAATCCTAATTAAATGTCATTTATACCGCACAAATTTCTGTGACAAAATGCAAAGTTAAGGGTATTTAGGGGACATATCTGGCAGGAGACCAAAATATTAAATATGTTCCGTGGAATAATTTTTAATTTTCAGATGCCAATCACAAACAACAAAAAATCCAAAGCATTAAGTAAAATTAAGATAGTGGTGAATTCTGGCACATAATAAAGCACAAGAGGGAAAATTATAATAATGAGTGTAATTAAAGAACATAATAGAAACTAGATCATTGTATATTCTGGGCCCAAAATTCCAAACGGTATTGGGAGTATACATAGGAAAAAATTTTGCGTGGTGGGTAGAATAAAATAAATAGCAGTAAATGAGTCTATAATATCTGTGCAACCACACTGAATGCAAATATATTATAGTGTTAGAGTCACTGTCATACACATAAAAAATCTATTTATGCAAAAGGTTCCAAATGTTATGGGTTTGTAACCATTAGTGTTAATTTAATTCATAAAATATTGTACAGAGAAAGTTCAAATGTTTTTAATGAAGTATGTATAAAATCATCCTGCTGTTATATGCACTGTGCTGAATATATTTTACTATTTTGGGAACAAATATACTGCAATATGGAAGAACAATGTAATGTTATATTTCCTGAAGTGGAGTCCTCAGAATACCAAGTTTCACAAAATGCGTTGTGGAAAATTGCACTGAAATCAAATGTATCTTAGAAATTCAGCTTACTATAAATCCCTGCCTTAGAGTTTCTAATGCACATTGGCATATAAAGTCTCTTTGAAGACCTGCAGTAAATATATCTAATTTTATTGAATCCAGTGTTTTTTGTATCACCTATTAACATTTTAGGAGTGCAAAATATGCGTTGGATATTTTGGTGTTCTTGTTATTATGACATAACAGAACTCATATTCTGATTCAGATAAAAAAAAAAAAAACACCTGGAACTCAGATAGCAATTTATATTTTTAGAACACTCACAATGCTCTTCACCCAGCAATATTCTCCTGTAGTATTAACAGCTACTACAAATCTGAAATCAGTAACCCTCGTGTCATGGCTAGATTTCTGATAGCCAATATTATTTGCATCTAGTAGTAAGCAAATCCTCTAATATTTTTCTAAAAATATTGAAGTCTCTATTTTTAATTATGCCTTTCCAAAGTTTTATCTTACAATGCTGTTCTCAATCTATCTCAAGTACTAGAAATACCTTATATCTTCCTGAACATCCGACATGAGCCACCAATTTATAATCTTAGTGTGGTTTCTAATAATTTTCTTCAGGAATAAATGTATGAACACAGACCCAAAAGGGACATCCTAGTCTGTTTCCTCCTATTAGGTGTCATTTATCTTTAGCTATTATCCAAATATACTTGCTGTAAGGAAGACTTAATTCTCACCTTATTTTCTGTAATACTTAGGGTTACCTAGATTATCATAGCCATTTGGTAATACTGTTATTCATGGATGAATAGTCATAATATTAAGGGCTAAGTGCTGCTTGCATTTTCTTAAAGCTGAGATTATATATCAGGTACCCGAGTAGACCAAATTAGAATGTGTTCCACATAATTATATGTTAGAATAAGATGCATTTAATGTTTTGTTTTTGGCAATAATAACAGCTAGCATTTATTGGTCTTCTTATTTAATATAGTAGGTTCTATCATCCCTATTTTACAAATGAGAATACTAAATCTCAAAGAGATTGAACATGTTGTTCCAAGTTAAATGATCAGTGACTGTTGAAGACTGACTTCCATGGAAGCCGTGATTAATTGTATTGTGTCACACATTCCACCACTCGAACAATTATTAATTGGACTCAGTCGGTTTAGGTAGGCCAAGCAATGTTCCTTCCCTCTAAAATTCTCCTGTAGGAGAGATTTCTGAGTCAGTGTCTTCTGACTTTTTGAATATGTGATTTGTGGGGCAGTCTTTGTCTTCCTTGTGGAGAAAGACAAATGGAAGAGGGAAGAATAAAATAAATGTGACGAAGAAAACAATGAAAGACTCCTATTTCTGACTCTTCCAAATTTCTAATTTCTGTTCTTGTATTGTAAGGTACACGCATACAGTCTTATAATAAATCCCCTCACAATCTTATTTTTAGCTGAAGTAATTTGGCATCACTTTGTGTTATATGCAACCGGATAATTTCTAGCTGATATTCTAACTCTGTCTGATTCTTCACCCTTTATTATAAGGCCTTCCTTTTAACTTTAAATCTCCTTCCTCTGACTTTTATCTAAAAATAAATAACTAAATAAATAATAGAAAGCCCTTTCTGAAGCTCTATAAAGGAGAATGATCTGTATGTAACATCTTGTACAAAGAAAATTATTCTTGATGAAATGGCCAATCATCTCTACTTAAAATTTTTAAAACCAAGTTTTCAGAAAGGAGACAACATGAGATTTACAAATTCAGGGAAATGGTGTAAGAATATTACTCGAAAGAATTTCTTTGCATTTAATAAAATTATAAATGAGAGTTATCTCAGTGCTCTACTTAAAAATTCAATTGCAAATAAAGCCAAGTAGTTATGCAAAATATCGACTGTGGTTGAAAGTCGGGAGCACACTTGGAAACAGATGGCCTGAAGAAGGCAGGAGCAGGGCATCATCATAAATCATAACAGAAGAAGACAAAGGACAAGCAAGCAAGACAAGGAGGGTAAAAGAAGCCGGATAACAAAAGATTCAAGCAGAAGCAAAAGAGAAGGGGGTAAAAGGAAGGGCACGGTAATAAAAGGAAGGAGAGTAATGCCAACATGATACATCATGCCCAGAATTCTAATGAAAAGCTGCAGCACTGGAGAACGGAGAGCTAAGGAGTAACAGTAAAAGGCCACACAACAGTGGCACAGTTTTAAATGCAGCATTGTGCCAGAGGGCTGGTAGTGTGCCTCACCCCATAGAGAGTCCTTTAAAATTTAAAGTACATGGCTTTGCTTAATAGCAAGTCGTTCTTTCAAAGAAAGCCATAGGTTTAGGGTAGAAAAATCTGACAAGAGAACGCAATGAAAGAAGAAAAGTGATGAAAAACGAAAGTGGGCAAAATTACAATGGCGGCACTAATCTATTATGATGCTGACAGTGCCCCAATTTTTTTTTTCCCCTTTAGAAAACCTCCTGATTCTTTCTAAATGACTTTGATTCACAGTGAAGGCATCTCTATAAAACAATCTAATAGACAATATTTAGGCAGAATTTATTTGATTGTATTTTTAACTACAGGTGTTATTTAAACAAGTCGACAACAATATTTAACTTAGCTGTGGTCTTGGAGAGAGGAGTTAAACTTGAATCAGAAGCATCATGGGAAACATACAAAATCACAGCGTTTGAAATTGCCACCAGGAGTCATGAAAACTATTCCCCTGCCACATCCAATATAGCAACAGAACTATTCTATGCTCATTGACATGGATGTAAATCTTCATATATCCATTCTTACTTTCTCCACCCATATTAATTCCCATGGCCATCTTATCTAGTGTGAGAGACTGAATATGCAAACACAATGGCCAGACCACACATGACAGTAGAAGTCTGACCTACATAAGATGTCCAGGAAGGTAAAACACAATCTATGCAGCAATTGTCCCAGAAAGATCAAACTTGGTTAACAAATGCTTGCTATCATGCCACCGCCCCTCCTCCATTCCAACTTAGTAGCAAACAAAGAAGGATATAAAACCTCCTTGAGAAATTTTGTTTAAGAGGCCCCACTTGTAGTTAGCACACATCCAGCTTCCCTATGCCAATAACCTCCAATTAAAGCACATCTAAAGTTTTCCTTTTTTCCCCTACTTTAAAGCTTTCCGATTCCCCTGTCTGCCTAAGAAGAGATGGTGGCTGACTCCCTTAATATTATAAACTGGGAATTTACAGCCTCTCTTTGTTCTCATTTGGGTGGTCTTTGTTTATTTCCAGAAATGTTTGGGACTAAACTATATAGATGCTAATGACCCCACTGTTACACCACGAGCCCAGACTTCTCTCCCAAATGCTTGGCTTTTCTCCACATGTATACTTGAAAATTCAGTGGGAGCTCGTTAAACTTAACATGGGCAAAATACCCACTCTCACACTCCTTAAATGGTCCACCATTACAATTTCTTAAACCCAATGTCTTGACATAGCCTACTTTCTCTCATTCTCACATGCCTTACATCTAACTCAATAGCAAATTCTGTTGGTTCGACCTTTAAAAGGTATCCAGAATCTGATTAAATTGCATGATTTTACCATCAGCTACTTGGTTGATTGTCCAAGTTATCATCACCTCCTGTCCAGATAACTGCAATAGCCTTTTAATTGATTTCCCTGTGTCTAGCCTTGACTTTCTGTTTCCTATCAAAACCACATTCAGAGTGATCCTTTTAAATTGCCAATCAATTTGGCATTTCTCCACTTCCCTTCTCACTCAGAATGAATGTTAAACTTTTTAAATTTTTCTGCAAGGTCCTATATGATCTGGTCATCAACATCCTCTTTCCCTCGGTTACTTCCTAGCCACAACTATTTGGACTGTGATAGGTTCCTCTCCAAAGTCTGGGCAGTGACCCCTGGCAATGGTTTTTTTTTAAAGAAAAAAAAAAAAAAAACAGTGTTAAAAGATAAATGTTAAAGCAAAATGAAATCATGACTCTCATACAAGTGTAAAATTAACCAGCCAAATAATTTATTATATCCTCAATTAATGAAGATACCAGCAAAATATTAGACTTGTTCAAAGGAGAATCAAAAGAGCAGGATATAAGGGATTCTGAAATGAATTTATAAATGACTACAGAATAAAACTATCCATAATCCATGGGGTAATAATCAATGGTATTCTTCTGTAATAATTAATTTCCTATGTATAAAGATTATTTGCTTTTATTATTACTTTTCTACAACCTTCAGAGTTTAAAATTGTCCAACACAGAAATAAACAATAATAATAATTAAGAAGAATGAGTTAACTAGGACACTTTTAATGTTTTCTTTCTTGTTTTTTACAATTAAAAAATGTTTCCAAAGATTTCCTGGCAACAGGGAGAGAGACAGGCACGAGAGAGGAGGAAGGGAGAAAGGTGGAGAAAGTGGGGGGAAAGGAGGAGATGAAAAGAGAGAAAGAGAGAGAGGAGAGAGAGAGGAGAGAGAATGATGAAAGGGTTTGTTCTTTCTTTCTGTAAATTTGAAATAGACAACCTGCAAAGGTTACACAAGTTGAAGCCAGACCCACAGGTTAAAAAAAATGCATTGTGAGAATCCAGGAAATAGGTTCAGAGCTCTAAGAGGGAGGAAGTAGGGTTGAGCCAAAGGAGCATTAACAAAAGCTTTAATGTAGTGAAAACTTGCATGATGGAAAGTAAAAGACTAAGCAATTAAATGGTAAAAGAAGCATACAGACACAAAGTAAGAAAAATGAAGATGTAAATGAACATCCTTAAAGCATATCATTAGGCTGAAGACCCAGGAATGCTTGTTACTCTAGTCCCTAGAGTTACATTTGAGTCACTGAGTGTCTCATGCTTATGAAAATATACTCCTCTCTCTGTGAGTCCCAGCTGTTCCAAAGCTTTGGTGAGACTCTTGCTTCACTTTTTCCCAAAATTATCTCAAAATAATCTCGCAGCACTTGAGGTAGTTTAAATTAGCCTCTCCCCCATACCAAAGATCCTAAATATAGCGCTATTCATGTTAGTGTCTAATTTCTGCAAAATTCCTAGAGTATCATGTGTGTTAACTAAATGTTTGGAGAACAAACAGACTTGAAAAAAATTAGCCAAATTTCTCAAAGTTAGCCAATCTGGCTTTTAGTATTTGAGTCTCTCAATATGTTCACGAATATAACAAAAAGCTTCGAATATCATATCAGCTGACTTGCTCATCTCATTTGTTTGCTGTTTTTGTCATCTGCCTAATAATGATATTTAAGCTTATGTTTTTCCTTTTTTATCTTTACCTCTATGCTGTATTTCTAGATAGATAGATAGATAGATAGATAGATAGATAGATAGATAGATAGATAGAAAGATAGATAGATAGACAGATAGATAAAAACAACAACAAAAAAAATAAAACAAACAAACAACATCAACAAACCCTGAAGGGATTTGCTAAAAATATTACACTGAAAGGGAAAAGTCCCACTAGAATATACTCAAATTATTGAGTTTTAACCATGAAAAAAAGTGAAGCTAAGTAGAAATAGGTCATACTTCTGTAGGTAAATTCCAGTATGGTACACAAAAGTTGGGGAGTAAAGCATTGGTGCCTTAAATTAAAAATAATGCTGAAATGGCAGAGTGGTTGAAGTGAGTGAAAAACTGGAAGGGATTAAGAAGTACAAATTGGTTGTTACAAAGTACAAGTAGTTATGGGGATATAGGGTAATGAATAAAAAAAATAGTCAATAATATTGTAATAAATGTATGGTATCAGATGGTAATAGATATTTTGCGGTGATAGATGGGAGGGGGTTAGTGAAAAAGGTGAAGTGATTACGAAGTAAATATTAGTAGTAAAAATTACTACTAATAGTTATAAAAGTAGTTATAAAAGTCATGGGGATGTAAAATATAGCATAGGGAATATAATCAGTAATATATTAATAGCCATGTATAGTGCCAGGTGGGCACTGGATTAGTTAGGGTGGTCATTTCTTAAATTATATAAATGTCTAACTGCTAGGTGGTACACTTGAAATTAATACAAAAACAATATTGAATGCCAAAAAAGTAAAATAAATAACCTGAAAAATTAGGGTTATCAAATAGTACAATTAAAATAGTGAATTGTAGATATATTATATAATATGAAAATGGTTAACTGAACTGAGATGCTTTAGAAAGAATATAACTATTCTCTTTAAATAAGGGTTATACTATGTCTGTGTGTGTACGTGTATGTGTATGTGTGTGTGCATTAAGTATATAGAGACAAAGATAGAGACAGAAATAGTGATAGAGATAGAGATAGAGAGAGGTAGAGAGAAATAAATATGACAGGTAAAACTAAATTTTCCCCTCACTCACCTCATCCTTATTTTACCCTTTTCCTTTTTCTTCCAAAAATGATACTTGATGTTAAAATTAATGTAAATTGGGTACAAAATAAAAAGCATTCATATGGTTCATTTTCCCAATGGGGTATCAGTATTAGGGAACATTTCTTTACAATTAAATTTAAAGAATTTTAAGGCCTATATAATTTTAGAGGCTATAAAATCACTATCAGTTGGTTAGTTATACACCTGTTGAATATTAGTGGTGGCAAGAACTTATTATTTTGACAGGCATGTATTTTTATTTACTGACAATTAAAAGTCTCTTAAGTTTATATTATATATTATTTTAAAATATGCCTCCCCATAATTTCACATTAATTCAAAATATACCTCCTAATAATTCCTACTTGTACATCCAGAGTAATAAAAAATAAACATAATTACCTTTTCACATGATAAACACTTAAAGAGAATTGCTATATTCTTTCTAAAGCATCTCAGTTCAGTTAACCATTCTTCATGTTATATGGTGTACATAAAATTCACTATTTTCATTGTATTGATTCATAACCCTAAATTTTTAGCATTATTTTAAATTTAGTGCACCAATGTTGTACTCCCCAACTTCCTTCTACTACAATGGAGTTTACAAATAATTCTTTGTTTCTGAACTATAATCTCATCTGTGTGGGGCATGTGAAATATGCAGACATGTCAATTAATGAAAACTTCATTAAGAATATTTTGTTTGCTGTAATTTTGATATATTCTCTCTCTCTCTCTCTGTCTCTGTCTCTGTCTCTGTCTCTCTCTCTCTCTCTCTCTCTCTCTCTCTCTCTCTCTTTCTTCCCCCACCCCGTCTCTCTCTCCCTCCCTTCCATTTTCCTTTTTTCTCTTTCTCTGTTTCTATTTATCTGTCATCATGTTATACTGTTATTTCTTAGAAGATAATTCAGTTCTCCAGGTTTTAATACTATTCAAACTAAATCTTGCCCACCCTTAATTTGTGCAATTGACTCTTTGATTTAAATTTGGTAATTTACATGGATCCTGCCGAGATACCTTTGAAATTTGAGTCTTTGTTCAACACATCAATCATTAATCTTTAGTCTAATTAATTCTTTTCACTAACTAAGAAAGTATCATAGGAGGGGAAAATCTTCAGCTTGAAAAAGACTATAACAAAAAACCTATAGCTAAATAGTACTTAATGGTGAGAGACACATATGGGTCTGACACTTTAGTTCGCAAACTCATCCTAGAAAAAGTGCCACATATCTCATTGCTGAATATCACTATGGTCACTTTCGAAGTACTCCCCTTCGGAATTTATGCACCAATGCCAGTGCCTAGGCCACATTTCAAAGCATCTTTGGAACTCTTTCTCTGGAATGGACATTAGAGCTACCTTTGTATTACTCTTGATGTCCTGAATGTCATCAAAATGTCTTCCTTTCAATATTGCCTTTATCTTCAGGTAAAGAAAGAAGTCATTGGGGGCCAGATCAGGGGAGTAGGAAGTGTGTTCAAATACAGTTATTTGTTTAATTGCTAAAAACTGCCCTCACAGGCAGTGCTCTGTGAGCTGGTGCATTGTTGTGATGCAAAACCTATGAATTGTTGGTGAAAAGTTCAGGTCTTCTGCTTTTTTCATGCAGCCTTTTCAGCACTTCCAAATAATAAACTTTGTTAACTGTTTGTCCATTTGGTACAAATTCATAATGAATAATCCCTCTGATGTAAAAAAAAAAAAAAAAAAAAGATTGGCAACATTGTTGCAACAAAGTTCACAAACTTAATTGTCAAACCTCCTTAGTTTCCCAGTAAGACGAGGTCCAAGGCAAGAGCATTACCTCTCACCACTCCTTTTCAACATGGTTTGGGAAGTCCTTGCTAATTCAATAAACAGTACAAGGAAATAAAGGTATAGAGATTGATAAAGAAGAAATAAAACTGCCAGTGTTTTAGATAATACTATTGCCAATTATCATTTATTTGTGGATGACACATGTTTGCATCATCTGGATACCTCTCAGTCAACCTATGAACATAACTATTTCATAGACTTGGATGTCTATGTAATACCCACTTGGATGTCTTGGAAATCTCTGACGTCTAACATGCCTAAAAGTAGACTCAATATCTTATTCCCAAACCCGTTGCTCTTTTTTGTCCCTTTGATGAGTCAAACGATATAGTGTCACACCCTTCCCAGTCAGGTGATACTGAAATTAAAGTCCTGGTAGGCATCTGTTATCCTCCATTCCCCTCTGACTCAAAATACATCACAAATTCCCTTTGGATCAGGCCCTCATCCTTTCACTCCAGTGTTCATACAATAGAAAATCAACTGCACTCCTTGCTTTTAGTCACGGGCATGTATATGACCAAGTATATATTTTTAAACATCCAGTATTCTTCTGCTACCACAGAGATTTGCATAAAATGCAAGTCATTTTGTCTTACTCGCCTATTTAACAACCTTTGAACATTCCCCTTGGATTCAGTAAGAAATCTAAACTTCTTCAAATATTATGCAAAGTATCTGATGATTGTTTAAGCCTTTATTTCCAGCTGCCTAACCTCATCTCCAGCCTCTAAACCCTTTGCTTCCTGCCGCATTAAACAAGTTGCTATTTATTGTCGTTACCAACTTACTTTGCCTTTGCTGCTCCTTCTGCCAGAGAAAACTCTTTCAACCATCTACTACACCAACGTAGCATGGCTAATTCCTATTCTTTTTTCAAGGTTAAATTCCTCCATGAAGACTTTGCTGAAATTTCTTGACTTTTAATGCACTGATGGTCCTCTGTGCTAACCAAGATTTTCACACTTACCACAAGGTGCTAAAGTAAGTCAGACCTTTTTTTCTTGTCTGACTTACCAAGTAGACGACGGAATGCTTGAGAGTAGAAAATATGGTACCTCATTCCACCTTGTTCCCTATGATCTCAAAACCTATGGAAAAATATATGTTTAAGAAAAGTTTTCTGAATGAATGTCAAATCGATGCTTTGTGTTTATTTCATTTTTTAACATACTTCAGCAACTGCAGTGGAATTGCTTCTCCATGGTCTTTTTCTGTAGAGGTTGATTTTATGTGCATTCAACAAAATTCAAATCATTTAAATATTTAATTCTACTGACAACATCTTATATACGTATTCCTTTTTTACATCCTGGAATTTTTATTCTTTTGTTTCTACTTTACTTTTAAAACTGAACTTATTGAAAAGTTTTTCCATCATTTAAACATATTTGAAATTCCAATTTTTACAGCTCATTTGTAAATTTTATAATTTAAATCAATTTTTATTTTAAACCTCTACTGCATAAGTGTTTGTGAAAAAATGTGGACAACACTCTTAGAAACATTTTTTCTTCTCTTCTTAATCCAGTTAACTACTACATTATTGGCAGATCTCAACCCAAGCATAACTTCCTATGGAAATAGTACCTGCCTCCTTTGAGCGGGATTTCTTTCATATAGGCTTCTATGACATCATGCTCCTCTTCTTTATACCAGTTTTCACAGCCCCCATTGTGTAGTTGTATGATTACTAGTCTTCAAACTCCATGAGGACAACAGGGGTATATATTACTTCTCCATATTATACCTATCTACATCTATCTATCTATCTATCATCTATCTATCTACTTATCATCTATCTATATGGCATATATATATGGCATATATATATTCAAAGAATAAATAAATGTAACTCCAAAGGGATATAGTTAAATGTGATTCAATAAAAATCTTCAGGATTAGAAAAGAATCTTCCAAGAATATGGTAATTTTTCAAGTCTGTAGAAGAGGAAATGGTAGCCACCAGAGGACTAAACCCTTATTAGAGGTTTAATTTATTTGTGATGAAAGCTTTAAATATTAAAATAAACTATTAAGGAAGTTTATGGAATTTCTTCTGTACAAGCATCATAGTTATATATAGGATTATTATTGAAGTCAGACAGTTTGTATCCAATTTATGTTTGATTCTGGCTCTAATGAAAACAGAGAAGATGGATTTTTGGGGGTACTTTCAGCCTTTGGATTTTGAATCCATATTATTTTACTTTTCATTATGGAATTCTTGAATCATATGCTCAGATAATACTCCATTTCGTTTCATTAGCCTAATAAAGTAAAACTTTGTGTTTCTTATTTAATAGAAATGTAAATTATCTGTACAATATTAAATTTATAAATGTGTTTTCTAAGCAACAACATGATGGATTACAGTCCCACTGAACATTCAATATGAGTTCTTGCATGGGAAAGAAAAGGAAATTCACTTTGAACTGAATTGAGATAAACATATCTCATAAATGAATCAAGTTTCAATAATTCACAAGCAGTAAAACCCAAAGTAAGTCAAAGCAGATCTATTATAAATGCCATAGCCCAAACAGAAACTAATATTATCATAATATTAAATTATATGTCCTATTTATCAAGAGAGTTCTCTCCCACACCTTTCTTAAAAACACAATTTGAAATATTTTATATCAATATTAAATAGAATTGCATATTTCATGTCATTATAAGTAGAGTCGGCTATATTTCTTAAAATATTTTATGCTGCTTTATTATTTCTCATGGACCAAGAATGTCACCACATAGGAAAGGTTATAAGCAATAGTATATTTGCCTTGAAAAGTCAAAATATATTTGCAAAAAATATCCTTCTCATTTATTTTCTTTCTTATATCCAAGATATATGCTTTAATTTTAAAATAAAATGCAGTCTTTAGATTTTTAGAATATTTTTAAAAGGTCAACCTGCTACTGTTATCAATGACATAACATAAAATTAAATGACTACTTTGATCGGGCTTAAATAATAAATAGATGTGCTTGTATGGGGCACCTTTGGAAAATAAATTAAAGTTATTAATTGTTAATATCTACTAGAGGTAAAAGAAAAGCAAAACTAATTTAATATTTAATTTTTTTTCAAAGTCATGAAAGCCAAATTTCCAAATCCGAAATATCTACAAAATACCTGTCGGTTTTGTTTTCTTTTCAGACCTAAGCAAGAACTGCTATTTCATTTCTGCTAAATTACTTATTTCTCCAAATTGTGTTAGTATAAGACTAACTGAGTCTGTGAATTTAGAGAGGACCACTTGGGATTTGCCGTTTTTATTTGCATGTAGATAAATATTTGAAAATTAACTTGTTAAGATTTTTAATTGACCCACAACTTGAAACTTTTCCAAGAAATGTGATATATGAGAGAAACTTTACAACAAGTACTAATTATTGGCATTTTCCTGCTTAGTGCTTGTAGCTCACTTTACCTCAACATGGACATGTGTAATAATTACCATCTGACATTCAAATGTAAACTTAGAACTTAAGTATTTATGTATACATTTTAATAAATTGAATATTTCAACAGAAACACATTTTGGTTACACCATCTAGAAAATAAATCAATCTGTATTCGTCTTAAGGTAAACCATGATCACTCTACAGATTAGAGCCCTGGATTTGTGGCTTTGAATCTAACCTTGAAAATCCTTTGCGTAAAATTTTATAAACTTAGTCATCGGGAATGTTTTTGTTTACATAATTATCCTATTAAGGATATCTCTACATCTCACTATACCCTTTTATGACATCTATAGGATAGAAACATAGAACTCCTCCTTATACTTCTGTCAGGTATAACTACAAATTGTTCCTTTCATATGTTTAAATATAAAAAGTGCTAATGAATCACTTTTAATTAATTGTTTAGAATACCTTCCTCTAAACTAATCATTTTGATGGGTGTATTTATTATTCTTGTAACTAAAAACATGCAAACTACAAACCTGGTGCCAAAAACGAATTACCCAAATTGTCAGATATAAGCTATTGAATATGTGCTCATATACTACAAATTAACAAGTAAGGAAAAGTTTCAATTCTCTATTCAGAGCTCAATAGATTTGTCTGGAAACTCTTCATAGATATATGATGTTCTAATCTTTATTGGTATATGATATTTTCAAGATTAATGATATTTTTATATATAGAAAAAGGTATAAAAAAAAAAGCACACTTTTTTTTAATAGCATTAACACTCTGAAGGCCATACGGCTTTCAATTCAGCTTATAGTCATCTTTACATCATTAAGAATATCATTATAATACTGACTATTGGAGATTATACTTTGAAAATTTTCACAATGATAGCAACTTTTTGTGTTTATATTTACACTTTATATTATTTCATCAATCACCTTACTGGGTTCTTATGAAATTAACAATGCAACAAAAACAAAACAAAATAACCTATTTGTATAATTAAGGCAATATATCTGTGCTGTAAATAATCTGACCACAATCAAAGACAAATATGGCTTTTTGAGGTCAGTTTCCGGAAGGTAATCCATGTCATACCTGATAGGTGCCTCTTTGTTTATTTCAGGGGATGTTCACACCAATCTTATGGTGAGGCTGGCCATACCTAACCGTCTTAGGGAGTAGGCTGGCCATGCTAGAAAGACCAATCATGTGATATAGGGTGGGGGCTTCGGGTCATGTGGTATCAGTCAACCTGGTGACTGAGTTCAATCATCAGCAATCAATCATCAATTATTGAAGTGTCATTACATCAATTTTTATGTAATGACACTCCAATAAAAACTGTGGACATCATGGCTCTCAGAGAGCTTTCCTGATTGTCAATACTCTGCATATTGTCACACACCAATGTCAGGAACATAAAACATCCTGAGGATATGGATGGTTTTGCATTAGGAGAGACTAAGTCTCTCTTTGGCTGATTTTACTATGTATGCTTTTCCTATAAAAAATTCTAACTATGAGTATCGTGGCTGTCACTAAGTTCTGTAAATCCTCCAGTGAATGACTATACCTGAGAGTGGTTTTGCAACCCCCTACCACCAAATTTGCAAGTGGTATCAGAAATGAAGGCAGTCTTGGGGTTTGGCCCTCAGACTCTGCAATTGGTCAGTCTGTCAATCTTTTAGCATAGTAGGAATCGATACTAAACTACATCAATATTAATTGATATCTACCTCACCTCTGTTGCAAGTTTTTGGAAAATATTTAAAGTGTGTATCTGGCAAAATAAATAGCAGCGGCTCTAAGCATTGAGGGCTAATCCTATGCTAGGTATCACAAATGTATTAAATGCTCGGTTCATCATATCAGTCTGTGAAATGCATATTGTTATTTTCATACCCAAAAGAGAGAAATAAGTACCTTGTCTAAGTTTCTACTCTTAATATGTGTAAAGGCAGAATTCAAAACCAGCTCCATTTCAAATCCAGCACTCAGAACAACTATCAAATACAGTCTCTCCTTTTTAAAACAGCTCCCAAACCTATTTTGAGGCTGAGTTGATTAAGACTAAAATATCTTAAGGCTCAAACTGTATGTAATTTTTTTTTTTTTTTAAACTGTATGTAATTTTGATTAACATGATTAGCTACAATATAAGGAATAGCTTGTTTAGTCACACGAATATAGCTCTGGACACTTTCCATGAACCCAAAATATCACATATTTGTTCATTGCAAAATTATATCTACAACAGATTGTGCTATTGACTTCTCAAAGTTTCAAAAGAGTATCAGCTAATTAGGGCAGCTGTGAAATCTCAGGCAGATTCTCCTACCTTCATTTGACACAACATGCTGCCAAGATGCTCCAAAATGTAATGTAAAATTTAACTATCAAACACTTGCAAAATCTTGTGTAACTAGAGCTCATTCTATTAAGATAGGGTAGTTTCAAACTATAAAAATAGGGAGAAGTCCCTAAGATTTCAGAACATGTTTCATAAACTAAAGATTGAATATACTTCATGCACAAACACCAGGCTATACTGTGTCACACACATTTACATACAGTTAGAAATGTATATAACTATATATAGAGAGAGACATTTGTGGGGCTCAGACAAATGAAACTAATAGAGTCACAAATATAGTACAGTTACATATAGGAAGTACATAGGCACGAAGGAAGCTATGGTTGGTAGAAAAAGCATTGAACTGAGAGTCAGAATTTCATAAATTTGAATCTGAAGTCTGTCACTGGGAGATTTTGCTCTTATTTTCTTATGCAGTAATTTGAAGATTAAATGAGATGGAACACATTTGAAAATATTAGAATATATATTGCAACATACTCAATAAAGGTTAGTTGAGTATATTGTTTTATTCATATACCTTACATTATCTGTTATTAAATATAAGATACTACTATAGATAATATATTTAAAACAATTATTTTCTTACGGCCAAAGTTTTGGTGTTGTTAATGGGGTGAAATCTATCCCCTAAATACTAGCTGTTGAAGCCCTAGTACCCAGCACTTCAGAATGTGACTTTATTTGGGAATTGGGCCTTTAAAGAGGTAATTAAGTTAAAATGATCCTGTTAGGACAGGCCCTAATCCAGTTTGACCGGTGTCCTTATAAGAAGAGGAAATTTGGACACAGAGAGGTAAAGATGTGCCCCACAGAGAACAGACCAGGTGAGAACACAGCAGAAGGCTGCCTTCTGCAGACAAGGAAGAGAGGCCTCAGAAGAAACCAAACCAGCCGACACCTTGACCTTAACTCCTAACCTCCAGAACTGTGAGAAAATAAATTTCTGTTGTTTAATCCACACAGTCTTATTTTGTATTTTCTATGGTGGTATTTTTTTATGGCAGCCCTGAAAAATGAATATAGTCTTTTAATAAAAACAAACAAACAAACAACAACAACAAAAAAACACTTTTCAGGGTTAAATCTAATTGGCAGTACAAATGCTTTTTCAGGCATTGAAAACTGATCACTCATGCAATGTTTCAGTCCACCCAATAGTGAATCGCATAATAAGAATTGGTAGATCTACTCTCTTTACCCTGAAGATGCTTAGGAGAGTCTCACTTCAATGCATGCCCCTGGATTTCCCGTTTCTGAAACACACACTTCCTTTACATCTACTTGAACCCAATCTGGCATGCAGAAAAAAGCTTTCACCATAAAGACATAACTAACAACTCAATCCCCCAGACATTTCTCCCCCAAATTGACCCTTAACTAGTACTACCTTCTTTATCTGGTAACTATTTAGGATCATTTGTCTAACTTATAAAGCAATATTAAATGTAATTTCTATTTTTGTCATCTCACACAAAACTCTGCACAGTGCCTTGAATAAAATAAGCACAAAAATATGTTGAATTAGTGAATAATAATAATAAAAATGATTAACAAGTGAAGAGATATAAAATATTTTTACTTTACATACATTCATAAAATAACAGCTGACAGATTTCACTAACAGATTAATGCTCAATCCTTGTCTCCTTATTTCTATTCGCCAAATAAAAACACACAACTGATTGCATTTTGGTTTCCTACATTGACATTAACACAGAGATTCAAGATGGATAAATTTATCCTGGACAGCTGTCCAGTCCTTACCCAGAGATCAGTAGCTCTTGAACCTTTCTTTGTCAAGTATGTCTTTCAGAACCTGACAAAATGCTGCAGGGTTTCTTTCCCCAAACTGAGACATACACATACATTTGCAATCAATGTAAGAAGTTCACAGACCCTCAAAACCCATGTCTATGAACGCCATTTTAAACATTTGTACCTTGAAGACGTTAATAGGCTATTATCATGGTGATCACTATTTGTATTTAAGAAAGGGATACGTGAGAATTGTCAAGGTTCCATTTGAGGAACATTCACTAACTGCCTGACGAGGACATATGTATGCATGCATCAGGCATATCCAATCATCACGATGGTGCAGAAATAACTTGAAAGAGCATCCGGAAATGTGCACAAGTCAGAACAGGACATCTCTTAGGATTAAATAATTCAATACATACTATTTATCACTTTACACTTTATTGCTTTAACTGGATAGTTATTGCATTTTGCTTTTATTAAGTTTTTTTTGTTGTTGTTTGTTTGTTTTCCAAATCTTCTGTAAGGAAACAAAATCTTAGTGAGGTTATTCAATACAACATAAACATGTATAAGACATAATGCCTGCCTTGATGTGGCTTAAAGTATACTTGGAAAATAGACATGTCCACAAACAAACAAGTAGCAAAAGGGAAAGAAAACGTGTAAGGCTAAGTGCACAAATAACCTGCCCAGAAGTCTCAAACAACATTGTTGGTCTTACCTATGTTCATTTGAAATCTTCTTTCAGGACCATGACTGGAAGCATAGAGCCCTACAAATCTGGGTAATGGAATTCTGACACTTGTGTCTGAAATTCCTAAACTGTAAACCATTTTATCAATAATCATCAATTCCTGGGATGCATATTAGCCATTTTCCAAATATTGAATTCATATTTCCCTGAAAATAAATGTTCTATGATTCTTGAAAACTAAATCGGCCTGATTGAATAAAAAATTCTTATTCTATGTATGAAATAGTTAAGCAAGTTATATACTTGGATCAAGTGACCAAAACTGTAATTATGAACTCTAAAGCATGACTCTGAAATGTTAGTCACTAATATTGATGAATCACTTTGTTTTGAGAAGCCTGAAACTAAATTATGTCATACAACCAATCTCTTGTACTAAATATTATGAATGTGTCAGCCTTCCAACATCCATCCCACCCAATACCTGTTACCAGAAAAAAAATTCATTCCCCAAACTTGCTTAATTATACATAAAGTCAAGTGGGTCATAATATTACTTTGTATAGTAAACAAATGGTATGCAATAAACAAATCTTTATTATATTGACCTTCCATACAACTTATTATACCCAACCCAAACACTAGAAAGAAATTCAGGTATGATGTTCTGTTCAGTAAGTTATTCTTCCCAGGTAAATATGGACAGAGTTTTAGATTGAAAGGACATATGTTTTCCAGTCCTAGTTGGACCACTGGTATATTGACTTTCATAAATCTGATACCTTAAATTTATATTAATTATGGCATTTACCAGCTACTTCCTCACTTCCAGGAATAAAATTAGGTTGCCTGTAAGTATCTTAGAAAACTTTTTTGGTTTCTTTTCACTTTCAATTTTATTTTATTTTATTTTTACATTCAGATGTATGCAATAGCATATAGTCCAATGTCAGATTATCTGTATTCAAATTCATGTTGCATGACTGATTAGCTATACTACCTTAAGTGATCTACTTTTTCTTTTTATGCCTCAGTTTCCTCATCTAGGAAATGGGAATAATAATAGTGCCTAACTAATAAGGCTGTTGTGAAGGTCAAGAGGGAAACATACCTTCAGCAATCAGCACAATGCCTCATATTTAATGAGGATTAAATAACAAGTGCTGTTGCTGCTGATGATGTCTGATTCATTTAAAAAATTGATTTTTTCCCTGAGTGTTATACTTGAAGAGATTAGTAAGAGACAGAAAATCCCCTCTTTTCAAACCCCTAATACTCAATTTCCTTCTTGAGCTAAACACACTGTTTGTAAGTCAAAAAGGAGGACCCTCTCAAAATGTGACCAGACTAACAGGCTTTATTCAACAAATAGTAAATTGCTCCTGAGCTGAAGGTTTCTTAATTTGACTTGAGAGATCAACCAGGGAAGAGCAAGCTGGTTCCAACACCTTCACAATGCGAATGATTTTCTCATGTTGAATTAATAGGATTGAAATGCTTGTGATTTCAGCAGCTGCTGGGAACACTGGGAGAGCTTCCACCAATCCACTGACAGCCCTGCGCCCCTGACATTGCTGTGTTTAGACAAAACAGGAGCACTAACAGTCTGCCTAGAGTATGCTAATCTTAAATTAATAGTAATTATTTCCACTGAAGGCGGATATTGAACATCTCCATGCCATGGCGTATTTGAATATTTATTCATGCGTACATGAATGGGTAATTTGTTGTGCACATAAAGTGAAATTTATGTTTTGATGCAGGTGAGTGGCTAGTGCTTAGCTGTTTGATTAATTATCACAGCAAGAAATGATTAAGATTTGCCAACATGGAGAACATTTTTACTTTCCTCAAATACATTATTACCCCCTTAGATCTTTTCACTGGCTTCCAATTGCCTCTTGTTTAAAATTTAAATGTTTCCTGAGCATCTGTATTGAGTTTTCCTCTCAAAAACACTGCTTCTATGGACTCATTTCTATTCATTTTCCCAACACATTGATATACTCATTAAATTATGTTTTTCTTTCTTGTATCATTCTCTCTCCATTCACTTGGACTTTTCTGTGTGTTGTCATATACCTTTCATTTTAACTTCATATTACAAACATATAATGGGAATGTTTCCTTGTAGTGTACTTTGCTTACAATACCTGAAAATACTGTAATGTTAATACAATGAATAAAAATAATTTGTGGGCATGAATATGTGCTTTAACTAACTTTAATTTTGGGGGAAATTAATAAAAAATACATAATAATAAACAGAATAGAGAAAAAGGAACTATGAAGTGAAATCAAAATTAGATTTAATGCCATTACTAGTAAAATATTTCTAAAACAAATAAGAGAATAAATTCAGTTGAAACCCCTAATAAGACTGAAAAAAAAAAAGTATATATAATTTAATCTATATAAAAGAGATTTAGGAATCTTTTATCTGAAAAAAATAACATGTCCTTTATTCCTCTCTTAACAGGGAATTTGGTATCAAACTTCTTTAAAAATAAATAATAATATTTTCACCCCAGAAAGGCAAATTTAAATCTCATGTGCATAACCAAAACCAGATTACATATTTTCACTACCTTGGTAAAAATAACATATATATGAAAAATAAAGAAAATCAGTGTTTTGGAGAACCAATATTGGAAATGATAAGTTTAATAATGTTTGCCACTTTTTTGTAAAATAAGTGTTTCAGATTGGTGAATGTGATTTTCCCTCCTCTCCAACTTTTAGAATTTGTTAGATTTTTTTTTGCTTATTTTTCCCCTAAGTATCAAAGCGTAAAGATGATTTTATGTGAATTTTATGCAGAGGGATGCATTTATAATGAAATCTGAATGCCTAAATCTGTTAAATAAATACATGCCATTACCCTAACTCTTTTAATTATTGTATTTTAATTGTGAGCAGTATGAATATTTTGTTCAAACTCCTGACCAGAGAGGTGATCCAAAATATAGATACGTATACGAGAGAATTTGTTAAATTGGAAATACAGCATTTGGTCATAAATGGAGAATTTAATCATTATGAGGCTTTTTTTCTACAATGTGTGTATGTATACACACACACACTCACACACACACACACACACACACACACTCACAAACACTGATTGCGGCAAACTACTGGTTGAGCAATGTTACCAAAGTATCCACTTGTATATATTTTTTATGCATCCCCAATGGATAGACAGATAGATGGATGGATGGATGGATGGATGGATGGATGGATGGATGGATGGATGGATAGATAGATAGATAGACAGATAGATATAGATAGATAAATATAGATATATGAATATAGATATCATCCCAAACATACATTTTGCCAGGCATTTAACTAATTAACACAGACACATACACATACAACCACACACATACATATACACTGAAGCACATAAATGTATATGCAATTTCTATATTATAATGAAAGCCTTAAGATCTGTGCTTCATACAAAAATGAAGATAATCACTAACTATGGTGTCTAACCTCTAAAACTGCACTGTCAGACCTTATTCATTATGCAGTAATTATAAAGAGACCATTAGCATGAATGCCGTGAACTTTTCAGTGTAGTTCAGGATATAGTGTGGCATAACCAATTAAAATAAAAACATTTAAGGAAGTAAGGAAACCATTAAAGCCAATTCATTAGACCTTCATATTTTGGGTTCAGTGGTACTGAACACGTACATTCAAGCAGAAAAACTTGAATTGCTGATATATCCCAAAGCATATTATAAATTTGTGAAATACGATAGCTTTAGAGTGCTGATTATACATTGACAAGGCTATCATAATGATTTAAACAGCTGTTAGGAATTACGAAGACCTAACCAATAGCAATGGATGGATATAAAATGGATTCTTCTAGAATTATGTTTCGTTACTTTGTGGACAACTTTAATGAGATCAATTTTATTTTATGTATATCTTAGCTAGTTTATACAGTTGTCAAAAGTCAAAATCATTTATGAAATACATGAATAAGCAGTGGTTAAACCACAGTAAATCACAGAGGGAGGTTCAGGATTTTCTCCCATTCTGAAACTCTCCAGACTGTTCAAGTATCACTAAAATAATTCTCAAGAAGTGGCCATGTACTTTCAACTGCTGGTGTGCATTTTCTGTGATCCTGACTATTCTCCATAGCTTTACTTTAAAATGTTTGCCGCTCTGTCTCTACTTGATCGCATAGGGGTGTGGTGTGACAGCAAAGTGACTCTGTGTGCGGCTCAGTCTAGGTTGGTCACGGTGGCTCAGGAAATGAAAACAATAGTACAAATTGCACAATTATTGGTGAGATGCTGGATCCCCATGTCTAGTCATCATTCTCAAAACACAATAGTGCTAAAGATAGAAACCAAGCAAACACAGATATGCATGACTCATCTATATAATTGACCCTTGAGAAGCACAAAGAATTTCATCTTCTTAAACCTCATTACCCACCAATAATGTGATGTGGGTGTAGGGGGCATTCCATCAACATCTGCAATATATAACATTGGGTGCGCCTGTTTTACATTCCGCCAGTATTCTTGACAATCAACAGCTCTGATGATAAAATGATCAAATCCATCTGCATCCTCCTGCACCCACCCCAGGAGCAGTAACAACGGATACTATGTCGTTCTGCATACATCTACAATCCTTTATGAAGTACTTACCACATGCCCGACAATGGTCTCTTTTCACCCTTAGAAAACCCCTGTGACACAGGCATTACAACTTTATTTTGTACATGAGAAAACCATCATTTGGAGACCAAGGGCATGATCATTTTAAGAAGGACAGGTATCACTGGAATTCAGTTTAATTCCAAAAGTAGTTGTTGTAACCGCAGTAGAACATTGTCTTTCAGATTTCTATTAGTAGCCCAGCACCAAAATTTAGATAGTGATTCTAATGTATTTTAAAGTTAAATAGTGATTCTAATGTATTTTAAAGTTAAATCATGCAATGTCTGAAATCAAGATAAAAATCTGTTACTAGAAGTTGTACACCTATCCTTTATCAAATATATACCTCTAGGTTCCAACACAACATTCTCTCTGCTTCAGAATTAGAACGAACTAGGTGACAAACCTACTTCAAAATCATAGAGAACTAACACTGACCTGTCAAGTCCATGCTAATTCTAGATTCTACAACAAAAATGGCTTGCAAGAAGTAAGAAGCAAGAATAAGCAAAGAGAAAATAGTGCAGGTAAAATAAATGTTTTTTGTCAATCTCTCTAGCTCTCTTTCTCTGTCTCTCTCACACACACGCACACATACACAAATCAGAGGTAATATATTGAATGACTTTTTTAAAAAGTAGATATCATCTATTCACAGATAAAGAGGAAGAACATCATTAAGCAAGAAGTATAGAAATTATTTATTAGAAAAATTACCACATTTCCAAATCAATAAGAAAAAACCCCAAAACATTAGATATGTGAAACAAAATACACTCAGGAGACATATGTAAAATAGAAAAATAATTTTACAAAAGGTTGTTTGCCACGAGTAATAACAATCAGTTAAATAAGTGGCAATCTTGATTATTGTTTTGCTTTAAAATGAATACTCTTGTAACAGTATGCACACTGGATCACAAAGAGAGAACAAAAGAACCTTGGAACTACTACAATGGTCCAGATGAGAGATCATGTTGTTCTCCATAAGGAAGGTGGCAGCAGGTATGGTGAAAAGAGGATTTGCAAGGTATTTAAGAAGTAAATACACAGGCCTGATGACTGATAGAATGTGGAAGTTGAACAAGAAAGAGAAATAAGAGTTGCCTCTAAGACTGATTTGGTAAATGTCGCAGGTAAGATTAATCAGGACTGGGTACATAATTTATGAAGCCCAATGCAAACTGTGGGATCCCTTATTTAAAAGCCTTAAGAATTTCAATATGGCAACAGAAGAGAATTAAAACAAAGATGGGGTCCTGCTGTGCTTAAGACTGTGTGCGACTGTGTAACTGGTGGTGTGGGCCACATGTCCAGCAAGCCAGTCCTGAACTAATGCACCAATTTACTGAAACATAAAATGGGAAAATAAGAGAAAAGAAGTTGCAAGTATTAGTCGATCAATGTATTAAATAAATTCCATATTAAGAAACAGGATAAACAAAAGTGAATCTTTTCCATGTCCTCATCTTTTCTTCCCATTTGGACTTCTTCCACTGGTGGCTTTTCTGACTTTCCTAACAAACCCTGCCTCTTACCTTAGGATGGGATAGCTATCCTCCCAGCTCTATGGGAGACAGGAAGAGCCCCATCACTTCATTGAGGTCCCTGGATCTGTTCCTAATGCCTTCACAACAGAAAATGTGTATGTGTGTGTGTGTGTGTGTAGGGGAGGGTGAGAGGATGTCACCGTCCTATCTTCTTCAGTACTGCATTCCCCAATATTTTCTTGGTTCTGGTGTGGCTAAGGTTTTACCCTCCCACCACTGCCCAAAGCATGGCATTACCTGTGGTTGAGGGACCAACTCCTAGCCTCTGGACTCAGGGAAAAACCATCATCACCATTTTGGTCTACTCTGTGTCCTATCATTGGGTTGGCATCTGCCTATCAGCATTTATACAGGAGGGATGGAGAACTTTCTAAGCCTTGCAGATAAGTGACATTTCCCAGCCAGATGATGAGACACAACACTGTGTATTTCTTTCTCAGCCCAATGTGAAAATCAAAGCACATTCATTTTTTCAACCAAAGATGTCTCCATTGCTCTCTCAGAGAAAGAGACAGCTTTTTAAATTAAACACCTCGGGGTGACATTGGTTGACAGCATATACATTTCAGGTGTTCAACTTTATAATATATCTGTATACTCTACTGTGTGCTCACCACCATGAAAGTCTAGTCTCCTTTCAGGACCTTGCATTTGACCCCTTTCAACCTCTTTGTAGACACAGGATGCCCTTAATTGTTTATATGGAGCAGAGAAGATGTTGATGTAGAATCTGCACTGCTGGGATTAAACTGAGAACTTCCTGACATAGAGCTATACCTCCTCAAACTGAGATTAGGGGAACAGAGGAGGTCTATTGCCTGTCACTGCTAATGGAAGGAAGCCATGGAGGGGTAAGAAGACATCTCTTCATTGTGTAAAAGAGACCTAAATTATGACGTGCAATTTCTGCTTCTCTCTGTGCCTTATCACTGAAGCTGCCTTTTTGTGTATGTGTGACAATAAAAAGCCACACCCCATTCCTAAAAAGAGCCATCTTTTGTAAAAATAAAACAAACAAACAAAAAAAACAGAACAGATAAATCATAAAAGCATAACTAAGAATGCCAAATGAAACTTCAGCTACTATAATAAAATATGACAAATATAATCAGCTTAAATTAACCCAGTAAAACAAAAATGTATCGTGTTGAATTTTTTAAATCTAAATGCGTTTTGCCTAAAATAAACATAAAAAGGCCTAGAGATAAAATTTCAGGATAAAAAAGAAATGAGTATAGCTAGAACCATAAAATATTGTAAAAAGGGAAGCAGGAGTAGGTATATTAATATTAAACTAATATTTAAGCCTTTTGAGGCCAGATGGTATGTCTGACTTGTAAGTATAACATATATGATCATTTTAAGACTGAGTGAGTGCATATTCATGAAGACAGATTCCTAAGACATGAAATATAAAAACACAAGGGACACTAATTATACATGAAACACCAATTTATAACAAACAGTTAACAATAAACCCAGACATTCTAATTCTTTCAGTTTGTATTTTTACTAAGTTCTCCCCTCTGCCTTCTAACAATCCATCCCCTCTTTATGGACTGAAGGTTTTCTTTTTTTTTTCTTTTGCATCTATATTTCATAATAACATTGATATCTTGCAAGTTCTAAAGGAGAGCAAATAGACTGGCAATTCATGAAATGTGTTTTATTTCATTTTATAGATATATGAAAAGGAATACATTTTGCCCTGTGGCACAATTCTTTTATCTCTTATTCCTGTTTGGATCTCCCAATGACTTCAAAGAGAAATTTTCTCTGGGAGAATTGAGAGAGGTTTGTAATGTATAAATCTAAGTTTTAAATTGCAAGACATAAAATAACAATGATTCATTTTTTTTAACTAATGGAAAAAGCCAACAGAAAAAAAGAAGTTAAAAAAACCCTCTCACTATTAAAATCTCTTTGCCTTCCTAGAAAAGACAAAATGTCTCTAATTTCACACACCAGTAATGTATAATTTGTACAATTCTGTGTTGTGTTAACAATTCTGTCTCAGTAGAGTGATGTGGCCATCTCCCCAAAAGCAAGCAAATGAAATGTTATTCATTCGAAAGCAGCACTGTTTTTTTTTTTTGTTGTTGTTGTTTCTTTTCAGTGCAATTATTGACATGTTTCCTACACTGTCTAACATAGTAAACACCAGCCTCGTGTGCCTATTTAACAGTTGAAATGTGGCGGGTACAACTGAGGAACTAAACTTTCAATTTTATTTAATTTTATTTTAAAATGTAAATTTAAAAAAGCCATATGTATGTATTGGTTACAATATTGAACATCACAGTTCCAATTTTACTCTTAAAATTGATGATCTGCTAGGCAAGTGTGCAGTAAACCCATTCTTAAGGTTATGGGTTAGAGCTGGTGAGACAATCAACAGGTAAAGAAATAAACAAAAACATTTCAAATGAGAAATGATAAGAGGAAAACCACTATAGAGATTCATATCTGTATTTCCAAAAATGTTTTAGTATGTTCTCAATACAATTTTTGTTAAAGGAGTTTTTCACCTAAAATAAAAATTAATATGGAGATGTCATTTAACCAAGAAAACTGGCTCAGAGGACCCTGACTGGAGAGATAAGTTGAGCAGAGGAGGCTGTCTACTCTTATTTTAGATCTACATATAAAACGTTTCAATGCATTGATAGAATGCTCAACACGGCTTAATCATTCTAGATAAATAATATTGTACGCCTGCATTAAGCAGTACAGCAGAAAGGTACAGCATATGCAATAATTTGTTTAAACATAAGTCATCCAGGCAATTAAAACTCCAAAACACATATTAGTACAAATTAATATTGTGAACAAAAACTTTCCTGCAATAATGTTAATGTTGAATCTTCATGTTTTTTTTTCTGTTTGAGAAATTAATTAATTATCAATAAGTGAAATTAATTATTTTTTTTTCTTCTAGTTTCCGGTAACATACTGTTATCCATTGCTTCCTGAAGCTATTATTCTTAGTTAAATTGCTTCTTAACTTTTTCTTCATTCTCTTTGTTGGAAGAGAGAGAGAGAGAGAGAGAGAGAGAGAAAGGGGAAGAGAGAGAGAGAGAAGGATGCTGGAATAGGGGAGAGGTAAACTCGCTTTGGAAGTCTCACTCTGGTAGTCCACATCTTTCAAGACATATTTTATGAAGAAATTTATAGAAATACCTCATGCTTTAGGAATTTAGGAATACACAGGCTTTAGGAATTCCAATCCTTGACAATTCCGTAAAGAAGCATAATTGTCAATTGCTTATTTTTATAATTTGTAATAAACACATTAACTACATGAAACTGATATAAGTGGAAACTCACATGAAGCATTTATATTAGAAGCTAAAATGAAAATTTTAGTTCTATTTAGATCAAGTAATCCCTACAATAGTAATGTTAAACTTTTTAAATTACTTTAACTCATAGAACCAAAGATCTGCTGATCCCAGAGTAGAAACATAAAATTCATACTATTTATGATTATGGGAGTCAAATAAAACCATTTCAATTTTGCAATATCCTGATAAGGCAGATAATATCCCCTTTCTACAGAGAAGGAAACTGGTACCCATGAACGTTAACTAAACTGCCTCTATCACAGTTAGCAGACTCTAGGTACTTTTGAGAATTAAGACTGTATTTTTCTTTTCAGAACCTATAGCACATAGTTAGCAGAGTGACTGACATATAATAGGTGCACAGTGTATGTCTGTTCAATTGAAATAAAGTACTGAAACTAGAAATAAAAGTGAACTTTTTGGCATTAGAATTCATCATCTTTCCACTGCATTGTACAACACTGCGTTGAATAAAGCATGTTCTGTTTTGTAACAAAATATAAGTGTCCACTACATTACAGACAATTCTTGCTTAATCTTTAATGAGGAAAAGCAGTTTTGGTTTACTGAAATGCATACGGACTATATTCCAAAGAAAAACAACCCACAAAACTAACTGAAATTGGGGTCTAATTGGGAGATGGAGGGAGAGGAGTCACATAAAATCTAACACTTGAAGAAATAAGAAATATATTCCCAGAATTTGGAAGTGTTGTCCTGGAAAACAGGGATACACAAAACGACAGAAAAGCACAAAGGAAAATTTTCAATACATAAGAAATTGATACATCCAGAGAAACTCTCCAGGGCATGTTTATGAATCTTAGACTCATGTGTACTTATGGCTACAGACTAGGAAGCCTCTGCACTTGAGTGGCTTTCTGCTCATGTTGAAATCCTTTGTATCCCTTAGAGCTCTGAACATGGTACCTTATTAATAACAAGTGCCCGGTAAATGTAATCATATCTTGATTAATACCATGGACTGGCAACAGGCCCAGAGTAAACAGCCAGTTACATTACTCAAGGGAGTGAAGATATGGCTGCTGTTTGAAATAGTCTAAAATTAGATTTAGATCTGCAAACTCATAATTAAATATCTATTGTGAGTAAAGCAGTGTAGTGCTTAAGAAAAAATTAGCTTGTACATTCAGAATCAACACATTTAAAAAATTATGAGGACTATAAGATAAATATGAATGCTTACCACAACTTCACATATCAGAAAAATAAAAAAAAAAATAAGGTATCTTGAATAAGATTAAGATAAATGGATATTTTGTAAGCCATGAGTTAACTTATTAAATTGATTATTGTATGAGACTATAAAGCTTGGATATGTAAATAGTTTTAAGAATTCTGTTAGATGATACATTATTGTTCATTACTGAAGATAACAAAGAATCCTGGCAAAAAGATCCATAAACCTCTGGTATCAATATCAATGAGATCAACAAGGTCTTTTGTAGAATGATATAAAATGCAATTCCAGTCTGAATCTAAGGTGGCATATCAGTGGGATGCCAATTCTAATTCCCTTATTTCTGAGTTTCATTTCTGAATTTTATGTTCTTTTCCAAAAACCGTATTTGTGTCTGTGGCGAGGGGACTATGGTGGATATTGGTAATTGTATACCAAATTCTGTTTTCTTCTTTTATAAAAATATAGTTATAGCTGGGGATTATTGCCTGTCTAGGGACCCTGTTTTCCAGCATTCCCTATGGCGAGATATGGTCATATTGTTGATTTCTGAACCAACTCACATGTTAAATCCCCAATGCTCATTCCCACTACCTTTTCTAGAGTAACATTGAAAAACACGTTGAAAGAAGTACTATTACCTTGAGTCTTTCAAAGACTTCATGGAACACAGTCATTCATTGATCTGGAATAGCTAATTTGGATGACTGAAATCAACTTGTTTGTTTTACTTTATACTTATGTTATTATATTCTATATGTCTGAATTAATTTTAGGTCTCTTGCTAAGGATTTAGTTTAACTACTAAAGTAATATAGTTTTAAGAGTTCAGGCCCAGGGTATTGAAAATTACCATCATCAGGTTGTTTCATTTACTTTTTCATTCAATTTTTTATGTCCTCATTAACAAAATGAAAATTCCTAGAATGTGGAAGTTATGAAAATAGACTGGAGTTTATCTTTCAGGTAAATCTACTTAGGGTTAGAATTCAAGCATGATATATAATACAGAGTCAAATTTATGTAACACATGTGGAAAATATTAACTTACTCTCCCACCTCTTGCCAAAAAAGGAAAATGTCTGACTATTGTGGAAATAATATTTCCAACAGCAATTATTTAACATCTTCATATGCACAGCTGGTGTCAAGTATCTCAACAGAAATTAAACCAAAAGGTTTTTGTGTAGATGAACAAGTAAAGAAGTACAGAAGAAAATGGATTTTACCAAAAGCTAAGCACATGAATAATAGAGAAAGCTATTCCAATTTTCTGTTATTAAGGAGCTGAAGGAGCTCAATGACTTAGCCTGAATTCCTTAATGTATTCTTAAATGGATTAGAAATTTATAATGTCAATAATTATTTTTAAATACATTCAACATTATTATACATATCGGCATAATACTAAAGATAAGCAACACACAAAGTAAACAAATTGTTTCTAAAGTGTATCTTAAAATTTATTTCTTTGATATTACTTAAAAAAATATAGCAAGTCATTGGGTCAGTCCATATTATATGAATATCCAAGTTCATTAACATAGAATTCTTGGGAACTGAAAAATAATTTCATTAGTTATCTGATATTAATCAATTCACATTTAAATTCAGAGTTCAATATTTAAAGTAAGTGTATGGTAAATCATTTTTAGAATTATAAAACTGCTTAATTTTTATGTATATATTTTATGTGTATACATATATTAATTTTATAAAATACAACATATGTATTTTTTACAATCTACATTCATGAGTAAATGAAGGCATAATAAATACATATAAAAGTAGGAAAGAAAAACAGAATTCAGACAAGGCAACATGAAAAGAAGGAAAAACTATATTTGACTAAGTTGAAATTGTACTGAAGGATAAAACCAGAGCTAAACAAAAGGCTGGATCTAGTGGCAAGTAAGTGACCTATGAAAGTACGAAGGAGATGAAAATGGCATTGGATTAAGATAAAGACAATTCATTAAAGCCAATACAATTTCATTTTCAAATTTAAAATATAGTTGATATGCCAAATATTTTATATCTGTGATCTTTTCCTACTCTATTTTTTCTAGAGATGCCCAAAGAGAATTCCAAAACAGAGAAAGAACTAATGCTGTCACACTAAACAGACAGGGCTAAGAGGACATCCTTATTAAAAGTGTAGAGTTTAGTAAAAGAGGTAAAGATATTGTTAAGACTGACTACTAACATCCCCTGTGAGAGACAGTCATGAGACTCATACTTCCTAGGAATCCTGGACCTAGGTTTTCTGGTCTAAATCTCAAGTTTGTTTACAGGTATGTCTGAGGAATTTAATCTCTTCAATAGTAAAATTAGGCAATTGTACATAGGGTCTTCCATATTACATTTCTAAAGAGGTGAAATAAGGACAAGGTCTACATAGTGAAAATAAAAACACACTAATCAATCACACACACACACACACAAACACACACACAAATATGCTTGGGTGCATCAAAAAACAAACAAAAGCCCTTTAATCTGATTCTGTCTTTTTTTTAGAGAAAATTTTATTTGAATTAAACGAAGTCAAGGTCAATTAAAGGATATGACCCAGGCAACCCAGTCCTGTCTGTGACTCAGACAGGAATTAACTTACTTTAATTTCTTTGGGTCTTAGCCCTTAACATTTGCATGTAAAACTTTCTATACAGATTATATGAGATGTTTCAATTCTAGACCTTGAAACAACCATAGATCATTAAGTTCCACCTCTATTAAGCTAAAGGTTAAATAGTTTGAAGAAAGTGACAGGAATTCTCTTAACCTAATATAATCTTATACTTTAGCTTAAAAATATCTTGTTTCAAAGATGAAACAGAGGGGAAAAAAATGAAAGAAAGAAGCAACACAATTATTCTACATCCTCAAAAGCAGATCTATGGAAAGGAGTTCAAAGTCATGTGCAGGACAAGTTCAATAGCAAAGAAGCAAAGAAGGCTGTGATTCATCACTTCAGCTTTCCCAGCATAGCACAAATTCAGTGATTTCTGAACAAACAAAGACATGATTGAGGCCCAAAATGCTAATACAGCTTTGAATCATTGTCAGCAGTATGCACGTTGATTAAGAAAATCCTGGTTTCTTGATGTTTTCTATTTATATACATAAATGTGTATATATATGTATATATATATATATTTATATATATATACATATATATGTGTATACATATATATTATATATATTATACATATATAATTTGCTACTAAAACCCTGAAACAGTATAAAAAATACCAGATGAAATATAAAATATTTTCCTGGTAGCTATACAAACCATGCCAATTCATTGAGAATTAATACGGAGAAAAACAATTGTATTCAAAATAATTTTCTTTTGATAATTTAAGAACAATTGGGATTTGTTTTCCATATGACTTTTCCATGTGGAACCCAAATTGATAAATATTTACTATGTTCTTGTCCTTTTAGTATTCTTTATATATAATATCTTATTCATGCCTGTTATTATTCTTGGAATGGGCTACAAAATGGAACCACCTCATCTTGAAAGTCACTTTATCGTGAACAGAGGCTTGTCATTAGCCAAATGCTTGAAGTTTTCAATTTTATGTAATTTTTTTCACAGGTATTCATAGCAGTTAGCTCTAAGTCAGTATTTCGCAGAGTCTGGGTCAGAAAATGCAATTAATAATTGCAATGGGTGGTGAAATGATTTTTCTATAAATAATATAGCACCATAGATTGGGAATGAGTTACTCTAAAAGAATGTTGGAGTAGGTTCACATGTACTCCAGCACTGAGATCATTCTTAACTTTCACTGAGATATATTTTCTGAAGGGGAGAGAAATAGGTGGAGTCAGAGCTGTCTCACAGAAAGTCGTGTACAGATGTAAAAAATGGACCAAGGCGAGGGGTCTCACTAGAACTACAGAACAAAAGAAAGAATAGCATTCCTTACATCAAAGCATTATCTTTGTTAGTTTTTCAACAACTTTGTTAATTTGTGAGCAAAATATATTTTTATTTCTTAAACTGTATTAAATAAGGTACTTGGTTCTATTCTTCATGAATAAAGAAAATATTATTATTACAAATTATGTTCAATTATCCTCAAGAGGTGTTTAAATAACAATACACTCATAATTATAGAGCACTGAAGGCACAATATTGGCTATACTGGAGTAATGGAGAGACAATGAGATTTTCAGTCAGAATACTTGGATTCTAGCAACGAAACAGCACAAATCTCAACATTTGTATTTCATTTCCTCTACAGGAAAGTTAACAAATATCTGCTATGTAAAATATAAGTATTTACATACTTTTAAAACTTGTTTTCATTTAGAGATCTCAGGTATATTTAATCTTTTGAAGCCTCTATACCCTCATTTATAAAATGAAAATCAATATCAGCACTTATGCCTTAGGCTTTTTGAACAACAATGAAATCATGGCTGCAAATTATTTATAACAGTGCCTGATACAGAATATTCTACCCACAAATATTAGGCAATGATGTTAGTTTCGTATTTTTAATGACAATGACAATTTATTTTCTGTTACTTTGAGACCACTCGGCCAGAATCCTTAAGTGTAAAATCTAGAAAGAGCCCAGCCCCTGAGTAGCAACAATCAATTAAATAAATACCCTAATGATCAAACCCCATGTATTGAGATTGGTTAGTTCATTTACAATGTAAAGTAACCATGATTCTATTTGTTTGACATGAATGGATGATAACTTTTCAGGTTGTGATGTGACAGGAGACATATTTGACTGTCAGAGAGAAAGGGAAGAAAGAAGAGGGGAGGGGAGGGCTAGGGAGAGGAGAGAAGAGATACCAAAGGGTTTACAGGTGGCAGCAGCCTGAGGACAGATATCAGAGGTTGGGACAGGGCCAGATTCAGTAGTTATTATGGCAGCCATTGAGAGAGTCAGTATTGAAAAGATATCCATCAACTGCCAAAAAGCTCTCTCTCAGACTTGACACAAAAATGTAGGATACACCCAATCATTTTTGAACATTAGACCATCGTAAGGAAAAGTAACATACCCAAGCTCTCAAACTAGATATATCAAAACACAATCCTTATAAGCATTTTTAAATTGGAATGTGCAGACAAGTCTAATGAAGAATAGCACAATAGCAGTCTACATATAGGAATCTAGAAAACACTTTATATTTCAGCGACAAGAAGAATAAGAGAAAAGATAGAAAAATAAGAATAAGGAGGAAAAGGAGGAGGAGTAAGAGAAGAAGGAGGAGGAGAGAAAGAGGAAAAAGGCAGAGTTAGAGAGGGGAAAGGAAAGAGGAAAGAAAAGAGGGAGGAGAAAGGAAGGAGGAGATGGAGAGGAATACTAAAAATAGTTTTTGTCAGACTTGACAGCGTTAAATATTCTAACATTCTAATTTGGAAAATTCAATCATTGGGATTGGTTAATCATCAATGGTGCTGTAGAACCAAAGTTTACCATGTAAAACAGGAAGCACAAATACAAATTGAGATCATAGCTTCCTCAATAAATACATCTCAGAACTGACATCTGCTGTTGGAGCATGGTGTTAGAGTACCACATGGTGGTTTCACTCAATAAGATTTTTGAACAACTAATTTAGTTATCACTTGAAGCTACAATGGGGTTCTGTATGCAAAAAGAAGGGAAATAGCACAGCATTCAAGCAAGATAAACTATATAATCAATACCTATATAATCAATAGTTTGAATTGAGATGCTTAAAATCCCTTTGCATAAACTGACTCCCCAGTCTGATCTAGAGTCTAAAAATATAATTAAGTAGAAACCTATCTCAGGAAAGATTGTGACAATCCGAAGTGGCTCTGGTTGACACAGCATCCAAGGAAAAGGAGTCGCACACTTTGGCAATGACTTCCACGCACTGTGCTGGGAAGATGTTCTCCCATAAGAACAAAGGGAATGTTTCATTGGAAATGTGTAGCAGAATTAAATTTAAGGCAATATCTTAGACTAATTCCATTATGCAGATCCCACTCCTAGAATTCCTGGATCACTCAGCAACATGCTGACAATTTACTTTCCACTCAGTTTTCCATGTAAGAAAAAATAATGAATCAAGATCATCTATGCTGTGCCTGATCTAATGTTTGTTTAGGCATTTCTCTTTTAAGCTCAACTAATGGAGATTGGTTCACATAGTTTTTTGTTAATTTATGCCAGCTGAAGACCAACATTGACACCTTACCCTACTAGCAATATATCCACCGATTCTTTGGAAACTTTACTAAAAATACACAGTAGGTATCTTTCAGAAAAAGAATTGGTTATGTTGACCAGCTTGACAGCAAAAAAGCAAGAATATCTGTGACATTTTTCTAATATTCACTAGTGGGTAGAATTCAGGATAAAGTGAACTCTATTGAACTGTGTTCAGTGTAACTTTTTTTGTTTTAAGTACTAAAAAAATGCCTATAGTTGTCAATATTGTCTATGGAACAATCCCACCACATAGATATTGAAAATTATTCTTCATTTTCTTCTCCCTTCTTTCCATAAATATTTATTGAAAGTCTTATAAAAATATACCAGGTGATACAAAAAGAACTGGAATTGCAGAGATTCCTAAAGCTGAGTCCTACCGTGTTTCTCGAAAATGAAACCTAGCTGCACAATCGTCTCTAATGCATCTTTTGGAGCAAAAATTAATATAAGACCTGGTCTAATATAACATAATGTACTATAATATAACATAATACAATACAATACCAGATCTTACATTAATTTTTGCTCCAAAAGACGCATTAGAGACGATTGTCCAGCGAGGTCTCATTTTCGGAGAAACCCGGTACATCTATTCAGTCTAGTTGAGTGGACAGACTTGAAAAGTAGTAATAGCAACACAGTGCAATAGTTACCATGAGGAAAAAACTGAATACATAGGTTGACACATCAACTACTTCCTTGGCAAAGACTAGGAAGACTAGGATTGAGAAAAGTTTAGATCAAAGTGTAAATTTGAAACCTAAGATTCTAAAAGATGACATTCAAAAAAGACCTATTTTAGTACCAATCTCATATCCATAGCTATTTTTTTCTTTTTTTTTGCATATTTGTGACTTCAATTGTTTGTTGACATTCTGGAAAAAATGGCTCCCCATCAAATGTAAAAAAAAATTCTCTGATGGCCATAGTAGATATAATCAAAGGCACAAAAAAATAAATTGAACTAAATTTATATGTCATGTGGTTAGCCAGGTTTTCCAAACAAAGTTTAAATTTATACTTATTTATATAAGGCTAAGTATACATAACAAAGTTTTTGAGGTAATTCAGTCTTCACGAAACCTAAATTCCTATATTCCTCTACTGTCAGTAAATTTAAAGATAAAGTGGCTTACTTTCCTTCTCTTCGGGAAATGCACACTATGCCAATGAACAGGGTATGCAGGATGTGACAAATAAATTCTACTGCTAGAAAGTTGTATCAATTTTGGATCTAATGGAGAAAGATTTACTCATCCATAAGACAATATTTTTAACAGCTTAGAAAGTTGATTGAAAAGAATGAATCAATTATAGATTTTAATCTGTAATTTCAAAGAGTTTTCTTGATGAACTCTATAAAAAGAATGTAAGAGAATACCTGCTATCAGGAAACAAATATAAAAGAAATCCCTTGCTGACAAAGCAACCTTTTATCCTTCATGCTTTATCTGTGGCCTAGAGGAGATTTAATAGGCATAATGTCACTGTACATTAAATGTCTTCCTTCCGAAGCTTGTTTTATTATATCTTAATTTAAAACATAAATTAATGTCCTTGAAGGTATAAAGTTAACAGGTAAATCAGATAGAAAAACAAACAAAACAAAAATAAAACAATAAAACACTATCAGTGAATTTTATGCTGATTTTCACACTTAGGAAGATAATGTAAAAGATCAAGGGAATTTAATAAGAAAAATGTTAAAATACACAAGGTATGCCTCATCTCCCTTTGTACATATTTGCCTTTAATTTTCATAGAGAAGGACATGCACATATATCTTCACTCAGCAGCAAACTCTGGTTAAAAATATCATCTTTATGAAATATCAACTTGCCATCAAATAATCAAGTATATTTCAAAGTAGTATCTTCACCCTGCAGGGTTTCAGTAAAGGAAATAATAAAGTGGGGAAAAAAAAAAAAAAAAAGACTATTCTTTGAGCGGAAGGGATCTAATTAAAAGGAGGCCCTAACAGTTCCACGAATTAATTGGGATCCAACTGAGATAATTGGACCTATGGGAGTATGATTATACCCATCATAAACTGCTTTTTTCTCAAGTATAGGTTAAGCGCTTGATGCTTTAATTGAGTGTAGCACTACAATGAAAATAGGGATAATAAATAAAAATTAATATTTTGGAAGGCAATTTCCTGAAGTTCTTCAGCATCATATAAATTATATATATATATATATATATATATATATATATATATATATATATATATATATATACACACACACACACACACACACATATATATATTCCCCCCACCACAGATGCATTTCTCTAGGTTTCCTGGAGTCCCTTTGATAGCAATGTGGTTACAATTCTATCAGCCAAAGTATATTTATGCTATTAAAAGTTGACCTACAGACCACATGTACCTGCTTAGCAATTAGAAAATCAACAAGATCACATCACTCTGTGACTGAAGTTAAAATGGGCTGCTTTTTTTGAAGATGATATTCTTAAATGTTCACTGCAACTAACACTGACTTTCAATTAGATTGATCTTCCAGGAAACAAAACCACAGAACTGTGGAGCCTCAGAGAACCTTATCTGGTCAAATTCTCTGTGTTTACAGTTGAAGGGTCTGCATGAAGACAATGGATGATAATTCTAGAACAAAGCTAGATCTTCATTGGGGGTTAGGAGGGGTGGGGGCTCATTTGGTGTGGGGGAGACTATTTTCTTTTGAAACTAAATGACTGAGAAACCAGAGTTATTTGCATACATCTAAACACCTTTTTATTGATTCTATAATATTTTTTAAAAAGGGAAGTGTGGACGTTGCAAGTTGAGAATCATTCTATCTGCACTGGGAAATGGGATTGCTGGTACCATTTAATAGTGAAAAGTTATTCAAGTTAGTTAAGTAAAAAGGCAGAAACAATATTCAATTCTTACTATAGACAGAAAGAGTATGACTGACAACCCCTAAGAAAACAAATAGGTCAGCATATAGATTAGGTTTAGGAGAAACTAGCGTCTGTAGGTTTAAATGGCAAGTCCAAAAATCTTGATTCAAAAGTCTTAGATCACGCCAGCACCATCTCTGAAGAAGACTAATTCATAACAGCATGCTTTATATTTATATTTCCCTCTCTCTAACTTCTCTGTGCCCAGGAGGGTGACCCTTGTAGACAGTCTCAACAGAACACTCCTTTCCTGTGTTTTCTTGTTGGGTTTGGGCAAGGAGACATCACTAGGGATTGGATGGTGGGTAGATATATAAGTCTGGGTAATTATTCCCAGGGACTCATCATTAAAAGGCTGCTCTTGCAGTCATTGTGTTCTTCTAAAAAAGGCAACAGATTCTGCCAGAGTTTCTCCTACTGCAACAGGAATAACTCTCTCCCATGTCCTGGCAAACTCTTTCTCCATTGGCCTTCCAAGCATAAATCTGCATGTGTCTCTCCTAAGTCTATTTTAAGCATTGAAGCCAAAGTAACTTTTAAAAATACATACATAGTCATTAATACATCCTGAATTCTTAAGCTGATCTTCAAAACACAGTAAGTCCTGGCTGTTCCCATCACCCCAGTTTCACTTGAATTTCCCTCTACTTATCCTTGGGGACTCAGTCCTAAATGTCCTAGTATGTAGGTCCATACCTCTATTGTATTCCTGTACTTCTTCATAGCGGTCATCTGAATTTTAATAATTTGTTTAACTAGTTTTTGACTTACAGGAAAATATGGACAATTTTCTTTCTTCCCTCCTCCATATTTCTCCTTCTCTCCCTCTCTTCCTCCCTCTCAATTCCTTCCTTCTTCCCTCCCTTCCTCCTTCTCTCCCTCCCTTTCTCCTTCCTTATTTCTTTCCTTCCTTCCTCCTTTTCCTTTCCTGTCTTCAGTCTTTATCATTCAGTCTTTCAGTTTGTTTCCTTCACAAATATTTACAAAGGTTTTCCAATGCCTCTGTCCTCCTGAATATCACATTTTGACAGGGAAGACATGTTACAACATTAATTGCAATACTAATGTCATTTAATTATAATCATGATAAGTGCTAGGAGGACAAGATTCAAGATAATATACCATCTTCACTGCATTAATATCAGAACCAACAACAGAAACTGCCAAACAACAGGCCCGCCATGGAGTGGCAGGTAGTATAGGGTTTTGATAAAGAACATTGGTTGTGCTGTCACTTCTGATTGAGTTCAAATTTTGGACCCTGACTTTTGTTACCTATGGACTCTAAGCCAACTGAATTGCCTCTTTAACTTTGTTTTCTAATTATAAACAGCACTTGCAAAATCTTCTTTTTGGAATCACTGTAAGTATTAAATAAGAAAAAGTTACATAAATCACTGAGAAGAGAATCTGATCGACAGAAGTAGCATTATTGGGAGTATTTCTAGAAAGGCAAAGAGATCTTGAACTATGCATAAAGATTTGTAGGAAAAAGAAGAACAACAACATCCAAAATAGTCTATATCTTTTCTATTTTTAGGAGACTACCCCAATTTAAATTAACCACAGTTAAAACCTCACAAAAATATGGAACACTCGATTTTAAGCACAAAGCATAAAGTAGCCAACATAAGGAATTTCAACAACATATTGCATCATGTTTAGAAATATAGCTTTATGTACAAGAAGGCACCTGGCAAATGCAATAAAGTAGCTTTATTAGTACAGTATTTTTTATGCATAAATTTGATCAGATTTGCTCTGGCAATCATCCTGTGTACCTCAAGACACCTGCAGTGGGTAAAGAAATCATGTTTCTATATAAGTTTGAAACCCATGCCCTTTGTGACCTCTGCTGAGTATTAATTTGCAATCCAAAGTAAGTCATACCTCCTTGTCAGTGGCAGAATTTGTTTTCATGTAAGTGTTCAATCTCTAGCTTATCCTTGGTTTATTTATAATATTGTTTTTGGGAGTTTTTGTATTTGGTAAACTGTAAGCAAATAAAAGCTGTGTACTCTTCTTTTGTATTATAGATCTATTACTGAAATGTCTGCTTGAATTTTCCACGGGAAAATTACACCAATTAGAAACATTATTTGTCTTTCCATTTTCCATATTGTGTACCATGTAAACATATGTAAATGACTCATAACATGGTGGTAACTTGATTTACATAATGATAGTTCTAAATGTCACAAAGTGGGGGTTAATATAGGTAATAGGACATTTTAATAAAATAAGAATAACAAAAATGTAAAACCATGAATACATCAAAGTTAATCTTATAAGTTAGAAATACTGTATTTTGATTGTTCATTCTCAAATATCAACTTATATAACATTTTACCACAGCATTACACAGCATACTAATATCATGGAACTATCAATATTTATACGTTACATATTAGTCATTCCTATTTCCCTACTCTCTAAGCATAGATTCATATTGTTCGGTGGAAAATAAGCCAGGAGAGAAAAGTCTCAAGAAATAGTTTTAGTCATTTAAATTTAGTTGATTACAAGAGGGCACCAGTAGGATGCCAGCAACTATCTTAAGTTTAGCTTGATTTGACACAGACTGAATAAATATAACTAAATGTATAAATTGTATTATCTCACTTTTTATGGAAATATGAAATATCCCTGCAACCACATGACTAATTCTAAGTGAGACAGCTGTTGTGTCATCCCTGTTTGACTGCTCCCATTACATCAAATACAAATGAAAAAGAAAATGATGTGCTTAGTCAGTGTTTTCCAGTAGAACTTTCTCCAGTGACTCATATGTTCTATATCTGTGCAGTCTGATACCCTGTAGTCACATGTTATTAATGATCTCTTGCATTTTGCCTACTGTGACTAAAGACCTGATTTTTTTTAATTGCGTTCAATTTTAATTAATTTAAATATAACCAGTCATATACAGCAAGTGTCCACCATGTTGAAGAGCAGAGGGTGATCTAAATAATTGTCCCTGCACCGATTCCTGAAATTTCTTAAATTAACATTTTCATAGAGAAGCAAGGCAAATATGTCCAAACATATTTATAATAATCCATTTCAAGTTGCAAAATCTGACTCCTCCTGAGTCTCCTTAATTATATTCATAAGGGACTAAAGATCACAGAAGACAGACTTGCTATTATGAGAGCCAATGTCTGACTCAGCCCATCTTTACCTGGAGGAATAAAAAGACACCTTGCAAACCTAATGTGCTTGCATTGTCCCTACATGAATCACCGTCTGCTTCTGTAAAGAGAGGAAGAAGGCAGTTCCCAAACAGATGGTTTATCAAGGTGCAAAAGAGAAGGGGGGAACGATGGAGTCACTTATTTTTCCTGTTCATACACTAGATTTTAACTCTGGGGAGGACTCAGCAAATTTTAAAAGGTACTTAACATATTTCCAAAGCATATAAAAAGGACAGTTGAGGATGCCATGCCAAACATAATGTGCTGTGTTTATATTTTCGTCCTAATTGTGCTATAAAAGAAGCTGATGTATTTACTGTGCTTCGTCAAGGTACCAACACTTGAGCATTGTTCATCCCTAGAGTTTTCATATTGATCCCTTGAGGTGATTCACAATACACTAAATGACGTATTGTTATTATCACCTAAGCATTAAAATGGCCTGCATTCAACTTAAATCAGTACTCAGTGGGCAATAATTCTATTGTGTATAATTACCATTACCCATGTCCTCCTAACTTTTAGCCAATGTTCATGTTCACTCACCTTCCTTCAGACAGCTATGTTTTACCTGCTCAAGTTTGGGTACGTGGCTCCCTGGGAAAATTTTCCATTTTATCCTCAATTAGTGTTTTACTTTTTCCTCACTTGATTGAATTTGGATATATTTTCTAAGTATATGACATCGAAATCCTTTATAATTATCATATTCTATCTTCAGGGTGATTAATTTCTTATTTTTCATGCTGATTACTACCAATACTTTATAAAAAGGAAGAACCTTTTACCTGAGCAGTTTTGCTTTATGGATTATGAGCTAACTCAGTGTTTCTTTAAAAAAAATCACATAACATTTGTTTGCTTTTTTAAAAGAATCACTTTCAAGGAATAAGAAGCAGAATAAAGACATTTATCAGTGTCTCAGAAAGCAGGGCATGCATGTGGCAAAATTAAATCATTTTACATTTTCAATATGCCTAATGTTACTTTCAGATTTGGGTACAGTGTCCATATATTTTATTTCCCAAATGGGATCCTGGATTTAAGAATGCTTAGCTATATCACAGGATTTCCTATTTAGATAGAGATAAATCCTTGGGAATATAGTAACCCAAACCTTTCCTGAAGTGAGGCCTGAGCTTTCCCCTGTTAGAAGGGGGCTCATTATGCTATGACGGTGGAGACCCCCCCCCATCCTCCTTCCATTTTTATCTCAAGGTCTTCTGGCACATTCTGGTTGCTCACGATCTGTTTACCTTAGTCTCTGAAATATCTTTACAAAACTACATTTTAAAATTATCTCCATTCTCCAAGATCCTACTTTAGTATTCTACTACAGAGTGTTTCCTCCGAAAAGTTATATGTTGAAATCTAAGCCCTGATGTGATGGCATTTGGAGGTTGGATCTTTGGAAGGTGATTCTTGGGAGACAGAGCCCTCATGAATGGTATCAGTTCTCTGACAAGAGACCCCAGAGAGCTCCTAAAAGACAGCGGTCTATGAACCAGGAGATGGGCTCTCACCAGAAAATGAATCTCCCCAGACACTGAATCTGCTGATATCTTGATCTTGACTTTCCACCCTCTAGAACTGTGAGAAATACATGTTTGCTGTTGATAAGCCACCCCATATATGTAGTTTATATATACAGCAGCCCAGACTAAGGTATATTCTTTTCTCCCCAATATCATCTCCACTCACATGTGTGAACAATATTTCCTCTGGCTTCAAAGTTTGCACTGTACATATTACCTCTCATTTTAATGAAGGTGTGTTCCTTCATGGTGCAGATAATTATTTACATGTCTTTCTGCCACAACATCGGGAATGACACCTTTTCCTTGTTTGACTCTCCATGACGCATGTCACAGTGTGCTTCCATATAATGTCTAATGAGTTGATTGAACAGATGACTGAAGAGGTAACTGAGGCAGTAAGTTTCTAATTGCACGGGAATTATACTAGAGAAATATCACTACCTGTTATCGTCTATTATGTGCCCAGAGCTGTAAAGAATTTTCTAAAATAGCATTTTATATAAGTCTAAATTATACATACCTAATGTGCCACTGATGAAACTGAGATGCAAAATAAAAAAATATATATATTTCTTTGGTCTCTCCACAGTAGAATGTAAATACCACGGAAAAAAAAGGGGAGGGATTTTTTTTTGTTTAGTTTAATGCTTTGTCCCTAGTTCCTAGAACAATACTTACCACATACCAGGTGATAAATATATACATTTTTATCTGAATGAATTAAAACTTTTTTTTTTTTTACTTTCTAGTACATGACCTGTAGTTTAAAAGACCAATAAAACCTTAATTGAAGTATGACATGAAGCTGTATTTGTGGAATTTCAGGCTGTGCTACAAAATGGCAGAGTGCTAGGTGTTTCAAAAGAATTTGCCATTCTAATTTTCCCACAAATAACTCATTCTTGAAGCAGCTAATAATAGGTAGCATAAAATGGGGTAGAACTTGCTCAAGACAGATATGTCTTTAACTGTAAAGAAATCATGAAAACGGAACTCCTATTTTTAATTGGGTCAAGTTATCACACTGATTTGATTTAGATATTATTGGGTTTTATTTAAATTAGGATTAAATTAAAATGAACTAACAAACAATCAAACAGAAAATGACTTTTGTTTCATTAGCTCCATGCATGTCAATTATGCTACATTCGGTCCTTACAGGCAACAACTGCACGAGGATTCACCTCTTCCAGGCTGATCAAAACATGGATTTAATCCAACTTTTAATCAGCTGTACAGATGGGTTTATTTCACAAATACACTACACTGCACAGATGGAAGTTCCTGAATGCCTGATAAGGTGTTAAAATTGTTACTGATATTACAAAGGAATTAAAAATCAGCAAAGGAAATTATAATTAGTAGGGGCTTGGTCTCTGACGAGTATATTAGTTTAGCACTTACATTTTTTCCTTGGCAGGAAAAGAAAACAGATTTCTAAAGAAAATTTTAAACTACACATTAGGCTTACATGATGAGGTTTTATATGAAACATTTTTTGGCCATGTAAGGACTCAGTACTTAAGTAACGTGCTAAACTGATAAAACAACTGAATGTATGTGTTTTAAATGACTGTTTCACAGGTTTGGATTTTTAAAATGACATTCTATCTGAAATATAATTACAAAAGTAATACTTCAGTCATGAAACTGGTACATAAGGTATGAACATATTTTAGTTAAATATTAAGCTATTGCATTAAAGTGAATCACATAATAATCAGTGTCGTCTGAAATGGCTGTATATAGGGCTCGATGAATAGTCTCTAGGCACTATCTGAAAATTCACTCTGAACACTTACATTTCTGTGTCATGAGCTTATTTTCTTCATAGAAAAGAACTAATAAGAGCTAAGATATTTTCATTCTTCAGTTCAAGTCCCAATGTATTTAACTTCCTGGATTCAGAATTTGATACTTTATTTTTTTAATTTTTGTAGCAGCACCATCTTGCATCACATTACATATTACATTCTTAACTGTAAATCCTACCTGTGTACTCCCTCATCCCTCTGACCCTTCTTTTCTCCCCTCCACCAACTGCAAATATTAAGAGTTGATATTCATTGTGTTATATTAAGAGTTTATATTCATTATATTATATTCATCATGAAATGGAAAACTCCCAATTACTACACATTTGGAATGAAGAAGAATTTTCAAGGCATAAGAATAATTTATTAACATTTATTATTTCTTAGTCTAATAAAATAACTAAAAAAACAATGAGAGCTTAGGAGACATGGCTGTCAGCTGCTTATCTATTTGTTGGGGGGAGGGGATTGACTTCAGGCTAATGATTTCAGGCAAGGTCATCTCTTGAACAAGTCTGCCCAAAATGGTAGCCAGTCTCCATATGTGGCTCTCCAGTACATGAAATGGGATTAGTCTAAACTAAGATGTGCTCAAAATGCAAAACATAACATTAGATTCCAAAAACAAAAATAAAAAAAATATATCTCTTTGATATTTTTATACTGATTTCATGTTGTAGAGATAACGTTTTAGACAATACAAAATTAATTAAATATATCACTTAAATTATTTAGTCAATGGATTAAAATATACCCCCCATTATCTTTTACTTTTGTTATTATAACTTCTGGAAAATTTAAAATTACATTTGCAGCTTGCATTTGTGGCTCACATTATATTCTCTTATACACTATGTGTCTAGAATTTGTTTAGAGAGAATACTTCAGATAGATTTGGGAGTGTATCCTGCAAGAGGTAATTACACATAACTTCAGTCAGATAAATATGCTTTATTTTCTGTCAGATGGTAATGGATATTATTAATATTTCTAAATTAATGGCCCACTATACAGCTATGGCTCATTTAACGTAAATTAATCTAAACAATTTCACATTTATGTGTTTTAGTTTTGTTCTTCCCACTACAGATTGCAAAGATTTTCTAAAGCAGCAGGGCTGGTGCAGGACTAGAATCAAAGCAGCTCTATAGGCCATTTAATTCTCTGAAGGGACACCTATGTGGTCTTATCCACTCCATGGGTTTTTGCTTTTCTCTGCATGCAGCCTCTGGCTCTTTCCTCTAGTCCATGATTTCTTGACTGCCTGCACGGTCTTATTCCTTGTCCCTCTCAGCTTTGGCTGTTACATGGCCCCAAAGGGCTGTCCTCCAGCCTCTCCCTGCATGTAAATATTTTGGTTTTTGTTCCCAGTGTACTCAGTCAATTCCCTTTTCATTTTATAATTCACATTTCCTAGAGAGGGAGTCTGATTGCCCTTGGTCATTTTGTCACGTCCTGCCACAGATCAGAGGTGACTGACTAGCCTATCTGTATGATGCAGGGACAAAGACACCAAGGAAAAGAAATTAGACACCTAGACCATCACTTCGCACAGGCTATGAGCAAGATAGTTCTGCTGAAAAGTGCCAGAGAGCAGGTAGACCATAAACGATTCCATGCACCATAGATTAAATGAAATAAACCTAACTGAAAGTAATGAATAGTGCCCCCTACAAAAATCAAAATTTTGATGTTTGCCAAGAACATGCATAGATGTTAAGGGTTATTATTTAACATATTCAAGTAAATTAAAGGAACAAACAGAAAACAGACAAAAGAACACCACCCATATTCCTGAATGAAGAAACTAAATGAAGGAGTTAATCATGCTGCTATACTTCTTAGCAATGATAAATTTTTATTTGACATTATATGTACTTCCCCCCACAGAAGTCAACCCTTTGTACCTAGATATATTCTGACTTACTTTAGGAGCAACACAGCAGTATTGAAATATCTTGAGTATTACCAAACTGTATGGAAGATTGTATATGTATTCCTTTTGAATTTTTGTATTGATTGTGCATCATTGAATATACTTTAATTTTATCTAAGTGCTGAAATATAATAGAATAAGTCCAAAATTACTACAACTGGATTATACAACTGAGGAGAACTTCATAAGCAGTTCAGACTAAACAAATTTCATTAGGGAAAGGATGGCGGTATCATGAGAATCAATAATAGATATTTAATTATATTGGAAAAGCTGCTGGTTTCCTTCCATTCCCCTCCACCTTAGTAATAGTGCTGTAATGTTTAGGTAGCACATCGTCACCATGCATAAAAGACTAGACCTGCCAGTAGACCTTGCATCTAGATATTCCCATGTGTCTACATTCGGGCAAATGGGATATCAGCAGACACATGTGGAACATCTGGGAAGCCTTCTGTACAAAGGATTAGACTCATTTTCCTTCCTTTGAACTTCTGGTTACTTGGAATGAAGGAATGCAGTCTAGCCATGTTCTAGGACCTGAAACGAGCATGGAAACCCTATGCCAAGATATTGTAGCATGTCTCTTAGAACACCGAGAAGCAATCTAACCACCTTGAAATACCATTTCCAAGTCTAATTGGTGTCCAGCTAAGCAAACCAATTATGTAAAGCGGAATCTGATCCTTCCTAATAGAGTGCTACCAATGTTAATGTTCTTACTTTATCTCATGCAGACGTTTTTGCCAAGACCTATAAATGGAAAACTCTTCCATAGGTGTCTCCATAAATGTTGTATTAAATAAAGAAAGAAAGAATGAATGAAAAGAAAGAAACAACTGTGCATTCAGGTGAGCATACACTTTATCAACACACAACATTTAGACTGCAAATTGCATCTTTATAAAAAAGGTCAGTTAAAACATATCCCTCATATCAACACATCTTAACACTATTTCCAAGAAAAAAATTCCTACTCAATTACAATGCCCATACTTTCATAAACTCGATGTAACCTTAAACAATAAACATCTACTTTAATAATTGTTTTTTAAAAAAGAACTTTAAAGGGCTTGCTGCATACTATCCCTTTTCACTCATTATTGAAAATTCTTTTTAGTAGTATTTCTCTTATTAAAACTTATAATTCTAAAACAAGAAAATACTAATAGTTGTCTGTGTTTCTCTTAAAAAGTAGATAACACTAACTATATTTTTTACCCCTGCTTTATTCACTTAACATGGTAGCAGCTTCATTCGTCATGACATTGAATATTCTTCAATAAAACGGGTATAGTAATCTTTAGAGTTAATCATGTTTTATATATTCGTTGTTCTATCATTGGATAGTTCAGGTTTTTCTATATGCTTTACTATAATACACCATGATGACAAATAAGTCCATGCCTTCATCATCAACTATGCCTTTGGCAAAATGGTGAGTGGAATTTAGAGTCAGAAGACATGGATATTTTTAATACCCGTGATGAATATTTTCAAGCTGATCTCATGGAAAGGTGTATTGCTTCAGTCTTCTTCACTGAGGCTTTGCCTAATCAATCACTTAGCTATTTTTACATTTTACTAAAAAGAATTTTGATTTAATTTGCATTTATTTGATCAATGCATTTGTTCTTGGTTTTTAATATGGGAGAGGCAGAATTTTCCTAGAAGCATTTACCTCGGAGAACATATATCTGTCAAGGCAAGAACAGTATCATTGGTTTTAGCCTGCTTCAGAAAATGTCCTTCTACTGATAAGTGATAGGACATCAGGAACACGAAGGTGAGATTTCTGCATATCTATCATTCTGATCTACTTCCTCTTATTCTTTAATCTAAAGGAAAGCTGCTGGCAAAATGTATTAATTTCCTGACTAGTTCACCATTTTCCTCAATCAAGGAGCATCTCTAAGCAGGCCATGTGTGAAACATCCTGCATCATTACTTTCACTCAGTGAGGTCTTGTGGTTCCTATCAAAAAAATAAATAAATAAATATGTGTGTGTGTGTGTGTGTGTGTGTGTGTGTATATACATAATATATATGTGTGTGTATATATTTATGTGTGTGTATATATATATATATATATATATAGATATATATATATACTTGAGACTGTCACTTATTTCGCTCATAGAGACTAGGGAGAGACAGAAATGATCAATTTTGGAGTTTAGAAATAATAGTGATATGAATACTGCTATAATGCAACGAAGTAGCAGTCTCACCATAGAGTATTGCCAGGTATTAAATTATTACTTCATGTTAGGTTTTTGCATTTAGTTTCTTAATTCCTCATGAAGCAAAATTTGAATTTTTGCCTTCATATTGCTCTGAGAGATTAATCAGTGTTTTCCTGGTCACCCCCGTGATAAGCTGGTTGGATGGCCAATATCCATTTCTCCTTCTCTGCTTAATTATACAACCCCGATATTATATGTGGTGTCCACTTCTGCTACATACAGCCACATCCATCAAGGATGGCTGGGGCAATGACGAGCTCCAGAAAGTAAATCCTCATGAGAATCAGCCATATGGTATTACCCTGCAGACTGCTCGTGATGAAGCTATAGACCCATTAGCTGGCCCAACAGGATCAAAGGAGAAGGCCTATACTCTATGCTTGGGAAAGACATGTACTTCTATGGACTCCAGCAAATGAAGAAAACTGTCCAAATTGTCACATATATCCATCCTATAACCACGAGAAGAACTAGAATGATACTAATGAGAGATGGCAGAATTTAGAAGTCCTGAATTTCTCAGTGACATTACTGAGTTGATGATGTGATTGCATCAAGACAATTAAGTGAAGCACACATTTTCTTACTTTTGAAAAACCCAGCTTGAATCATGGTCTGTATTACTTGCAGCCTAAATCATCCATTTTGTTCCTCTGACATATCAGAGGCAATGAACAACTTCTGTCAACTTCCCTATCCTTTAAGAAGGTAGGGTTAGCTTAATTTAGGGAAAATCTGTTTGGGCAACTATATGATTTAAAGGTAGAAAATAGCTTAACGGTTTAAATTAGAAACCCTGACTACCAAGACAGTACACAAAAAGTAAAGTTCTTGTCCTGCGGGGTGTCAGGCGGGTCCTCCTGTACCGCCCCCACATAAGAACGCAGGACATGGTGAGGCCAAAAAGGAACACCCACGGAGCCATAAGTAGGGGAGTCATATCACTATATTCTCGCAGGTGGCATCCGCCTCTCTGCAATCCGCTCTTGCTAGCCCCCATTTTTTTGCTAGTGTAGCCACAACAGTTATATTAGTGGCCAATGACTCACTGGTTACAGCTGACAGCCAACTAGCTACAGCTGATGGCTATTTGATCACAGTTGATGGACATTTACTACCCAAGCCAGCACCTTTCTATGTGAGGCCGAGAGCCTAGAAACTGCTTTCTGGGGCTCTGTCCCCACACTCCACCCCTACAGGGTCTCACCTCACAATCTATGCGACAAGCGTCTTCCGCGCGGGGCCCTGTGCCAGGAGCCTGGAGGTGAATGCAATATCCTGGATACAGCCAGGCTCTCTGGGCACAGCCGGGGTTTCTCAAGGCACCACCAGTACTTCCGGGCACAGCCAGACTTCCTGGGCTCAGCCAGGGCTCTCAGGGCACTGCCACTCTCTATGGGCACAGCCAGACTTCCTGGACTCAGCCAGGGCTCTCAGGGCACTGCCACTCTCTCTCTGGGCCTCTCGGGGTACTGTGCTGGAACAACAGCGGCTCACAGTCAAGGTGCTTACATACTCTCGATAGCGGCCAGTCAAGACACAAAAGCAAACATCCGCCAGTTCCGTTACTTGGTGGTATGTTCCCAAACAGTCAAGTGGTCCATTAAATTAGGGATGGAAGGCAATTCCCCATAGTCCATAGTCATTTGCCAGGGTTGTCCTGGGGGTGAGGGATGAGGGATGACCTTGGCCTCACCCTCATCTCCCATGGAGGACTCAGCAAGCGTTTCCTCCTGGGACTACAAGTCCTGCATCTGGACTGCCTCAGCAAGCAGTTCCCAGTCTATAGGGCCTCAACGACCTTCGCTTTCTCCCGCCTTTGCTGGTTCAGGAACCTTCCACGACTTCCCACCCCTCCATGGGGGTCCAGCTCTCCGGCAGCTGCTCCTCCTGGTCTTCCTGGGACTGAGTGTTCATACGCACAAACTGCTCCACAGCTGGAGCAGCTTTGGCCGGAACCGTATCCTGCTGACTACGCCATGTGTCATGCAGGATGTCAGGCGGGGTCTCTTCTCCTGCTCCCAGAACACAGGACATGGTGAGGCCAAAAAGGAACACCCACAGAGCCATAAGTAGGGGAGTCATATCACTATATTCTCACCGGAGGCATTCGCCTCTCTGCAATCTGCTCTTGCTAGCCCCCACTCTCTCCTGCTAGCGTAGCCACAGCAGTTATATTAGTGGCCAATGGCTTACGGGTTACAGCTGATGGACAACTAGCCACAGCTGATGGCCATCTGATTACAGTTGATGGCCATTTACTAACCGAGCCAGCACCTTTCTATGTGAGGCTGAGAGCCTGGAAACTGCTTTCTGGGGCTCTGTCCCCACAGTTCTTCATATTTGGGACAATTAAGCCTTGATTAAATGTTAAGAAATACTAAATTTGCATTGGCTGCTTTATTTTAGGTATTGGATGATGCTTTTGGATTCTCAAACCTAATTAGTCTTCAGAACCACCTAAGGAGACTTTGTTCCTTAATCAATTAGGGTCCAGGTGCTAAAACTTACTATCAGGGAGAATATATACCTTCAATATCACCAATACACCATAATAAAGTTTTTGATGATAAGATATATTAGGAAAATTTAACCCACTTTTTTTTTTTTAAGAGGGGTTCTTCAAAATATAATGATACAGAAGTTGGATACATGCAATCTCTCTCTTTTTTCAGTTTTTTATTGTTTTTTTTTCTTTTTTTTTTTTTTTTTTAATTTGGCTCATGTTTGAAGCAAAGACACAGCTTGGGCATAAGAAACCCAGACTTGGGTTTAAATCTCTGTTCACCATGTTACTATCTGGCTTTTTGATGTATCTGACTGTCACCTTCCTCATCTGTAAGATGGTGATGATAACATATATGTCATATGATTCGACTGTTAAGCATTTGTAAATAGCATTTGTAAAGGCATTTAATTGAATGATGCCTGGTGTATTCAGCATCTCCCTATAGTTCTGTTAAGTTTTGTAGTTGCTTACTGGCTCACTGACTTCCATTCTTAATTTCAGGTTGAAATTTCAGTATATCATCTCCCAGGGTACAAAGAAACAGTATTTTTTTCTTCCTGGGCTCCAAGTCAATATCTTAAAGGCTCAAGGGAAAAGTCTAAACACACAAAAAAGGAAACTATCCCAGCAAACTAAGCACATGCTACTACTGTCTTCAAAGCAGTCTTATTGTAGAAATCAATGGTTAATCCCTGTTGTTTTCCCTGTTTAGATTTTGCTCTTTCCTGACAACACAGGATACAGACAGGGTTTCCTAGAGATAAGACTTCTGCTCTAACAGGCACATCCAGAATATCCTTGGTTCTCTACAAATCTACTAGACTAAAAATCTTTCTGGGTCATAAGGTAGTTTTAACTTTTTGAGGAATCTCCACACTGTTTTCCAAAATGGCTGTACCTACTTAATTCCCAGCAACAGTGTATGAGGGTTCCTTTTTATCCACAGCCTCTCCAACATTTGTTATTACTTGTCCTGTTGATAACAGCCATTCTCACAGGTGTGAGGTGGTAGCTCATTGTGAATTCGATTTCCACTTCCCTAATAACTAGTGAAGTTGAGCATTTTTTCATCTATCTTTTCACCTTTTTTATGTCTTGTTGAGAGAACGGTCTGTTCAGGTCCTCTGACCATTTTTTAATCGGATTGTTTGCTTTTTTCTTATTGAGTTGTATGAGTTCTTTATATAATTTGAATATTAGCCCCTTATTGGAGGTGTTTGCAAATACCTTCTCACATTCGGTTGGTTGCCTCTTTGTTTTGTTGACAGTTTGTTTTGCTGTGCATAATTATTTTAGTTTGATATAGTCCTATATGACCCAGCAATCCATCTTCTGGGTATCTACCCCAAAATTCTGAAAATATTTTTCTGTAAAAATCTACGTGCCCCTACGTTCATTACAGCATTATTCATGATGGCCAATACATGGAAACAACTGAAGTGTCCTTCAATAAATAACTGGATAAAGAAGATGTCATATGTATACACAAACACACACACACACACACACACACACACACGCATTGAAATAATACTCGGTGATTAAGAAAGATGAAATATTCCCATTTAAAACAACATGGATGGATCTTAAAATTATCAAGCTAAGCAAAATAAGTCAGATAGAAAAAGTCAAGAACCATATGATTTCACTCATATGTGGGATATCAAACTGAAAAGAACAGATGAAAAAGACAAATAAACAAAAACAAAAAAATTCATAGGCACAGACAACAGTTTAATGGTTACCAAAGGAAAGGGGTGAGGGGTAAGGTAGAGAAGGGGGTCAAATATATGATGACTAAAAGAGATTTGACTTTGGGAGGTGAACACACAATGCCATTGCAGATTATACAACTCAACATTTGAAACCAGTATAATTTTATTAACTAATATCATCCCAATTAATTTAACTAAAAAAAATATTTCTGTTCTTTTTGTTTAGGCTTTCACCAGGAAGTCTTAGCAATTTCTATCACCCAGGCAGCAATTACTATAAGCATCTCCCATTTATGGAGGTTCTCCAGGTGTCAGGGTCTAAACTGAGACATTTATAGATGCTGTGCCATTTAATCTTACAAAGTCCCTGTGGATTATGGGTAATTCGGACCCCGAGGAACTTGCTCAAGTTCAGCAGGGTGACATCTGGCAAAGCCGAGATGTTTGTAAATGTTTATTTGACTCCATAGCCCAGACTTTCAAACAGCACTCTTCTATCTCAAGACAATCTCGTAGGTGGCTTACAGTTCCTATTAGTGAAGCCATTTAACATTGCAAGAATTTCTATTTCAACCAGTGCCTGCTGTTCCAGGGCATAGGGAAGTGATTCTTTCCTTGGCAACTGGGCAAACTTAAATTTTCACCTCCAGTTTATCAAAATAGTGCCCACACAGTAAGGCGCTAATCTATCCACAGTGATTTTTTTTTTTTTTTCCAATTGGGAGTTTTTTTGCTCAGAACTAAGCTCCTGCTTACAGAGCAACTAAAACTACTTCCATACTTCAAAATGGACTCTCTCTTATATATATAGGCTATATATTCTCCATTAGTAAAGTTTAAGAGAGCAACTATCCCCCAGCACCCTATGTTCCTCTTTCTTTCTTTATTGGTCTCGAGGACAGTTACCATCTTCTAATACTCTATATAATTTACTTGTTTCTTTTGTCCATCATTTGGCCTTCCTCCTAAAATGAGGACAGAATTTTTTGTTGGTGTTGTTTGCTCCTGTATCTTCCACATCTACAGCAATATCTAATATACAATACGGGTTTAACAAATATTTGGTAAATTAGTGAGTAAACAAAAATAAACCAGGGACAGATATGTTTATTTTTCTGTAAAGAATTCTATTTATTTTGAGTAATGCTAAAATCTACAATACTGTTATCAAGCAACATTATTTCCAGGACACCTATCTCATAGTGGAGAGAACACCTGGACTGTAGATATTTACTCGGTAATGCTAAACTGTTGTTAAAGTGGCTCTACCAATTTTTATTTCTATAATGAATAAGAATTTCATTGAAGTCACATGCAGACCATTTCACATTTTCAGTCTTTTTTTTTTAAATTATTTTCAACTGATAGGTGTGAAATGATATTTCAGCATGGTTTTACTGGCATGTCCCTAATAGACATCATTTCATACAGCCATAAACTTTTATGTTACTCTTATGTAAAATTGTTTTACCAACTTTTTGCCAACATATTATTGTTTGTTTCTTACTGATTCATAAGAGTTTGTTATATACTTTGCACAGTAATCATTCATAGGTTAAATAAATAAAAAATATCTCTAGTTAATGGTTTATTTTTAATTTTTTTGGTAACTTCTCATGAACAGAGGTTGTTATTTATCGAAGTTGAATTTACTGGTCGTTTTCTACATGGTTCATGATATATGTCTGTTTTAAAAGAGATTCCTTTAATTCAGAAATATATTTCTATATTGACTTCTAAAAGTTTACTAGTTTATGCCTCACATATTTGGTTCTTCAGTGCATCTGGGATTGAGTTTTTCATATGGTGTGAGGCAGGGACCTAGTTAATGTGTTTTTGTTGTTGTTGTTGTTGTTGTTTATTAATTGAAACAAATAACCAAGTCTCCCATCAATATTTGAAATTTCTATCTTTATCCCAATGATATGCAATGCAACTTCTCTCATATATCAGATATTCTTTTTTAAGTGCCCAATCTCATATGTAATTTCAAACAATATTCTTCCATATGGTCAGAAATCTTTAGCAATATTTTAATCTGTGAAACTTTATACAAGATTAAAGAAGAAATCTTGTATCACTCAGGAATCTAATCACCTAAGCTGTTTTTAAAATTGTATTTTATCTTAGCCAGTCAATGTAGGCTCTCTACAGGAGTTAAATTTCAATAAATAATAGATACAGCATAATGTAGGAAAGTTAATACTCAAATGTGAGATAATTTCTAAACAGGCAATTTGCTATTAATATGCAAATTCTCCAGCTCCGAGCTTGTAGCAAGGCAGACGCTATTGTGTGAGGTTAGCTATCATCTTCCACCACACTTTGGATTTATTGCAAGAGAGGGTGGAGTGACTTCACTTTCTATTGTAGCTCCATTAATCTGCAATAATGGGGAGCAACCCTTTGCACATAAACACATTGAGAAATTAATACATTTTAAATAAGTACAGCAAATCAAGGTTGGTGAGTCATAAAACACAGAACGTTTGTTTGACAATTATCTTATGTATTGAATTGTGATGAAATAGTCAATATAGTTTAACTTGGGCAGTGTTTTACAAAACGGATTAAGTACATACATGTTAAAAAGAGAGCTCATTACCAAGCTAAACTGGTAAACACTTTAGTGAAGTAGTTTTAGGCAACTGACAATGTTAAAATGACCGACTCTGCAGTAATGTAAAGATTTTTGCCATTCACATGCACACATAATAACATTTGTTGCCATAGATTTCTAAATATATATAAACTTAATTTGCTTTGCTCTCACACTATGACATGGACTTTCCTACAATATAAATATTAGAGTGTATCAATTACAATGCAAATATACTGAATTATGCCCACACCCCCCCAGAAAAAAAAAAAAAAAACTTTGTTCTACTGACCCAAAGTCAATAGATACTTATCCTAAGATTCTTAAAGACCTGGGTTATGAATTTTACAATGGAAATCAATAATTTCCTATTTAGAATGCTTGCTTTGCTCCTCCGGAATGCTTTGCAAAATTCACTTCACAAAACTCTAAGGGTCTATTAAGGTATATTTATTTGGTTTTGTGTAATGCAGTCATTGAAAATATTGTTGGTCAATCTATCGTCTCCAGGATTTATTCCAAAGTCACATGAAGAATTCCTCAGTAATAGGAAGCTCACTGTATTAAATATATACAACAGGATAAATTATTACAGGGACATGCTGGTTAAAAATTATGTGAACATAAGCTTTTATTAAATATATAACACATGTATACATATTAATTGTATGCAGTTAGGAGAAAACAGACTATATAAATATGGCTCATTATAAAACCCAAGCCTATGATAACTTGTTGTTTTACTATAAGCTACTTTTGAAAACTTCTGAACACTAAATTCACTATACATGTGTATGAATATCATATACGTATATATGTATATATATACATATGTACACATGTACACACACATATATGTAATACATAGATATGCATAATATATGTACATATCCAGTTCATATATCTGTGTTGTATATACTTATATATGATACATTTGTTACATATACATGTTATATGTAACATGCATATACATGTATTGAGCTAATTTTGTGATCAGAATTTTTTGCTCATACTTATATTTATGGAATTTGCACTTAAGGGTAGGATGACAAAGCAAGTGCAACGATAAATTAGAATACTTTGAGTAGTTACAAACATTGTGTTGGTATCTAAAATATGAAATAAAATCACTAAAATAAGTTTAAAAATTTTGAACAGTGAATCAAAGATTGAGTAATATTTTCCCCTTAGTTGATTACATTCCAGTATGATGGGAACCTTGTGACACAAAACAGGTAAGTAAACAACCAAGATTAAAATTGGCTTTTGCTACCAATTTCACAATACTGCACAAGTCATATATAAAGAATAGACAACATGATGTCTTACAATGAATTGTCATTAACAGTCAGAGGACCTGGAGTCTGGTCCTACATTTAGTCCATGAAGGTCTACCATGCACCAGGCACTCAACTTCAAGACTCCACTGTTTTATCGTTAATTAATTTGATCGCATGCATGCCTCAAGTCCACTGTAATATATATTTACCTATATTTTTATGAAATATTAGATTTATTTCAAGAGTGTGTGGAGTGAATTCATTTTGCTCTGGATAGCTGGAAAGCTAAATTTTCTCTTAAGAAGCTGCAGTGAAGAATAATAGAGCTAGAACAGAATTAATACTATTCTAGATGGAGTCATTGATTTTACAGGTGAAGAAAAGTATGGCCAAGACATAATTAATTCATAGTAGCACCATTCACTCACATTACCATTACACTGAAATATATTTATATAGTCCTCATTGTGTTTTTCAACATGTTTAATGTCTTTATTTATTCATTACCAGTGCCAAAACACTTAATTGGAATATTATGAAATAATTTATTGTTCCATCACATTTATATCTCTGTAGAAAAATGTATGACGACATCATTTAAAATCCAGGGAAAGAAAAAGAGGGTGTGAGGAGTTGGCTATTAGAGCCTAATTTCTTTCAGAAAGAATTGTGCTGAAAACTTTTAACATATGTTGTACTTGATTATTGAAGCTTTATTTTCATTGGCTTCCAAAAACAAAAACAAAAAAACAACAAAAAACACCACACTGCTACATTTGAGCAAGTAGATTAAATGTTATTAGCTTTAATACGTTTTAAAACAAGTAATCTGTTGAAGTGATAATGGAATTCAAGGTAAGTACATTCATTAAATTTGTTTTTACACTATGGTGGTTTCCCTGTTGGTCACATGAATCTTTAGACCTGACATTGCTAATTACAATTATAATAAACGATATATGTATACGCGATTAACTTCACATTACATTTAAAGCAGACATAAAGGTAATTGAAGAAATTCACTGTCATGTATAATTCTAGCAAGTAAAAAAAACTGTGTTTGCTATATTATTTGTCTTACAAATGAGAAATATATATTTTTCACATAAATGTACGAACCCATTAAAATAAAGAAAATGTATAGACTGGAAGGAAGGAAGGCAGGAAGGCAGGCAGGCAGGCAGGCAGGGTGGCAGGAAGGAAGGAAGGAAGGAAGGAAGGAAGGAAGGAAGGAAGGAAGGAAGGAAGGAAGGACGGGGAGAAGAAGAGAGAGGGAGGGTATTAGAAACGTTGGTTGGAAAGATCTAAAAGCAATCTTTCCATATTAATACACACTAATTTAGATTTTCAGTTACTTAGGCTTGAAGAATTGGCTCTACTGTTATACATGGCTAGAGGCATTGTTTCGATACTTCTTCTTTGTGTCAAGACACCTGTCTTTTTACTTCAGTGCCAGAAGGGTTTAGCATCTTGTCACTGAAGCAACACAGCCTGCACATTTATAGGTGTCACTCACTCTACCATCTGTTCCTTAGGATAACAGCCACCATTATCACCCAGCCTCCACCTGAGGCTTTAACAATCTCTGTGGATTAAAGTTCAGATCTACAAGGAAGAATGGCTAGCAGTAACGTTGCCATTCAACTTTGCTTGACCTTAACTCTCCTGCTGTCACTGCCGCATTTCAGCCTGTTAACTTGCTTTTTCACTCTGTGTGCATACTATGCTGTAAAGTTCTTCATTAAGTAATGAATCCATAAAAAAGCCTTTGCACTGTTATTAGCATTTTTGGTCCTTGTTTTCCTGCTTCCAGTTCACTAAAGTACTCAAGGCTACATCTACAGCATTTTTAATACATAAATTTAAAGGGAATGAATCTTAATTAGATTTCAGTTCTAGGGTCTCCATCAAATAGTGTCACAAATGGAATTAACTCAAACATACGCACACACACACACACACACACACACACGTGCGTTGAAATAATAGAAAAAAGAGGGTTTTATGTTAAAAGCTATCCATACAGGGTAATGAAGCTTCTTAAAAGCATATTTAATATGATGTTAATAATAATGTAAAATAAATAATATTGTGTAAAAATACATACTACAAATTGATTAACAATTACTTATGACTAAGACTGTCATGGAAGGTACCATCTGATAAATAATTTATAAATGCCTTTAATCAAATAATTCTAGTCAATGTAGGATTGGAGGGAAAGTATCACAATTTGAAATTTCCCATTCGTTCTTAACCTGCTCTCTTTCTTCACTGGTGACATGAAGTGTTTCCTGATTAGGAGAGGTATTTTTATGTTCCCTGTATTTTTATAGCTGTCATTATTTCTATATAAGACATTCTTCCACATTCAAATGACAGAGAAAGGAAGTGGGCTCTGTGCATTCATCGCCAATCAAGCCAATCATTTTTCTTGTTTTGTTTTGCAAAGATGATGAAACATAATAATGCTGTTAATTTAAAGCAGCTAATTACAAAAAAAGAACGTTTGTGCAGTTTGTTCTACAACTAAACTTTTACTGTGGCTGTAAAACAGCACCTCTTTGTTGCCACAAACAGTGACTTCTGCTGTATCCTCTGGCTTTGCCCACTGATTTGTTTGTGTCCTTGTTCATTGTGTTTGGAAGGATTTGGCTCTTCTTTCCTCTGGGAAGCAGTAACGGTTGCCCAGGAATGTTCTATGATGCTGTGTGCATGCTCTCTTGTCCGTTTTACAGGCAATATTAGCAGGTTAATCAGTGATTTAGCCAACCAAAACAACAGTATAGGCTTTCAATGAAATATGATATTTCCATGGCAAGTTAGCATGGTCCATTGTGGGCATTTTCTACCAGTTTCTACTAGCCATTGGCTTATGGGGCATGTCCGGCTTTCATCTGAACTTGGAGAGCACTTACATGTCATGGCCACTCCTGAGCCACTTGAATATGTGTGTGAAGGATGCTTATTTTTTCAGCCAGCTCCACTTTGATACAGCATTATGACATTTTTGCAGTGAGCACAGAAGCTGGAAAAGAACCATGTTGCAACCTTTTGTCTCTCAAACATGTGAGCCTACCATGGATTGATGTAGAAATAAATGAACAGTCGTCATTATTATAGTAGTCTCACTTATAACCATTAGTCTCCTTTTTTCAGTCAGTGGCCATCCCTTGCACAGTGTCCCAGTCCACTGCAGGTACTGGCAGCTTCCTCAAATAACTGCTTCTCTCACAGGAAAAGTTAAGTAGCAGCACTTTTTTTTTTTTTTTTTTTTTTAGTTCTTGATTATGTTGAGAAAAGGCAAATATAATTCAATGCTTCCCATAGGAAGTATACATAAATAAACTGAACAAACACAAAGATTTTTAATACTATTTCAAATATAATTTTTCTCCAACAATTAATTAATTCAACACATATTTATTGAGCATCTACCACACTCTGTGTGTAAAAATGGTGAATAAAACAGTCCTTGCCTTCAAGAAGCATAAAGTCTAGAGAAGACAAACGTCTAAACACATAATGATACGACACATACATATGTACTATTGATAGGATAAAAGTTCATGGAAGTACATTAATGGTTTAAGAAAGGAATAATCATCACAATCAGAGAAGTAGAATAATAGGCAAAACTATGAAAAAGACAGAAAGATTTATTTGCATGGCAAAGGAAGACTTTAAAAGTGGGAAATGTAGATGCAAATTCTGTGGAAATAATAGAACAGGTGCAAAGACATAAAGTAATGAAGTAATACTGCTTATTAGAGGAATTTTAAGAAATCTAGTATAGCTAATTCACACGTTCAGATAAAGCGAAAGAGGAAGGGATGTGAACAAAGAAAAATTACCCAAGAACAAAGAAAAATGACCCAAGGGGAATTTCTGTGCCAAGTAAAATACCTAAGACTTTATACCATACGTTACAGGGTTCTGCTGATTGGGAGTTAACTTTCACAACAAGCACTGCTTTATTTTTTCTAGTGCTCTAAGATGTTAGTCTTAGTCAACCTAAAAACATTTAGATTTCTTGGGAGAGTGGGGTAAGGAACAATTAAAAATTCAAGATGACAATGATTTATAGTGTTTAAAGTTAATTTTTGTCCCACAATACAAATGTATTCAGATTTTAAATTTGAATTTACCAGTTTGCCATAGTGACATAGCTCTCTGATTTGTAAAAGTTAATCTTTGGGGGCTTTGAGTTTATTAGTTAATAAAGTTACTGTAGGATATAAAGTATTAATCTTCTAGTAATAAACTTTCTAAATAAACCAACCATGTCAAGTTTAATTTTCAAAACAATTTGACATAAATGGTAAATGAAGACATCACCGAGTCAGTAGGTATGTCATGGTAAGTAAAAACACAGGATTATTTCTTACAAAATAACATTGAACCGCTACCTTATAGCATGTGTATTTTGTGTATATAATGTAATTCCCCACATAAACATGATTGCGTTGAAAGAGCATGCACATGAAAATAAACCCACAAACTAGATTTCTAGAAATAAAGGTCATCCTTGTATATAGACAAGAACTGGAGGGTTCTGAGTGCCCCTTTCCAATTTAGTGGCAACCTTTCTCAGTAGCCTTATCTACCAATCTCATCGAGTCACACGTGGTGTTCTCATCCCATACACACAGAAAGAATTCAGTATTCCTTTTAAAGGAATAAAGGAAAGGAAAGGGAGAAAAAGAGGAAAAGGAAAGAAGAAAGAAAAACCAGGAGGAGGAGGAAAGGACAGAGCAAAAGAGGAAGGATGACATTCTTAGGAGCTAAACAAAATCAGGTTTTTTTCTTGTTTTCCCATATGTTGGTATTCAATTAGATACTCACTAAATTATTTACTAACAAAAATGCAATCATGTAAAGTACATGAGCATATAACTCTTCAAGATGTTGGTTCTAAATATGGCTTAATATTTTACTAATTGTTGAATATTAAATGTCCTAAATAATTTGATTTAAAAATAAAAACTACCATTTTCTTTGGCCAGTGGTTCTCTAAAACCATATGTTCTTTTAGCCATATCTCTAATCCCTTTACCTTTCTTTTACTTAATGAAAACTTAGTGGGGTGACAATGGATAGTAAAATTACATAGGTTTCAAGTGTACAATTCTGTAATACATCATTTATATATTACATTGTATATTCACCACCCTGAGTTAGATCTCTTTCCATCACCATACGTTTGACCCACTTTATCCTTTTCTACTATCCCTTTTCCCCCTAACCCTCTGGTAACCACTAAAGTATTGTTTATGTTTATGAGTTTCTGTTTCTTTATTTGTTTGTCTTGTTCCTTTGTTGTTTTATCTTTCTTTCACCTCTGGAGTATAAGCATTTCTGTTAACAGGCTTAAGTGTGCATGCACATTGAATCTAAACAAAAAACAAGTATCCCAGAGAAAAAAGTCTATTTCCTCCATCAAAATTAGAAAGGGGAAGAGTGGCTGCCTCTGCATTTATGTCAAGGTCGACATACATGAAATGAGCTCGTGGCAACAGGCAGCTGTCTTGAAGGGGAGTTTCACCTAACAGAAATCTACCCTGGGCAGCCGCTCAATACACATCTCAGACCTCAGGGTGGCTGCGTTCATCGTATATCATCACGTTCCCAGTATAAAACACATTGTTACGGCCATAATTTTTTTCTTTCTTAGGAAAGATACATGACTATACATCTTTCAATCATAATTTACTAAAGCAGTGTACAATGTACAAATGTAAAAAAAAGTCTATAAACTATTTGAATTATTTGACTATATGATTTTTATTACCATTCCTCTTTTTATTTTAAGAAGATATTTACCATGCATTCTCTTACACACTTCACAACCACATTTTACTACTTCAAACTCTCTTATCTTGAATCTCTGGATTTATATACACCTATTGCTCTTTTGTAAGTTGGAAAGTATAGGAGGCACTTTATATAAACAGATAGTCAAGAAAGTAAGCACATTGACTGAATGGGGGAGGCAGTCAGCCTATTGTGAAGAGCCTGTTATCACATACCTCATGCCAACGACAGATGGTTGGCAAAGTAGAGACTGTGAACTATTGAAATCACGTAAAAATTGTTCTGCATTTCAAACCAAAACCAAAATGAGATATCAACTCACACCTGTCTACTACAACTCACAGTCTGTCTATTATCAAAAACATCCATAACAAATGCTGCTGAGGATGTAGACAAAAGGGAACACTTGTACACTGCTGGTGGGAAAGTAAACTGGTGCAGTCACTGTGGAAAATGGTATGGAGGTTGCTCAAAAATTATAAATAGAGCTACTGTATTGTCCTGAAATCCCAGCCATGTCCAAAAGAATTGAAATCAGGATCCTGAAGAGATTATGCGTCCCTGTGTTCACTGCAGCTTTGTTCACAACAGGCAAGACATGGAACCAACCAAAGTGCAGACAGCTGAATGGATATGGAAAATCTGATTTATACACACACGCGCACTCTCACACACACACACACACACACACTCACGCACGCACGCACACACACACACACACACACACTCACGCACACACTCAAGCACACGATGGAATATTATTCAGCCTGAAGAAAGAAGGAACTCTTGCCACTTGGAATAAGACGGATGCACCTAAAGGGCATTATACTAAGTAAAATTAGAGAAAGCCAAATGCTATAGATCTCACTTATCTGTGAAATCAAAAAAGGTAAAATTATAGAAACAGGGTAGATTGGTGGTTGTCAGGGCTGGGAGTGGGGGAAATAAGGAGAGCTTGGTAAATGGGTACAACCTTTAAGTTATAACATGAATAAATTCTGAGAATCTAATGTATAGCAAGGTGACTGTAATTGATAATATTGTATAATTGAAATTTGTTAAGAGAGTAGATCTTAAGCATCCTCACCAAAAACACTACAAGAAAACAAACAAACAAACAAAAAAGTACCTATGTGAATTGATGGATGTCTTAATTAACTTGATGTGTGTATCAAGTTATCATTTTGTACACTTTAAATATATTACAATTTTATTTGTCAGTTATACTTCAATAAAGGTGGAAGGAAAAATCATGGTGTGTTGGAGGCATATGGCCATTGATGTCACCCTGATGAGCTACCTATGAACATGTGACAGACTTTACTAGCAAGGCGTTCACTATATAATAAAACTACTAATCCTTAATAGAGAGCAATGTTCAATAATTATCTGCTGAGAAACATAAAAACCGGTATTTATTTCATTCATAATTTATTCACCGGAAATACAGAATGTCTGTATAGTCTGCTTCTATTTGCTCTTTAATACCACCCTAATTTACAAGAAATGATTAGTGATTTTAAATTGTCTTTTCTCATAACTTTTGTCAAAACCCTTCCTTCTTTTATACGTCAATTCACACTATGAGAAACCAGGTCAAAAAAAGAAGCATTTTCAGTCTGCTTATAGTTTGGACGCTTAGTAATCTGAGTGACAGCTTTAAAACTCCAACCCATCAGAAAGTTTTGGTGGCTCAGTCATTTAAATATTTCCTAAATCTGACCATGCTCCATCACTTCTCCGCTACCATCTGGCCCTAGTAACTTGGATTGCAATAGGAACTTCTAAATTATCTTACCACTTTCCTTCCAGCTGCCTTACAGTGTATTTTCTTTATAGAAGCCAGAGTCATCATTTAAAATCATAATTCATAGCATTTGACTTCCTTCCTCTAAATCTCCATTGTTTCCTCATCATAGTTAGAATAAAAAACAAATTATTGTGCATAGTCATCAAAGTTTAAATATTGTCCAGCTGTTGCAATCTCTCTGACCTCATTAACACCCAACTCTATCTTTATCTTTTTCTCCATAATACCAATCTCCTTTTCTCCCTCTATGGTCTAGTCCTTCCTGGAGTTCTTTACTCCACAGTGATACTTTAGGTAGATAGATAGAAATGAGCAGGAGAAGGAGACATTTAGCCACAGTTAAAAAGCTCCTTGCTGCAGCTCCAACTTGGGTCAAGACCCCTGGCAGCAATACTGACCCTGGTAACAATATTGTTGAGAAAAATCTTTCTTCACTTCATTCAAATTTGTATATAACTAAACAACTCCTAATCCCTCCAACGAAAACTTAACCTTACGCTATCCTCCCATCTATCATCTTGCACTGCTTTGTTTTGCTTACCATAGTACACTGAAAGTATATTATGCATATATCTGTTTACTTGTGTACCATTTGTCTCTAAGACCCTCATGTAAGCACCAAGACTACAAGGCTGCAGTGCCCAGATGGGACAGGTTGTAGATGCTGAAGCAGACACATGAGTGTCAAATGAATAAAGGAAAAGAACTTTGCTAACATAAAATTTTGGAAAACAGGATTTCGATCAGTAAGTTGCATCATGTGCATATTAATTTTCATTAAATGTCTTGGTATATTTTAATCTAGCCAGAAAATCTTGGTAGAAATCCAACCTTAATTTTAGATTGCAATATAGATCAAATTGCTCTTTGTATAACATACTTAACAACTTCACTATTCCTCATTTTCCAAACTTAAAACTGAGATAATAACGATATTTCCTAGGGTTGTTTGAAAATTGAATGAGCTAACACATGTCAAGTGCTTAGAATACTGCCTGACATAAACACCTACTAAATGTTACCTCTTACTATTATTTTTAGTTCAGCTCATACCAAAAAGCATTTCCAGCATTTCCATCCTTAGTTAACAGGTAGCAGATCCTTCTTAACTCACAATTTGTATGTAGTCTGAATGTTTTAGCCAGCGAAGATTGGGGAGGGATGGGAGGCAGATGTGAATGTATCCCCATGTACATTACAAATTGCCTGGAAAACAACAGACATTCAACAAATGCTGCTTCACTAAATTAATAAACATGATTGAAATAAGCCTGGATTTTATTTTATTTTGTAGTGAAGGTTAACCAGTAACATTAACTTTCCTTTGAATAATAAAGGTTTCTTTCACTGTAATGTGTTCAAATATCTAGAACCATTTGTAGCTAAGTAGCTATCTGAAGAAAATACAGTGACCTTAATTTTCTTTTGCATGCGTGTTCTAGGACAAAAGTATAGACATTGTCAAGGTCACAGAAACAAATGCTCATTGGGACCCATTAATAAAATTATACTTACTGATGTTTACACTGTAACAAATTTCCATCTTAAAGCAAAATGAAGTTTACACATTGCTTCAGGCATTGTGCAAATTAGAACTTCATTGAATATTAATGAATTACTCTGTGGCCAATTGTTATGCAAATCACTGGAGTGTCAGAATTTATCATTTTATTTGGTTGAGGATTAAGGGGAAATGCTTCTAAAAATCAAGCAGAAATCTCTACAAACTAATATACGAATTCAAGCAAAAAATGTTATATAATTCCCAGATTTTCAGAATTGTCATGCCAGTTTTTGGTTACTTTTTAAAAACATTGATTCAATGCATATGTTTTTCAAATTGCAGACACGTTAAGATATACTATTATGCAAATGGAAAATAGTCCTGTGTGTTTTTTTAAATTCTTGTGAACACTTTTAAAACATATCATGCATACACCCTATTTCTCTACCTATTATTTAAATTGACTGTATTAACTTTAGAAAATAGTTTATTTTAGAACACAGCATATTTCTAAAGAATCACCAGATTCCAAATCAGGATTTAAAAAAAAAAAGTATATATACATTGAATCCTTAATTTTTATAACATGAGGACATATACAGGTAACCCCTGTCTGACACGGTTGTTAGGTTCCTAATAAAATGCCATATGATGCGAATGCGTGTTATACGAAACAAAGAACTAGTACAAAAAAAACGTTAGATTCCAAAAATTAAAAAAAAAATACATTATTATATTTTTATAATTAAGAGAAATATCTTTATTAAAGCAATTTTCACCGAAAGTATAACATATTAATATGTATTAAATAATGTTTTCTTCATCATCACTACTAAGCTCTTATTTTGTTCCGTGTTGTTCGGGGATTTCCCTAATTTCGAATGAGGTATTTTTTGCTCTTAAAAGCTCTTATTATGCTGTGTGTTGTTTGGGGATTTCTCTAATTCTCCAACCGTGTTAGAGCGAAACCGTGTTATAGAGGTGTCATGTTATACGGAGGTTACCTGTGGGGGTGTGTGTGTGTGTGTGTGTGTGTGTGTGTGTGTGTGTGGTGTGGTGTGGTGTGTGTGTGTGTGTGTGTGTGTGTAATTATATTTAACAAGTTTCTGGAAGAAAATAAAACAAATTGGCAATAACACTTCTAAACTGATCAACTATGTACTTCATTCATTAATCATTTTTTCCTTAGAGCTATTTTTTATTTGTTTAGTCTGCTCTTAAAAATTTCTTCAGTCAGTTTTTTTCAAAGCTTCAAAAATACAGTTTTAATAACTGATTGAAATCTTGAGATCCCAGGGACTATTAAAGACAAATAATCCTCCATGACACTTCTTAAAGATGGTAAGGCAGACTTACTCAGGACTATGTTGATAGGCATAGGGACCACTGAGATGGAATTCTACAGTGGCAGAGACAGATTGGGATCAACTAAAGCATGGACAAGTGAGGATTTTGAGCCAGGAGCTGGGTTGGGGGGCAGTGGATGGAAAATTACTAAGACAAAACAACAGGGGCAAGGGAGGTTCTGATTAAACCAATCTTTCAGGATTGTTGGTGGAGACGGACCAGGGTGATCAGACATCACCTGGAGGATTGTGGGGGATGAGGGACCTGAGCTGATATCCAGGATGATCAACTATCAAGATTAAACTGTTTTAGCATGATACTTGCTAAAATTGAATTTTTAAAGGAAGACAAATGTGAGCCTAAGAGAAGGTTTAGGAGCTTGACTAAAGTTTGGTTAAGCAAAGAATGTTTATGAACACAAAACTTCTCAGAAAGGTGAGTTCCTTTCTAACATACTGCTCCTGAAATATACTGTGAGTAGGTCTGGCATACACAAGGCTACTAATTCATATAGGATATTAAAAAGAATACACATTTTAATTAATTAAATACTAGGCATAATTTTCCTTAATAAATTGAGATTATTCACATTATATTACCTTAGGAATATTATGAAATCAGGGATGTAATCAATATCATAATAATGATATATTTTGCACCGCCTACTTCTTAAAGACAATGGAGAAGCTTTTTCTGAAAATTACGGCATGTGTCATCCGTTTCATTACTTATTTAATCTAATCTTATATATACATATATATATGAATATATATCCCCATTTCCATAGGTTGCTGTAAAATTTAAAAGTACTTAATACTTCTTTCACCAATGATTAAGTACTTTTAAACCTTACAACAACCTATAGAAATGGAGATACATTAACCTTTGAAAATTATTAAAATTATTAACCTTTAAAAATTCTACACAAATAATAAAAAATGTATTAATACATGATTTACAAAATAAATTTTCTTTCTGTAGCATTACAAAATAATTAAGACAAAAAAATCTTAACATTCATCAATTTCTTACCATTCTTTTTTAATTTCATTATTTTTCATTTATTTCAAAATAAGAGGTGATTTGCTACTTAAACAGGGTGACAGTGAGGTCGCCAGCATACTAACAGTAGTAATAGGTTATTATAAGGGACCTTTTTCTTCCCCGTTCAATCAGGTGTTGGGGTTCTCTAACAGAGTGGTTTTTAACTTACCAGTCAAGTCATAAAGTATAGAAGATGTTACTAATTAAATGATATAATTCTAGAGTTTGCATAATTAAAATGCTGTATATAGTTTTACAAATGGGATCAACTCTGAATACACAGTAAAGACTGAATTTCCATCCTATGAAATAAATGGTGGACTTAATTACAATGTTGTGCTCTCTAAAGTGGGCATCCTGTCCCTAGAGGTACACAACTAACGTATGCGGTTTTCAGCCGTGCACCATAAAACATGCATGTTTTTCCTCATTTTTGCTTCCTACAAACATTCAATTTCTGATGCAATAAAACAGCTATCAAATGCAGAGATGAAAACCTGTGCAGCAATGACTAGGTCAAAAGGTAATATTTAAGGGAAAAATGAAACAAGTGTCCACATTCAACCACCTTTAATTTCAAACACAACAATTGCACACTAGTCTAGACAGCAAAGTGCCTACAACCCTCGGTGCACACTCCCAGTCTAATACGAAGCACCCTGTAGGGACCACCTGGCCCGTAACACATCATGGCACAGCTCATTCAGCAGCTCTCTGAAGTCACAAAAGCACATGTTCACTGAAGCAGTTCCATTTCTTTGGCTATCTTCACTACCAAGGAGCAAGTTTTTCTTTTCTTTTCCCTTTTCTCTCCATCACTCTAGGCTGTTTTAAATTTCGTTATACTAAGGATTCATTTCCTATGCATATAGAAAACAGCTTTAGAGGTGGTTCAGTGTAAAAACAGGATAATGTTATAGATAACTTGGCCCATGAGAAGGAACTGTCAGCTATGTTCCTTTGCTTAATAAAATATTTTAAACAGTATCTGGAAACATGTGTGACATGACCGTGCTGGCTTGTGGAACGGTCCACAAGATAGGAAGGTGCTTTCCAACGGACTGAGGCAGACATGCTGTCAAGTGATCTGTGAGATTAGCCTGGTGTAATAACCAGTTGTCTCTGGCTCACCAGGTGCCAGAGGCTACTTCAACAACTCAGCCTTGAGCTTGACAGAGACTGCTGAGTAACCGCAACACGATTTTGATACAGGCAGCTGTTTTCGTGGTTAATATCAATGAAGTCCTTCTGTAGTGGCAGCAGTTGGGTATGTGACGCTACTGTTACCAATCAGAAACCTTACTGTCTAATTTACTTGCAAGCGTCTAAGTCCCCCTTCCTGGCCTCTCACAGTATGATGTCATGGTTTGCTGCACTGTATTCTGGGCAAACACACTCGAATAAGTCAAGTGTAAAACTGATCTCTGGGTTGAGAGCCTCTTC